>NC_064855.1:85483185-86083185 GCF_024139225.1 Suncus etruscus | reverse complement strand
CCTGAGGATCACCTGGGCAGGCAACCAGGGAAGGCCTGGAGTAGGGGGGGGGGGGGATAGAGAAATGGCTGGAGGCCTGCTAAGCCTCCAGCACCCCCCAAGCTAGGGAGAATGCCATCCCGCATGGGGTGTCCCCTAACCCCATACCTGGGAAGAGCTGGCTTCCAGTATCAAGAAACCAGAAGCCAGCTATCTGCCTGGCCCCTCCCTCTGCTCCTCCTCCCTAGAGTAGGGAGAGGAAGCCTGGAGACCCCTAATAGAGTCCACGTATAACCCACAGCAGGCCACCTGAGGTGGAACTCAGGCCAGGCCGAGTCCAGGGGGAAATAGGGGAAGGGCTGGAGGCCTGCCAAGCCTTCCAGTACCCCCCAAGCTAGGGAGAATGCCATCCGGCATGGGGTGTCCCCTAACCCCATACCCAGGAAGAGCTGGCCTCCAGGATCAAGACACTGGAAGCCAGCTATCTGCCCAGCCTCTCCCTCTGCTCCTCCTCCATAGAGAAGGGGGTGGAAAGCCTGGAGACCACTAATAGAGTCCACCTGGAACCCATAGCAGGCCACCCGAGGTGGAACTCAGGCCAGGGTAGGAGACTCTTACTACACACATCCAGGTATTAAATGAGGAAAGTAGAAAAGCACAGTTTTCAAGATGGAAGGTAGGGGTAATGTACTCAGACAGCATGTCCACAGATTAGCAACCTATATGAGAGCAGCACAGACAAATGAATCTAGGAAGCACATTTGAACTCATATATAAAGTCTTTTTTTCTGTTTTTTTTTTTTTGTTTGTTTGTTTTTTTTTTTTTTTTTTTTTGTCACACCCGGCAGTGCTCAGGGGTTACTCCTGGCTGTCTGCTCAGAAATAGCTCCTGGCAGGCACGGGGGACCATATGGGACACCGGGATTCGAACCAACTACCTTTGGTCCTGGATCGGCTGCTTGCAAGGCAAAAGCTGCTGTGGTATCTCTCCAGGCCCTATATATAAAGTCTTAACTGCAAGGTAATCACTGCTATCATTTAATGTATTTTCTTTTGGTGTTCCTAAATAATTTTAAATCAATAAATCAAATGCTATCAATTCCTTGTCATATTCTAATAAAGTTCTTTTAATTTTAGAAGCAGTAATCTAAGATAAAGAATGGTAGAAAGAGGAGGTAATTAGATAAAGGAGATAGGTCTGATAATAGATAGGAAGTCTGCCTTGTAGACAGCCAACTACATATTTCATCTCTGGTGCCCCATAAGATTCTCTGAGCCCATCAAAAGTGAACATTGAGCTCAAGATGTTAGTAATCTTGAGCACAGTCTTGCATAACCAAGGAACTGCCAAAAATGTTTAAAAGGGAAAAAATTAGGCCATTATATTAAAATCTGTGACACAATAAATATACAATAAGACATGCCCTTTGGGTGGGGTCATTGACCAGACCTGGCATGATCAGTACTAGTGTCAAGCTTGTGCTCAGAGATCACTCCCAGCAACTAAACCATGTTTTGGCACTTGTAAGGTAAGTGACAACATTTTACTATCACTCTGGCCCTTAGGACATTCGGTATGAATACTGTGAATCAAAATGTTCCTTGAGTTTGAAAAAGATTTCCATTGTAAAGTCCTTTGTAATTAATCTTTACAAAGATTTACTAATATTTCAATGTCATCTATATAAAATATTGAGTGCATCAAATAATATGTTCATTCCATTAATTTTTAAATAAAATCTAATAATCTAATAGAGCTTTCTAAATTTGTACTTACTTTAGATTTTTACACTGAAAGATTTAGTATATCACTATCACAGGAAAACTTATTCATGCTTAAATGAAAGAATTTATTACAATTCTTACAATTTAATTACTTTATTTTCTAAATTCATAACATGTCAATAAAATAATCTGCAGACATGGATTCAGAATGAGAATGCAAAGTTTTTAATTTTGAGTGTTTTGAGGAGTTCCTTTATGTCTTGTGTTATTGTGACAAGTGTTTGAGATTTTTGAATATATCTATTAAATTAAACTACTTGATAATTAAAGTCATAATAAAATCAGTTAAAGAATTTTGAGATTTTTTATAGGCCAACACATATTAAAAGGAAAAATGTATTTCATGCATAAATCTTTTTTCAAAAGCTTCATTTCAATCATACTTTATCAAACTTTAAAAGGAACTACTAAATAGCTTTAAAGTTCAAGAGCTTCTAAAAGAAAATGCTAGACGAAATTATATAAATTGAATAAAAATGGTAGCATCATAGTATTATATAATATAATAATTTCTTAATACTAGTAATGAAGTCAGACCAGGGAATCTGAAGAAAACTTGAATGATTCAAATTCCTGGGAGACACTGACAATAAGATCAAGTATTATATAACTAATTAATTCACCACAAATAGAATAGTATTGTCTGTGTTTTCTTTATATCAATGACTTATGCTGTCACAAGATATTATTATATTACTGAAGTTAAAGGATCTGGGGAAGGAGCCAAACATCTCTGCTGAAGCTATTTGCTTGAGGTGTTATTTTTCTGTGTTCGCAAGTCAGTAATTGTCAGAAATTCTTGTCTTTGTGATAAAATTTTCCGTTTTGATATTCAAAAATAAAGGCCTTCCTCTGTTTTCATTGGGTTTTCTGTCATTTTGTTGTTCTATATAACAAGAAATTTCTGTATTCAATAAATATTAAAATGTTAAACCATAAATTAATCATTTATTTAATGATGCACATGAAATATTAACATATTTTAAAATATCATATATGTATTTGTATTTTATTTATATTTCAATATATACATGGCTTATTTTCTTTCACCATCGCTCTTTTTTATACACATACACATATCTACTTATATGAAGAAATATTTAAGATATAGTCTTCAACTATGCTTCTTTATGACCAATCCCTTGTGCTATCACATTCGCCCCATGTGTCTTTAATTATTCTCCTGAATGACACATTATTACATTTTTATATTATATTATTTTTAAGTTAAGATGTTAAATACAAAAAATAATAGGGGGTTGGAGAGATACTATAGCTGTAGGGCATTTGCCTTACATGAGCCTATCCAGGATGGACGGTGGTTCAAATACCGGTGTCCCATATGGTCTCCCTTTTCCCCCCATGCCTGCCAGGACTGAGTTCTGAACACAAAGCCAAGAGTAACTCTGAGTGCTGCCAGATGTGACTCAAAATCCAAAATAATGATAATGATAATAATAATAATAATAAAAGAATAAAAATAGCTATAAATTATTCAGTAAAATGAGAAACAATATATTCTATCTATAATAAAACTGAAAACCTGCATTTTAAGTATTACCTCTCTGTTCTACAAAAAAGTTTTTCTTGAGGCCAGAGTGATGAGCAATAGTAGGGAATTTGTCTTGTACACAGCTGACCCAAAACAGACTGTGGTTTGATCTCCTGGTGTCCCATATGGTCCCCCAAGCCAGGAGCAATTTCTGAGTGTTTAGCCAGGAGTAACTCCCAAGTGTCACCAGGTATGGCCCAAGAACCAAAAAATATATTTTTCTCTTATATGTTAAAAGATAAGGAACATACAATTTTTGCTACATATTAATCATTTCACCAATTATATTCTCCTACATTTCAAAATCCATCAATCTACATTCTTGGTATTTCTTTAATATCAAGTCATCTTTTCTATAGTAACTGTTATAGATTCCCTGAACTACTCAAAATTTGATCCATATTTTCTGAATTTTATCATTAATTTATTTCACTATGATTTTTAATTTTTTGTTTTTTTTGGGGGGGGCCACACCTAGCATTTGCCAGCAGTTACTCCTGGCTGTGCTCAGAAATGGCTCCTGGCAGGCTCAGGGGACCATATGGGATGCCAACATTTGAACTACTATTGGTCCGCTGCTTGCAAGCAAACACCCTACCGTTGTGCTATCTCTCTGACCCCTGATTTTTAAGTCTTGTTATCGATAGTAAATATATCTTATGCATTTTGCATGTAATGGAAATATATGCTTTTGTTTCATTAAATAAAATAATGGAATATTATGTGAAAATACATTTCAGTTGATGTCAATTAATGAGTTGTTAGAGTTTTATTAATATTACACTAGTCCAGTTATCTATCCTTGTTTTACATTTGGGGAAAAGTGTTTTTATACAGCTCAAATATTGTTTTGCTTAGGCATAGCTTCATAGTTATATTTTAGCTAATATTATTATATACTGTGTTGCTTATAACATGACTGCTATTAATTAATTTTTATTATAATTTTAAAGCAAACCAGAGACTGTCTCATAGAATGAAATACCTCTAATTACACCAAAGAAACTAGTCAGGAGAACTAATATTGGCTACTCTAATAACTATTACAGAATTTTTTATTGGCAGAGTATATTGGAAAAACAACTAATTCACACCTATCAGAAGCATAGTAGTGTTTATTTTTAAAGCAAGAGATATTATAATATGCTCACTTTGGCAGCACATATACTAAAATTTGAAGATACAGAGAAGATTATCATGACCCCTGCACAAAGATGACATGTAAATTTGTGAAGTGTTCCATATTTTTTTTAAAAAAAAAGGTGTTATAATAAAAAATAACCTTTTCTTTTATAGTATTATAAATCATTATGCATTTCTTTTTTTGGTGGTTTCTTATAAGTCTATGACAGATTATAGAATTAAGACACTTTAAATAAAGATCTCAGTGGAGGGTTCATAAGAGAGAGTATAGGGTTTAAGGATACAATTTTTACATACAGGAAACTCCTGTTCATTCAAAGAAACCCCAAAGAATTTTCAGGTGCATTCAGGGTCTGACCTGAATTCAGGTCCAGCACAGTTGGGTAAAATATAGCACTACATTTTGCTTTTTGGAAGTAAACCACCAACACAGTTGTCTAAGATATTCTCTGAGTGCCACCAGATGAACTGAGCAATCCTTGAAAGCTCTCCTCAAACATTATGGGGCCTCGGGTGATTGTATAGTGGCAAGGGTGCTTGCCTTATACACAGCCAATCTTATTTTCATCCCTGGTATCTCTTAAGGACCCCTATCACATTGGTCGCCATGTCTACAATGTGTGCAACCCAGAATCATGAGTAAGCACTGAGCACAGTCATGTGTTCCCCCTCAAAGAAATAAAAAGTCAAGTTATTATAATTGATTTGACAAGTATTTTTATAAGATATTATATTGTTGTTTAGAATTAAATATTCTGATGATATATGTATTTCCATGGGCTTGATCATTTAAAATAAATTTTAAAAGAATTTTATATAATAATGTAGTTTTCAAGAAAATCTCATCTAGAATTGTCATAGAAATCATTATGTAGAACCAATGTTAATAAAAGTAAAATTATTTGTTGTTTATTTCTGTTTTGTTTTGCATGGGAGCCATACCTAGCAGTGTGAAGGGCTATTCCCAGATGTGTATTCAATCATCCTCGGGGACACTCATGAGACCAGATGTGGTTCTGCTGTAATAGTCACCATGAATCAGTTGCATACATGGCATAAGCCTTTCCTTTAACTGTCTTTATGGCCCCTATATTTGAATTGAAATATGCCCCATAGATAAAATTTCCTCTTTGTGTCACAGATTATGAACTTTTGTTCTACAATTCTTAGATATATAAAATATGGAATTTTAATTAGGAATAAGTATCTTAATTGTAATTATAATAGCTGGAACTCAAATTAGTAAATATCTATCTTTAATATAAGTTTAGTAAATAAACAAGTAGTAACAAGGAAATTCTCTTAGTAAAGTACATAAAAATCTGTCCAATTTAATGGGTTTTTTTTAAAACAAATTTAACAGTAATAAAACTAATTTAACTTATAAGTAACTTTAAAACACAAATTAGTAACTAAACACAGATGAGTGCTATAGATTTTATTTGGAAAATATAGTTTTAGCTTTACCTTATAAGCATGGATTCTAATTTTCTTTCTTTTGTTTGTTTGTTTTAATTTTGGGTCACACCCAGAAGTGCTCAGGGGTTATTCCTTGCTCTGCACTCAGAAATCTTTCCCGGCAGGCACAGGAAACCATATGGGATGCCAGGATTTGAACCACTGTCCATACTGCATTGGCTGCATGCAAGGCAAATGCCCTACTGCTATGCTATCTCTCCGGCCCCATGGATTCTAATTTTCTTTTTTTCTTTCTTTTTTTTTTTTATCACACCTGGCAGCACTCAAGGGGTTACTCCTGGCTCTATGCTCAGAAATTGCTATTGGCAGGCACAGGGGACCACCTGGGATGCCGGAATTTGAACCACCATCCTTCATGAAAGGCAAACACCTTACCTCCATGTTATCTCTCTGGCCCCGGATTCTAATTTTCTTAAAATATATTTTATTTTATAATATAAAGTATAATAAACTATAAACTATTTTATTAAAATAATTATGGGATATAGAAGTATAAGTTTTCTGAAAATATTTTGCACATACCAACGTAAGTTCACATAAGATTACACTATAGTTACTTCAAAAACATCTACTTATCCATTCATCCATCTATCCACCCACCTGTCTATGTATCTATGTATCTATGTATCTATGTATCTATGTATCTATGTATCTATGTATCTATCTATCTATCTATCTATCTATCTATCTATCTATCTATTTATCTATCATATGTCTTTCTATCTATGTATCTGTCTACCTGTCTGTCTGCCTGTCTATTTACCTATCAATCTGTCATGACCCTCAGAGGCATGGTAAATAAAAATTTCAAGAAATATAAAAATTAATATCCAAATTAACACCTCTATTATTTATATCAATCAGACTTTCTGCCATCACAAAACTCTCCAGAAGATGTCAATGCAAGTCTGTAAGAAATTACTTTGTAAATGGAAAGCTAAATCAATTAAAGTTTACAGAGATATCAAGGGAGCAGCTGCAATATCAATACCAAATAATGTGATCACAGTGACTGGCTACAGTATAACCTTGTTAGGTCAGGACAAAATAATTTTTAAAAGTTGTCATTAACCTAAAATTTGTAAGTTGTATATTAGAAGATCTATTGGCAAAAAGTAACAGGTCTACTCACCTGAAATGTGTTCTATACACAAATGTCAACTAAAATAAATTCACAGACAAACTCCTTTAATAAGACATCGAAGACTTTAAATAGTCAAAATAATAGAATTGCAATGACCAGATAGAGAGTACACAGAATAGGTACTTGACTTACATGCAGCTGGGTTTGATCCCAGGCCCTGAATAAGAGCTGAGAATAACTCCTGAGCACTCCTGGATATGGACCAAACAACAACAACAATAACATCAAAAATATAATTGCTAAAGAGATTATTTATTTATTTTTTCTTTGTTTTTGTTTTTCTGGGCCACAGAGGTTACTCCTGGCTATGTGCTCTAAAACTGCTCCTGCTTCGGAGGACCATATGGGATGCAAGGGAATTGAACTGAAATCCGTCCTAAGTTAGCGCGTACAAAGCAAACTCTCTACTGCTGTGCCACTGCTCCAACCCCTAAAAAGAATTTTTTTTAACTGAATGATTAAATATAATCTTTATTTGAAAGTAAATACTACAATATTCTATTTGCATTTGATTAAATATGCTTGAGCCCATGACTGTAAATAAAGCTAAACGGTGATGACAGAACTATTTATACCACATCCAATAAATATTAATTGATGCTGTACATTGTCTGCCTGATATTAGTGACTTATTAAGGATAAAACATGAACAACATAAACCATAGAATTAAAAAAGTAAGCAAAGCCTGTTTAATACTGATGAAAATAAGGAATATTATAAAATATGAAATTTAAAAAGTATTTTATTTGTTAAATCAGTACTATTAAAGGTAAGTTTATTTTTCATTTTGTGCACTTATATTTTCTTACAGTACTAAAAATTAATCAGATTATTTGTCTATTGCTTAGTTTCTGGAGAAAGAATACAATGGGTAAGCTGTTTGCCTTGCATGCTGCTAACTTGAGTTTGATCCTAGCACCTGAAATGGTTTCCTGAGCTTACCATTAAAACTATGAAAGACAATGAATGGTCCTCCCAAAGCTGCGTAGCTTCATTCAATCAGTTGAAGTTGAAGTTGAAGTGGGAAACTAGGAAAGAACTTACACTGCTTGTCTGGATGAATTGTGACTGTTCTTTCCCAGCCTTTAAATTGGGCTGACATTTTTCTCATGTCTGAGGCTTCATTTGAATAGAATTTATGCTACTAAATTTCTTGGTTTTTATGACACACCAGACATTGCTCAGGGTTTATCTGTATAGAGGACTTAAGGGGAAACAAGGAGTGCTAAAGATAGCACTCAAATTAGACTGTGTGCAAGGCAAGCACTCAAATGTTTGTAACTATCTCTGTCCTGTACTTAACAGACTTTAGGACTTTTTCTATATAGGCAGTATTGCTTTATAAGTAGTCTTTAGGGAATTAAGGTCCACTTTTAACAATTCTTTAAGAGACCAAAGATACAGTGCTTTCTGTGTCTTATAATACGGTGGTCCAGGAGGATTACTCCTACCACTGCCTGAGACTCACCGGAGCCACATCCACTGGTGTTTAATTAACACCTGACAGTTGTTTAGTTCCTTGTACTGTCAGGTACAAAATCAAGGTCTGTATGCCAGGCATATTCTTAAAATCTGATGCTAACTCACTGCCCACAAGAATTTATAATAACTTAATTCTAGTAATTAGATTATCCACAAGTTTTAATAAAATTTACCCATATATATGGGTATATATAATTATGATAAACATGCATATATGAATCTTCATATCTTGAAGATTGTTCTTTTAGTCTGGAAACTAATACAGACTTTCACCTCAATTAGAAGTCTTATAGCCAGCGTTGAATAAAGGTTTGTGACCAAAAATATCTGTTAATCTGTGAATCATTAGGTAATGTAATTATTTGCATAAATAGGTACACACACATAATAAAGCTCAATTTGCAAATACAATATTATCTTATACTCTTTGTATTTTTTTCCTTCCCCCCTTTGCATTTTTTTACATCCCGAGATAATCTGAAAATCTAGGATCTTTCACTCTGAGCAATAATATAAGTTTGGTCCGAGATATATGAAAAAAAAAATAATAGATTGAGATTGCTTAACATATTACAGGCTAGATAATTTATGATCAAAAGACAGGTTTAATTAAACCTTGTATAATCTGTTCATTTCCAGTAAACAATACATATATTAAAATGAAATATATTAATTAAAATATGCTCTCAGGCCTAAATTTATTGATAGTTATAATTTTGAACATACTACAATTCATTATGACTTCATCCTTTTGTATAGAAATATACCAAAATTAAAGACAAAATTAAAATTGGTAACTATCAAATTAAAAAAATGTAATTAAACACTATACCATTCATAGCTTAGTAACAGGTAAATATTTTTGATATATTAGCCAACATCTCAAATACATTTTTTCTTTTTATAATTAATAATAAATCCCAGTTCATCAAAATATATAGTTATAATCCAAGGAAACATTGCAGTAAAATTGGAATAGCCACATTTGACAACGACTTAACTCTGAGAATGCTTCAGGGTTAATCCAGTTCCTGTATGCCTTTTGTTAGTATTACATTTTTTAAGGAACTGTGATTTACAAAGTTATTTATAGTTGAGTTTTAGATATATCAACAACAATCCTGCCACCAGTGTCAACTCCTATCACTATTACTCAATTACTGTAATCTCATGCCCACAACCCCACCTTAACAGGCACATTACCAAGTTCTGTAGTTGCCTTTTAGGTCTCATTTTTTCAGTGCTGTTAAGTCTGTATTTTGGAAGTATAGCCAGGCAAGTCTTCTACTTCACCAGTATAACCTGAAAACTGTTTACCCATTACTCCTTTTTAATTTTTCTTTCACTTAATTTATTTTCTTTTTTGTCCTCCACTCTAAACTCTGGGGTCAAGTTTGTGTGTGTGTGTATCTATGTGTATGTTTTGGTGTTTGTGTATGTGTTCATAAATATATGTATATATACACACATATACACACATACACACACATATATTAAGGGGGGCACGTCTGGGAGTGTTCAGAGGTTACTACTGGCTCTGCACACAGGAGTCAATCCTAAAGGTGAACTTGGGTCAACCTTATGCAAAGCAAATGCCTTACCACTATGCTATATAGCTTTAGCTCCTGTATGTGATTTTTGTTGTTATTGTTGTTTTTAGGCCACACATGTTGACTCTCAGGGATTACTCCTGACTGTGCGCTCAAAAATTATGCCTGGCTCGAGGGATTATATGTGACTCTGGGGAT
Organism: Suncus etruscus; assembly: GCF_024139225.1. Classification (NCBI taxonomy): domain Eukaryota; kingdom Metazoa; phylum Chordata; class Mammalia; order Eulipotyphla; family Soricidae; genus Suncus; species Suncus etruscus. Next base: position 86,072,872 of record NC_064855.1, on the reverse strand, counting down.
TGAACCCAGGTTTGTCCTGGGTCAACTACGTGCAAGGCAAAGGCACTACCACTGTTCTATCACTCCGGCTCCCCACTACATGTAAATTCTAATACCAACACATATTTAATCAAAGTGATGTTCCATTGAAAAGGACTGTGAATTTGATAGTTTAGTTTTAAAGAAGTATGTCAAAGTTATATATGCTTAAAAATGTAATATACTAGATGTGACCTTTTCTTTCTAAACAAGGGCAAAATAAATTATAATTCCCAAGTAACTGATGGATTAATATAAGGCAATGAACAGTTTTTAGGAAAATGTTATAAAAGTGGCACTGTGACTAGGCTTTAACATGCTTCCTTCTCTATTTGATGTTGCAAGGATCAGAAACAGAGTTTCAAAGAGAAACATGAAAGTAATATAAAATATTCAATCTAAAGGTTATGAAAAATGATTTTTTGAAGAAAATCAAAGGTACTCATTTTGCAATAAAAATGTTTTAATATCTTAAAAATTCTTAATATAAGAAGACACTATGTACACATATGATTCTTAATTCATATATTCAATATATTTAAAACTAATAATTATATAATAGCTAATTACCTAAAATCATTGCATGAGAGATATAAAAGAAATAGGTGCATAATATTCACAGTTTTCAAAAATTATTATTTACAACATAGTTATTTAATACAAAAGACTTCTAAGTAATTTACCAGCAATGAAACTCAAGAAAGATAAGAAAAAATCCTTGCTTTTGATATTCATAATTTTACTTTATTTTTATAAATAATGTTCTTGATAACTATAAAGTATTCTTTGTTTATAATGATTGAAAGGTAGAAGTTATTGAATCTTAAGTCTGCAGTCCAGCTACTTTGAAAATATACTATTATCAATCTTAAGAATAATTTTTAATTTTAATACTTTCTTTAAACTCTGTTAAAGCAAAATTATTTACTTATGCAATTACCAATTTGTGTGTTATATTATACATACCCTACATTCTGTATAACAAAATAAAGATTAAAGAAATTAATATATTTGTCTCAATACTAATTAACAAAATCATCTCTAAACTCCAGATATCTTAATTTGAAATTAAATTGTATACTATATAATATTTTTAAATTCTATGTCACTGCAAAGTCTCTCCGTTGTTTTCAAGAGAATAGAGAATGTTTCAGCTTTCTTAGTTTCTTATGTGGTATAAATATGTAAATTTAAACATTTCACAGAAATATTTCTGTAAACAAAAGCTCTATTCAAATTATTCTCCTAAAAGACAAATTGTCCATGCACTCACACACACATTCACACAGAAATCCATACATTTTAATGTCCTGCACTTGCACCCTATTCATAGACCAGTGAAATCAACTTCTTCCCTATTAACCATTAAAAGCATTATTGTGTAAGATACAAATAATTTTTAATTGAGAGGTGCTATTAAGTTTTCATCTATTTTAATTGTATAGAACAATTTATGTTGTGGACATTATATTTGTGGACTCTAAAATTTTTACTAAACTTTGTCTAATTTTATAACAAATACTTTTAGACTTATATAGTACTTCTATCATATTCTGAACTGTCATGTCTATACTTCATTAGTTCAAGCTAATTTGCTTGGTACAGACCAATTCAATTTCTGTAATAAGTATGTACTTCTGATTTTTCAGTTTAAATAAAAAAATCATCACCCCATAAAAACATGTTAGCTATATTTTTGTTTTATAGTCTCTAATATTTCATTGTCTAATCCTTAATTCTTTAATTCTGATTATTTATGCTTTCCTTTTTCATTTAATCTCAAATTATTTTTACCAGGTTCTCTCTGTTTGCTTCCCTTAAATTTAAATCTTACTATTTAAATCTTACTTTTCATTATAAATAACAGAAGATCTTTGGCCTCGTATTTGCAATCACATTTCCTTCATGTAATTTCAGCATGCTTTCATGTTTATTAATTTTGTATATTTGATGAATTCCTTTCTTCTCTATTAGAAATCAAATATCCTATAATTTAGAATTGTTTCATTGTTGCTTTCACAAAAAACGCCACACTATGCTTTGTTCATGCTGTTCATATCTAAACCAGTTACTTAGCATCTTCTTTCTATTACTATTGATTGGCCTTTTCTCTTTTTTGTCTCTCAGATCCAGCATCACTGTTACAGCTGTAATGTCTTTCTAAGGTATAGATCTCCTTATTTTATTATTATGTAATGAAAGCATTGCCAGAGGAAATAGTTTAAATCTGGTATATTTATTTGGACAGTAAGTTTTTCATAGTCTTAGCCTCATCTATTATCCTTTTGCTTTTTACTGTCCTATTTCATGGGTAATCAAAGAACAACTTAGTTATCTCTACCTAATTAGTTCATTCTCATGAATATATTGCTGAAAGTTTTTCTACAACAAACTACATTTTTCATCTAACTAATATATTGTACTTCTAGGCTTCAAAATCTCATCTCTTCTGTGAAATCTCTGTATTTTTAGGAAAAATCATCACATATTTTCTAATTAATTTTTATATTGTCACTATTACTGCACCACCCATTTATTTTTGTGGTATTCCCTGGTAATATTAGTGGCAGATATCCAAGTACTTATAGCAATGTGAAAAAAAAATGGCTGGAGTAAATATTAAAGAAAAGAACATACATTTTGTCCACAGAGTCAAGACAAAGTAAAAATAAGATAATTTCAGAAAAAGATGTATCTCATCAGTCTTCTAATTATAACTATCCAGAAAAATTACTGGCAAGCCTCATAGGTAACAAAGGTATAAAATACAAATTTAAAAAAGTCAAGAAGGTAATCAAAATTTTCATTCTTTGGGTCTGAGAGATGGCGCAAGTGGTAAGGAGTTTGCCTTGCACACAGCTAACATAGGACAGACTGTGGTTTGATCCCCCATTGTCCCATATGTCCCCCGAGCTAGGAGCGATTTCTGAAGTCAATGCCAGGAATAACCCCCCTGAGCATCATCGGGTGTGGCCCAAAAACCAAAAACAAATATATATATATATATATATATATATATATATATATATATATATATATAAAACAAACAAAAAAGCTTTATTTCTTATGTTAACTCAACAATTTAAGAAAGTGTTTACTAAGAATTCATCTCTTTCTTAAGATCTATATTAACTTATATTGACTACCAAAAAGTATGATACAAGATTTCTTTAATAACTTAAAACTATAAAGTTAGATTAGATTTTGATTGGTAACGTGAGTAATGTCACAAGGAAAAACATTAAAAAGAAATCTTCTTTTTTTAAGTAACTTCTTATACATCCCTGGATTGTTATTTTTACAAATAAAATATAGGGAGGTATTATTTGGTGCTCCAAAAATAGAATAAAAGTTTGGGGCCAGAGAGATAGCATAGCAGTAGGGCATTTGCCTTGCATGTTGCCAACCCAAGAAGGACCCAGTTCAATTCCCTGCATCCTATATTGCACCCCAGCCTACCAGGGGCAATTTCTTTTATTTTTTAAATATAATTTTTATTTTGATCACAGTGTCTTACGTATTGTTGACAATAACATTTTAGGTACATATTTACATAAAATCAGGGGGGATTCCCATTACCAAATTGTCCTCCCTACACCTCCGTTTTTGTCTTCCCTCCCATTTCCTCTTCCCTCACCCCCCGGGCGGCTAGAATATGTGGTCCCCTCTGTATCCAACCCACTACTTAGTAGTCTTGCACCTGTTTGGTCTTGATGCCTCCCTTATCTCCCCCTCTAACTGTAGGCAGGACTAGCTAGTTCAAGTTGCATGGTTTTGCCTGAAAAAGAAAATTTCTAAGTGTAATCCTGACCATCACTGGGTGTGGGCCCCCAAAAATAAATAAATAAATAAATAAATAAATAAATAAATAAATAAATAAATAAATAAAGTTCAATAAATAGTTGAAAGTAATAATAAAATGTTATACATTCTACGCTAGTCTTTGAGTCCCCCTGAAATAAAAAGCGTGTTTTAATTCTTGTGTGATTTCTAATTATATACCAACTGGTATTACATATTAAAAACACAAAAATATTAGGAAAGTGATATATTTAATAGAATTAAAGGAATAGTTATGCTGTTTTCTTAAATATTATTATAAATAAAACTGATTTATAACAATTACTAAAGAAATTATTTTTAAAAATTAACGCTTGGGACTAGAATAAAAATTTCCTGATGCACATATTTTATGTAATAGAACTATTTTATATCATAAATACCATATATGGTCCCCTGAGTCTGCTAGGAGTGAGTCCTATGTGCAGAGTAAGATTTGAACACTGCTAATTGTTACCCTAAAAACAAGTAAATATATAAATTAAATTAAAAGGTGGTAATCCAAAGTAAGAATTTTAAACTACAGAAAATTAAATATATAATGCATATATTCATTAGTAACTCATATTTTTACAATTGTTTTAAATCAATAATTTGTTTATTTATGGTTTTGGTTAAAACTCTATGATGCTCAGGGCTTACTCCTGGCTCTGCATTCAGGAAACATTATGGTAAACTCAAGGGACTATATGAGATGCCAAAATTGAATTAATAATGCAAGGCAAGGAAAATGCCTGACATGTTTTACGTCAATATCTTATTTTTAAGAAAGCAATACATTCATTAGTATATATTAATTAATTGATGTCTTAAAAGAGTGAGTTAAAATGTATTTAATTTTTCTCTCGTCCTTAAAAGTTTTAAGTTTTAACATAATTTTCTCCTTTTTATGGGCCTATCAATTTTATGCATTGCCTTTTGTGTTTCCTTTTTCCAGACTATAGTTTCTATATTTTAGTTGAATAAGCTATAAATATAATTAAATATATTTATAATAAATTAAGAATAACTTCTTTAATTAGATAAATAGAAAAATTATTCAGACATATTTTAAAAAGAATAAGTGCACTCAATGACCTCAATGATACAACTGAAATTTTAAGACAGCAAAAATAATAATTATTATATTTTCCTACTCTTCACATATAATTGATATAAGTTTATAATTATTTTATAACATAAAACAAGATGTAGAAACTTTAAAAACAGAACCATATATTTAATGTCCTATGGGAAAGCTCATCAATTATTTTTATTCCCCTTTCCTGTTTATTAAGACTATAGTCTATTCAGTACAGACTATCCAACCTATAATTTACTAGGCATAAATATGATAACTCGTCTTGCATTATGATTATTTTAATGTTTGTATGGGAGATAAGTTTGTTTCATAAAATATTATAACTTGTTTATTACATACATTTTCTTAGATGATTAAAGCTTAGATTCTCTGACTCCCATTTTCTTCATTAAAAATGCAGACCAGGACTTAAAGAGCTTAGCAACAATTTTCATTCTTTTACTTTAAAGCACTCTTCAAAGAATAGAGAGGAATACTAATAGGTATTCATAATCCAAATGAAGATTAAAATGCCTAGCAATACCTTAAGTTAATGAAACATATAGTCTATAGCTAGAAAACTAGTGAAGACGGTGAGGATGTAACCTCCCAGGCAGCAAGCTGACTCAAAAGTTTTAGTCAAGGGTTGTTCCTGACTACAGAACCATGAATAGCTCCTGAACACTGATAAGTATATGTCTACTAATCTTTGTATAGATAGATACAGCATAAATTGATGGTGACATTAATTTTAATTATCTTTTGACTTCACTCTTCATGCCAACTATCCAAGCTTAAATATATAATTATTATTATAAGAAAATAATTGTTTAGAATATAATATAGTAGACAGTGCTCTTGGCTTGTACATGGTCAACAGTGTTTGAACTTTGATCCACCTTAGTGTCCCTCAAATAGCTCTTGAACTGATCCATTAGAGTCCTGAATTTTATTAACATGGCAAAAACAAAAGAAAGAAAACATGACTAATAAATATAAAGGAAATAACCATTTAAACATTAAAATATGGTTTACTTACTCATAGGAGGTAACAATTATCAAACACATAAGAAATGCATATTATTGTACAACATCATTTAAATACAATAAAATAAGATTGTAGATTAACACAGGAGAGGACTACATCACTGAAAAATATTATAAAAAGTGCCAATGAATTACTTAATATATTGTACTTGCTAAAATAGTATATAATAAAATTAAATAAACCCCACCATTTATATGGTGAAAAATTTTCTAAGTGAATTATGGGGGATATGTTTTATTTCTTTAATTTTTTTACTAGATTATTTTAAAAGTTTATGTTGTTTTTAAGCACTTTTGAATATTTCTAAAATACAAAGTATAATAATGGACACCAGTAAGTGATGATCATTTTCTATTGCATCATTTGTCAGCGAACAGAATAAAATCACTTTAAACTATTCATTTTCATCTGAGAAATAGAAAGGATCCTATGAAAAGCACTGTCAAAATGTTGACAGTCACATTTGAGACCAAACAATAGGGAAAGTGAAATAAAAAGCAAAGTAGAGTGAAAAGAGTAATTTATTCAGTTAATTAGAAAAAATTATGTTCAGTTGAATACCACAATTGTTTTGAGGTCAGTAGCTAAAATTTGTAATTAAGCAAACTTTTTTAGTGCATGAATAAAATGACTCCACTTATCTATCTATAGGGCATCTAAAAATGTTGAGTTAACTGAGCAAAACAAATTATTTAAAAAAACTAGTTACTTTATATTTTGTAAAGAAAATTTACTCAACAATGCTTAGAATTATTGACTTAAATAAAATATTTTAAAGCATAAATATAGTAGGACATAAGTATTGCAAATAGCCAACCTAAACTCATTCCCTGGTAAACTACATAGTTCCCTGAACTCTGACAAGAGTGACCCTAAGAACAGGTATATATCTCAGTGACCCTTGAGATAGAAGTGTAGCCAGAGTAAGTTCTTAACACAACTGGGTGTGGCTTCCAATAAAAAAGAAAAACAAATTAGTATGTTAGAAACTAATATATTTTTATTAAAATTTCTATATTAAGATGTTTAAAGCAGTTTATCTCATGAAAAATTATTCTCTTCAATAATTTAAAATGTGTTTTATATTGTTCATAGATTATATACTTGTACAAGAACATATCAGAAACCCCAGATCTTCCTATATTTCAGCAATTTGAAATGCATGTACATAAATATCAATATAAAAACATTTATGTTTCTTTCTATAATCAAAATGGAAAATGTACATTTCAAATGTTTAAACTAATGAATATTCTAAATTAAATGGAGCAGAGATAATGCTGCTACTCATAAATATTAAAAAGAACACAATATCCCATGGTCAAATCCTGATAATATCTTTTTAAGGGAATTAACTTCAAAAAATTTTAAAAATAAAGAATTCCTATTTGAACTTTTTACAAACTAATAAGGGAATCACATGAATTTAAATATTAAAGAATAAAAACGAGTTAGGAAGTAGAAAACAAAACAGAAAAACCTGTGAAAATTAATTCCCAGGACAAGAATGTTCAGACATGATAACAGTATTAGGCAGGCAAAGAGAAATGTGTGCCATTCTGGAATAAAAAAAAAAAAGAAATATGCAAATGTAATCTTCACTCAAGAGTCTGCATGTTAACAAGCACATCCCAGAAATTAATCACTCTCTAATATCACAATGTATTTTTTATGCTGCAGTCATAATGACCTACATCCTGATGTTTTACTGAGATATTAAATGAAAATGGAAAATCTTCAGGCAATTCTTTTTGTAAGCTTAGCTTTATAAGAAGTATAATAGCATAATCAATGACTAAAAGGTGGAATTTCATTTTTTATTTGACTTTAAGAAATGAATAATTCTTTTCCTAAACTTCTTCACAATACCTGAACTCCTTCACTTCTTTTACATAAGCAAAACCAAAAAACTAACAAAAAGAAAGAAAAGAAAGAAAGGCTTCATTGTTCTATAGAGAACAATAATTTATTTGGAGGGAAAAGTAAAAGTAAACAAACAAGAATGGGCATTCGTCATGCTAACTTAGACAAAATATAAAATTACTAGCTTTTTCATGTAAACTAGTAAAAAGTTTACTCAAATTTTTTTTCAAAAATATATGGTGAAAAATAATGTATCTAGGTTGGCAAAAATTGAAAACCTAGTCTGTTCACTTACGTGGGTCAAGTAATATTTAAAATAATTATAGGTGACTTTAACGAATACAAATTTGGTATAAGGCAACTATAAAAATAAATTTACTATATTTTGAATACACTAGCTATCAGCATTAATGTAATACAAAGAAAATATAAGCAGATACACCAAGAAGTCATAATAGCAGTGTTTTGTTGTGAAGATTACTTTTAGTTAAAGCTTTAAAAAATTTTAAGTAATTATCTATAACTGAATAAAACAGATTCAAATCATTAGAGTGGTAAAGATAATTAGAATCAACATGATTTTATGTATATAGGATATGATATAAACTGAGAGGTCAAGCCTTAAACCAATAGTTTTTGGGGGGTGGGATGTATCTCTTGGTGTTTGAATGCTTACAACTGACTCTGTTCTCAGGTATCTCTTCTAATAGGGCTGGGGATCATATAGGGTACCATACTGAGTAGAAGCCATGTAATCTGCTTATAAGACAAACACCGATTTTTCTCTGAGGCCTCACATAGACAAAATAATCACTAGCATCAAAAGGCCATCAAAGTGAAATGCTAAGTTATAAAAAAAATGAACTGAAATTTTAGTATTGTAGATTCAGTTATTTGTTTTTAAATGTTATTGTATTACAACCATTGGGATTTACAAAGTCCTTCACACAATGTATACTTCCCTCCACCATGTTCCTAGAGTGTATCCATACAACCACTATTTGCCCCATAGCCTTACAGTATAATAACCCAATTAAAGTTTAAATTGTTACAGATTGGGTCTCTTGATATCATTTTTGTTTAATATGGCTTAAATATTTAGTTTATTTCTGTCACTTTTTATATTCACCAATCACATGAGATCAATTGGTCCCTGGCCCCCATCCTATCATATTTGTGATTCTCATCTTCAACTCAGTTTCTTTACTTCTCCTCACTATACTCTCTGGTCATGAATGTTCAAGACAACTCCTTTTTGGACCACTATATTTTTTCATGCTTTCAGTTATTTCTTTAACAAATTGTTTATGTCTTAGAGAATGTATGCTCTAATTTTAATATATTATATATATGTACCCATACATATACATTGTAGATATGTGAGTCTCTTAAATCCACAATGATATGATCTTACTCTTTTTTTTTCAGAAAAACTAACCTCATATAATGAAAGTTTATACCAATATCTAGAAAAATTAGTTATTTCCTGCAAAATAACTGTGTTATTTCTAATTTATTATTTCTACTCCTTTTTATAAAGCCTTTATTTAAAGGCTTTAAATGAATAAACCTAATATTTTTATTAATGTTGTAAGTGACATTGAGTACATAACACATTCTCTAAAAATTCAACAAGAATACCTGGCAGTTAAACCTGAAAATCCTCAAGACATTTCTTGGCAAATGTCCTTCTATAAAACTTTTTCATTCATTATTCTTGCAGAAAAATTATTCTTGTGAAATCTAACTTGGATATTTTTCTTTTAATTTATATTTCTCTAAATACAAATTTTAGATTTTTTCTGACTTTTACTAACATATAGTGAACGAATGAAAGGACATCAACTCTTTTCATATTTCACAAAGTTGTATTATAGTTTAAGTATATGTCATTGGAGTGTAATTTTATGCACTCTACCACTATCAAAGTTTTATTTACTTTGTTCCACTGGCTATACTTAACCCTATTTCATATCTTATTCCTTCTTATCATAGACTGTTAGTTTTATAATCAAGGCCAAGTCATTGTTTAATACATATATATTCCCTTATAGTGTCTATCTATTTCACAGAATAATGGCATAGTATAATAATTTTTCTTTTTACTCTAGCTTATATTGTTTAAAACAATATTCTTCTATTCCATTCACATTGCATCAAAATGAAGATTTCAGCTTTTCTTATAGTTGTATAGTATTCCATTTTTATATATCAAAACTTCTTTATTTAGTCATTTGACATTGTAAATTTAAATGATTTACATAACTTGAATTTGTAAAAATGGTTTACAATGTTTATTGCTAATTAGAAGTATTTGACATATTAATATATATTACATATACATTTGAGGGGGTTGGGTGCAGTAATAGTATAAGTGGAGGTCTAGCGATGTGCGCAAGAGACCCAGGCTCATTTCTTGATACCTCATATATTCACTCAGGAACTACCAGAATTTATCCTTGAATAAAGAGCCAGGTTTAAGCTCTGAGCACAGCTGGATATAGCTATAAAACCATAAATCTAAAATAGAAACAGAAAAACAGAAATATATTCAAGAAAAATGTGACAAATTAATTTTGACATACTTTATTTAAAGTGAAAATTTATTATGATTTCTGTATTTAGAACTTCTCAAAGATATGTACTTGCTGAATAATATTAGACATAACCTATTTGGTTTACAGGTTTTGATAATCAATATTAATATGAATACACTTTTTTATTTCAATGTGCTTGTACAACAAAACAGTCTAATGTTCTTTTTTATTGTGAGAGTATGAATTGCTGTGATCAAGGCTTGCTTCTGCCCCTCTGCTCAAGGAATATTTCTGGCAATGCTCTGGAAACCAAATATGGTGCTAGACTCAAACACAGGTTAGTTGCCTTTTCCTGTGCATTTTATCTCTCAATCATGGATTTGACATCCTAAAGTCTAGACTTTGAGATATCTTGTTTTCAAATGACTTTCGATCTTAAAAATTTAATTTAATAAAATAATATTGCCATGCTTTAATTTCCAAAACAACTTACACTTTATTTAAGGTATACTACTTATATCCTTACTCATTTAAAAAAATCCCATATAAATATGGGGCCAGAGAGATAACACATTGCAAGCAGCAGCCAATCCAGGACAGAGAGTTGTTCGAATCCCGGCATCTCATATGGTCCCCAAAGCCTGTCAGGAGCAATTTCTGAGACCAGAGCCAGGCGTAATCCCTGAGCTCCGCCAGGTGTGACCCAAAACAAACAAACAAACAAACAAACAAAAACCCAGGGCTGGAGCTGTAGCACAGTGGTAGGTTGCTTGCCTTGCAGGCAGGTGACCCAGGACATGCCTGGTTGGATCCCTGGCGTCTTATATGGTGCCCCAAGCCAAGAGAGATTTCAGAGCGCATAGCCAGGAGTAACTCGAGCGTCATCAGGCGTGGCCCAAAAACCAAAACAAACAAAAATCAAACAAAAAATCCCATATAATCTATACCTATAACAGTTAAATATAGAATTAAACTTAAAATCTGGTTTAGCAACGTTTTGAAATGCTTCATGTATGTGTTTTTGTGTTTATTTTCATGCCAATTATCTTCCTAGAATGTCTGACATAAATTTACATTTTTACTTTATCCTCTTTTATACTTAACATTAATGCATTGGACATTGTGTAATATTTTATTCTATATAAACAAATTACAGTATTTTAAATTTTAAAAATTCTACAAAAAAGTTTGTGTTTCTTTTAGCATAAAAGCAATCCCACCACACGAAAAAGTAGAAATAGTTTTGTTTTCTTCACATGTACACATACTATTCATGTAGACTCCACTATTTTCTAGGTTTAAATTTAGTTTTTCTTGTAGTTTTTATTTTTTGGGACAATATTATTGTTGTCTTAGTTCTCTTAATCATTCATCACAAAAACTGTTAACAGACATTGAATTGCAGAGTTCGCTTTAGATTTTTTCTGAATACATCCTCCTACAGATGCACTATTTTCATCATCTCACTATACTATATTGTGCTGGGTTTTGTGCATTATTAGTTGAATTACTATTTATTAAAATGTGTTTGATAATTTTATAACTAACATTTATTTTTATATATTGTTTATATTTTCATTCAAAACATATCATGAGTGTCTCTAGGCATATGAAACATTTTTATAGGTCAATGAATATGTTTAACATTACTACTCACTGAAAAAAAGCTTTATAGTTCAGATAGCTGCCTGGCCTTATAAATCATAAAGAAAGACTACGTTCTTACTTTAAAATGTTTGGATTTTTGATAATGAACAAATGTTATATAGATAATATTTAATTATTATTTTACTTATACTTTACATGTGAGTTGTCACTTTATTGAAATTGCATAATATGCAAAATGTAATAGAGTTTTTAAAATATATTTAAACTTTTAGAACATCTTCACTATTTTATATATATTTATATATATTTCTGTACGTATCTTATAATCTTTCTATCAGTCTACGCAGTCACATACTAGGTAATTAGTGAAGTTACAGTTTCAATTCATTCTATTTCTATGACAACAAATATCAATATTTATTCCACAACATTGGCACTGTTATTTCTTAGGATAAACTGTGAATAACAAATTCTTTTGAGTCATAAAGTTTTTTTTAATGATAAAGTAACACATTCAGTTGACTTTTCCAATCCTTTTTTAAATGACTTTCTTTTTTCATAAAATCATTTTTAAGAATTCAGTTCATAGCTCTAAGGCCAGATAACAATCATTAGCATTTATTGACCTTTTGCAGTAGTAATTTAATCTTTTGGGGAACAAAGTTGATTAATCACAGCTTGACATATTGAAATTTGGCATAATTCTTTCCCCAATGTGCTTACAGGGCAGAGAGTTCTAGGGCATTCAGTATAGTGGTTATGGTACATTTTATAAATACAATGTTTGGAGAAATATCTAAAATTTAAGGTCACCGATTTGAATTAAGTCTTTCAATCACCGAGCAGTTTTGTAAGTTCTAGCAAACTGAGCACAAGCTTTAATCTAACTATGTTCTTATAATTTAGGAATGTATGGTTAAAAAAGAGAAAAATGGTCAGTGTATGTTGAGAATTTAAGAACATGTATAAGTAGGTGAAAAAAATTAATTATAGTCAAATATTGAGGATTATTTTATTTTTCATTCAACATAATCTATCTTGAATATGCCAGATTACTAAAAATTATATTATCCTGGTTTCTTTAGAAAATATTGTAAAATTTCTTAGTAAGGTATTTAAGTGATATATTTAAACTATATTTAAACTTGGAAATGAGACAAATGATAAAAAGAGGTAGTTCTAGAAATAGCATCTTGCTTGGGAGTTTAAGTTATATATATATGAAGAAAAAATTCAATTTTCACAACGTTTATTTATGTGTAACTTACACTACTACTTCTTCAGACTTATTTCTAATTTAGTAGTTTCTGGATCCATAAAGAGGCATTTTTAAGGAATGCACTTTCTGTTGTTTGAGTTTAGTTTGAGTTTAGGTCATTCTATGGTGATATCTTAAAATAAGGGATTGATTCAGTAACCTATTAAATCTCTGAGATAAATTCTCACACCTAACATATTCTAACTAAAATAGATTTTATTTACACATACATGATAAACAATAGAAAAAATTTGAGGTTTCTTTAATCACATTCATTTGGGTTTCACAATATAAATCATGAAATTCAGAAAATATTAAAGCACGCATGCACCTTGTATGCAATTTCCACCTTGCTTAAAATTGGATATTTATATTATAAAGTAGCAGGACAATTACATTATTTTTATTTAACATTAAAAATCATATTCTTATGGAAAGACTAGACTTTGACAAGTATGTCATCTGCTGTAATAAAGCTTTATTGTGAAATTAAGCTTATCCTGGAGATCATTATACAATATTACTTACAATGCCCACTTTTACACAGCCTCTCATCTGAAATGTACGTGGGAAATGAAAGAAAATAACAGTCACAATCTTCTCTAAACCTCAGCGAATATCTTGTCAGGATAAGATGCTACTGCCATTGTTTTCAACGGAAATTCCCGATTATATTGCAATGGCCTTTTACAATCAAGGCTTCAGAGACAAGCTAAGAAATACTAGATCTCTTTCTATTCTAGTGTTGATTATTGTCCTCAAAGGGTTATTCAATATGTAAGAAAAATCTAAAAAGAGTAAAAGTTTACATAGTGAAAAGCACAACACATTGTTCATACACAGAAACTTGAGGTGTGTAGAAAAATGAATATAAATTGCTTGAAAAATATAAGATATTAGGCAACCATATTAAGATAGTTGAAAAATAATTAGGGTAAACATATGTTTATAAATTTCACTTCATAAAATTTATTAACAACATACAGATTTTATATAGTAGTTTAAGAATATTTTAAGGATTCTACCATTTTCCCTTAGAAAAAAGACCCACATATTAAACTTAATTGTGATTACTAAAATTCTTAGAAGAACAACTTGTGTTATGTTAAGAATGGCAGGTATTGGACTGGAGTGATAGTGCAGAGGGTAAATTTGTCTTGTGTGTGACCTACTTTGCTCAATCTCCAACACTCCATATGGCCTTCAAAGTCTATTAGAATTAAACCCTATGCACAGAGACAGATAATACCCACCATAGTGCACGTCTCTGCCAAAACCTCTATAAATAATATAAATGAGAGATATTCTAAAATTCAAAGCAATGTAAATGCTATAAGTAATTCATTATATATAACATAACTTAATATGCCATGATTAAGTAACTAATGATCAATTAGCAATTTTATTCTTTGACTTTGAAAATGATAGATCATATCAGGATATATGATATATTATGTCATTGAACATAAGACCCTCAAAGATATTGAGAAATATATCATATTGCTATCATTGAAAAACACTGCCAGGGTAGTTATCTATAAGAAAAAACTGAATATGACAGAGGAATGAGCCCTAAAAAGACAGGTGTTGTTCATAAAAAAAAGTAATGTCAAAAAAATGAAATTAATTTGTTTCACCTAAATTTTCAGATATATAATTAAGGAAGGATACTTCTGCTTTATTCCAAATGAAGCTTGCATTTATTTTTATTAAAACATCATCAAAATTTAAGCCCTAAGAGCAAACTAAAACTTTCCTTCCTTCTCAGAATTCCATTACTTTTGTGAGAAAAACCTAAACACTTATTCAAGCACACTAAAACAAAGAAAAAAAAAAAGATTTTCCTCATAAAAATGTAAACATTTATATTTCTCAAAAATTTAGGTGATTTTATCTTAAAATCTGGATTGAATATATATTAGCAATTTAGTACTGATAATTTTTATGATTAAGTGTAGCTTTATGAGGCCGGAGAGATAGGTATTTGCCTTGCATGCAGAAGGACGGTGGTTCGAATCCCGGCATTCCATATATCCCCTGTGCCTGCCAGGAGCGATTTCTGAGCATAGAGCCAGGACTAACCCCTGTGCGCAGTCAGGTGTCACACACACACACACACACACACACACACACACACACACACACACACACACACACAACAACAAACCAAAACAAAAAAAAAAAGAATAGCTTTATAAGAGCCAGAGTGGTGACACAAGCTGTAAGGCATAGAACAAACTGCTTTTCGATCCCTGGCAGTCCATATGGTCCCCCAAGCCAGGAGTGATTTCTGAGCACATAGCCAGGAGTATCCTCTGAGCGTCACTGGATGTGGCCCAAAAATAAACAAACAAAAAGTATAACTTTATAGAGTTAGAGTGATAACACAACGAGTAGGACATTTGCCTTGCACATGGCTTGCTCAATGTATTCCCTGGAGTCTCATGCATTACCCTGGAGCCTGGCAGGTGTGATTTTTGAGCACAGTGACAGGAATAATCGCTGAAAGCAGTGCCAGGTGTGCTCCTCCAAATACAAAGAATGACTTTATACAAATAATAGATTAATTACATTAACTGCAATTCTGTTTTGAATCAGGAAAAAACTAGTGGAGAAAAAGAGTTTCTTCAAATATTTCTTCTGATAAACTCTAACAGAGGGTTGCAAATCACTCCTCACCTACGCTGTGCAATGTAAACCAATTTATACAATAGTGGCGCATAACATGTAGCACATGTTGAAATAGACCATTTTGTAAAAAAAAATTATATGCAATACTTACTAAAATTATTTGTATTGTGAAAAACACAATATATTAATGTGAAAGTCTATTTTATAAAATAGAAATAACTACATCGTTTTGTAAAATGAATAACAAAAAACAAACTGTTCTTTATTTTTATTTAAAATAAAATGAAACAAGAAAGGAATTATCAGTTAAATCAGCTAAACATTTGTAACGTCAAATAAATAATCCTATATGCATGTGTGTGGGGTTGTACCTATATATGATTCTAGTGTGCATGTATGAACACACATGTAAATATAAATGTGTACACATAATTAATGAGACTTTTGTTTTAATGACAGATCACTTTTTGGACATCAGACCTTGGCAAATATATTTTCAGATGCTATTTTCTCAGCATTGTTTGTAGGCTTTGAATGTTCATACGGAATTATCTCTATCAGGAGATTTCATTGTTTCACAATTAAAAATAGTTAAACTTAGCTTGTCTAATTTTATTTCATACAATGTGCTAATCAAAGCCTTTTGGGACTAGGTGCTAATTAGTCATTAACTTTAAGCATAACATTATACAATTCTCATGAAGAAATTATTAGTATATCTTTGAAAAACACAATTTGTGGCAAAGATAAGCAGATTGCTGATATCTGTCTATATTTTTGATGACTGTGATATTTCTTTACAGTTAGGTTTATTTTTTTAATTGTTTTTATATTTTTCTTAGGATACCTCTTTCATGGTATTTTTATTTTGAGCATTGATAAATATCTGTTTTAAATTTATTTAAATAAATATATAATTTTAATATCTATCACTTTATATAATTTTCAATCATGTACTTTGGTTTAACATTAGTGATATTCTATAAAATATAATAAAACTATTGAAAACATACAATTTTGAAATACATTTTATATTTTGTTTTAAATGAAGATCTTTCATCCATATACCCCTGGCTCCCATCAATTAATTTTTAGTCAGAAAAAACAATATGTCATCTTAAAAAGAATACCTGTCACATAGCCCCAGTTTTGTATATGAAGAGATTACCTCTAACCTAAGGGCAATATATATCAAACCTTCAAGTCTCTATTCACTGTGAATAAAGATTATGTCCAGATCAGAAGACTGAAAGAAAAATTGCTGTGTAATGAAGTTATGCCTTTATCTGCATAGAAAGCCTAAAAATGGTACAGCTTGGGAAAGTAAAAGTTCTATAGTTAACCTTGCAAAAGCAAATGATGACATCCCATCTTTCATTTAACTGGGTTCCTCTCTACCCCTACTTTGAGCTCTGTGAAGCACACCTTTTGGCATTAGCAGACAATACAGTTTAGAGTAATTTATTTTTTTTTTACTTTCTTTCCTCACATACTTCTTAACTAAAAATGTTTTGTGCTATTGTATTTTTGAAATTACACCCTGCAAGAATAAACAGTAAACCAAAGGAAATTCATGAATTTTAGGACTTTAATGTTGGCAATATGCAGTAGCTCATGCAGATTTTTTAGTCTCCCTTAGTATTTCATTAGCATGGTCATGATTAAACAAGGGAATTAATGGCCACTCTACTTGATCTCCCTCTAACAAGGTTATTCTTAACTTAACCCTGGCTACAAAAATGTTGATAAGGATTAAAAATCCCTTTTATATAGATGTCTAAAACATAGCTTAAATATTATTTATGATTTAAAACAAAGCTATATAGCCAAATCCATTTGCTCAATTTTAAGTGACAAAGTTCCATTATTGTCTATACAAGAGTTAGAACAACAACAACAACAAAAAACTAATATAATAGTAGTTAGTGTATGCATGGCCTCACAGTGCTGCCATGCACTTACCAAGCTTTGTAATACTCTTGCCACTTTTGATGTTTTATTTATGAGCCAAGGAACACAAACAGGGCCCCAGATATTGGTTAGAACATTTGAAGACTATTCACTAAATAGACACAGTTAAATCACCTGAACATACGTTATAAATGAAATGGTAATTGGTATGACTAAAATAATTAAAATTTTAAACTAACGATAAGAAAACTATTGCTGGGCTCGGAGAGATAGCACAGTGGTGTTTGCCTTGCAAGCAGCCGATCCAGGACCAAAGGTGGTTGGTTCGAATCCCGGTGTCCCATATGGTCCCCATGCCTGCCAGAAGCTATTTCTGAGCAGTCAGCCAGGAGTAACCCCTGAGCAATGCCAGGTGTGGCCCAAAAACCAAAAAAAAAAAAAAAAAATAAAGAAAAGAAAGAAAACTATTGCTGCAAAATATGAAATTAGACAATGTTTTTTAAAATCAATGTGATTGTTCATTATAATACACTCTAATCATAATTGTGTACTAAAATACTCATACTTGTCTTTGGACTATTTTTATCTGGAATTCAGTTTTGTGCATGTCAAAATGTATAGGAAAATAAATCAAGTCTATATTTGGAGCCCAAGAAATTTATTTATGTTAATGTTTTTGATTATAATATTAGTCTATTATCATGATCTAATATTATTTAAAAAAATCACATTATAAAATAATATGTTCCTAAAATGTGTCAGTCGTTTCCATTATTTTCTCTTATTTACAGTTTCAAATTCTCAGATTACTTTAAGAAAAACAGTAATTTAAATAAATGGATGTTTTTAATGGAGTGTTAATTTATACTGTCTTGAAAGTAGAAATAAGGGTCTGGAGAAATAGCACAGCAGTAGTTATCTGCCTTGCAAGCAGCTGATCCAGGACAGACTGTGGTTTGAATCCCAGCATCCCAGAGCGTCTCCAGAGTCTACCAGGGCAGAGGCAGGAGTAAATCATGAGCCGTCTGGTGTGCTCTCTCCCTCCCCAAATAAAAAAGAAAGTAGAAATAAGCTCTGAGCTGTGGCACACACTAAGGATTTTCAAACACACATGAAAAAAAACTTTAGAAACATCAATTTTATTTGAAAAACTAATATATGTTCAAGTTAAAGAGAGTTTGTAGAAATCACTTTGTTTCAGTAACAAGTTTCCCAGAATAAAGTTTTTCAATTTGCAATTTTCTTTTATTATGACAGTAAGTAGAGAGAACTGCCATGGGTAATAAAAAGCAGCACCTTAGATAAAGATCACTGCATTGCTATTTAACCTTTTTCTACCTCTCTAAGGTGATGATGTAAAATGGTTAGTTTCACTTAGGAAATTACTTAGAAACAGTTTTTGTGAAGAAAAATATTTTCTATTATTCTGATTGTATTTCTTTGACCTGAATAGAATCTGTAGCTTACTTTTTATATATTTCAACCCCAAAACAATCAATCAAACTTCAAAAAATTCCTTCAAAAATACATAACTATGTAAGGATTTAATGAAAATTATATAATAATTTTGTGTTTTTAATTTAAATATAATATCCTATAATGCCATTAAAAGTTATTATTTTCACACAGTTAGACTTGTACCAATGTTTCCATCAATCTTTCAACACCCTCCATTATTATATGCCTCTCCTGCATCCTCAGTTTGTAGTTCAATTGATCATATCTTAGGGTATATTGGATTTATCTAATATAGTTCTTTTATTTTCTTATATATTTCATATATGCGTGGTAACAGTTGATATTTGTTTTTTACTTTCGGACTCAATTCATTTAGCATGCTAGCCTCCAGTCCTACCCAAGTTTCAGCAAGATTTCTTATATTTTCATATAATTCTATTTTGTAAATATGCCACAATTTCTTTACCCACAATTATATTGTTGAACCATGACTTCTCTAAAAGCATAATTGTTTATTCAGCAAACAACTTAAAAGTTATAAATTTACTAGAATTTTTACTAGTATGCATAATAAGGAAGGACCAAACATAAAATAAAGCATATGAAACCCTCTATTTTTTAGTTGAGCAGCTGCTGTCAGATATATATATGAAAACTTCCTATTTGTTTATTCACTACATAAAAATAGAAATTTATTTAAATTAAATTAAAAAACATTTTTTATTGTTTTTTGAGCCACACCCAGTGATGCTCAGGGTTTACTCCTGGCTATGCACTCAGAAATTGACCTTGACTTGAGGGACCATATGGGGTGCCTGGGGATCAAACCATGGTCTGTCCTACACTAGCGAGGGCAAGGCAGACAGACACCTTACTGCTTGCGCCACCGCTCAGGCCCCAGAAAAAAAATTGAGAGGAATTAGTAATAGTTTTTTTTTCTTCTGTTTTTTTCTTCCAAAAATTACAATTAAAGTGGAAACCGGGAGAATAAAAATTCTATAGAATAGTAATGCTTATCTTGCCATTGTGTAATAATCACACTTTTCAACAATATCATGTACATTGGCAATTTAAAAGCAGGATAGATTGTTTTCAATGTAATTATTTTCTATATTGTAGTTTTTAATTTTTATGCTATTTGTTGTTCAGTTAACAGAATGAAAAGTATATTGAGGTCACATTTTACTCTATTGAAATTTAAATAATTTCTTCTAAGGAAAGAATTCCTGAGTTTAAAAAATTTTGTTATACAAATATCACACTAAGTACTTAAATAAAATATCATTTGTAAGACAATGTTACTTTATTCAGCCATATAGATTATTTAAGTTTTACAATATATGCAACTAGACATTTATAACATTAAGAAATGGGGGTGTACTTTTTATGACTGAAACCCAACTACAATGATGTTTGTAATCAAGGTCCTTAAAGATATATATTTTAAAAAAGGAAAGAAAAACCATCAAATATTTAAAAAAATAATCAGATGTTTTCTCAAACAAAATAATGATTATTTAGGAATTTCAGACATCAACTATAAAATAGATATCTTTGTATACATGAAGTTAAGAGAAAAAATACTTGGTTGCTAGAAATTTTGAGCCCAGAGAATATAGCGTTACAAGACTATCTGAAAGCTGAATGGGAACTACTAGTTAGATAACAAAAAAAAAAATATAAAAAACAGGACAGGGAAAAAGAGCCACAGAATAGTATAAGAGGTTAAGCTGCTTATCTTTCATTGGGTGGACACATTTAGATTATTAACACCTCATAAAATCCGCTGAATACTATCAGAAGTAATCCCTGAAATAGTGGTAATTACTGAACACTGGTAGGTGTGTTTTCCCCCAAAAGAAATGAGTTATAGAGAATTAAAGCTAGGTTAGGGATATCCATCGTATTTAATCCAAATATGTGAGTAAAATTAAGGCAAAATTTATGGTGAGGAGCTGGAGTTATAGACAGCACAGGTGAAGGTCATTTGCCTGAGCTGACACAGGTTTGACCACTGGCATCTCCTATGGTTCAGAGCATGTCAAGAGTAATTTCTTTTTTTTTTTTTTTTTTTTTTTTTTGGTTTTTGGGCCACACCCGGTGACGCTCAGGGGTTACTCCTGGCTATGAGCTCAGAAGTCACTCCTGGCTTGGGGGACCATATGGGATGCCGGGGGATCGAACCTCGGTCCGTCCAAGGCTAGCGCAGGCAAGGCAGGCACCTTACCTCTAGCGCCACCGCCCGGCCCCAAGAGTAATTTCTAAGCACAGTCAGGAGTAACCCCTGAGGGTCAACTAGTGTGGCCCACAACCTCCAAACAAACACACAAAACAAATTTATGGTGAAAAATAAATTCCACTTTATTTTTAGTTCCACTCATAATCTTTCCTCTTAAATTACAAGCCAATGAAATAAGCAGCTGTAACTTTTGGTGATCTCTAAGCAAACTCTAACTCATTATACCATCATTAAAATTATTCAACATATCAAAATCGTGCATACTGTTGCCATGATAGATTATAATTTTTATGATCTCCATGAAGTGACCAAGTATGGTAAGGCTTTTTGTCTCCAATTATTCTACACACAATTTAGGAGAATTAGAGGAAAAACGATAGGTGGGTAGTCTTAAACAATAAAATGAGATGACACAAAGATAACTTGAGCACTCTCCATAAATGACTCATTTCCTAGGAAAGTCTTTCCTCATTCTCTCATCCTTACTTTATCCTAGCTGTGTATTAGTGTCCTTGTTTCCTCTAACTTTTAAATAGATCAATAAATAATCCTCACTTGCTATAAAATCCATTATTGGGGAACAAAATCTTTGAGGATCAGGAGCTCATTGTGGTCAACATCATAAACTACCTCAACGTTTAATAATATTAGGATTTTTTTTACTGAAGAGAAGCCCCTCTTCTCTCCTAAGCATTCAAAAAAAAAACAACACTATTTTGTTTACTCAAATAAAGCCAAGTACTGTTATAAAAGAAACACATAGTTGGTCATATAGGGAGGGCATTTTTCATAATTTTAGTTCTAAAAGTTACATATAATTATTTTCTAAAATTAGCTATAAAATAGTGGGCATTATTCATAGCAAATTATTCACACACATTTTATTAATTTGATAGAGTTATATATGGAAGCCTTTCTATAAAATCCTTATCTCTGCCTGTGGTCCCACCTACGATCTCCCAAGTGGGGGCGCTGTTATGAGCCTAATAAATAGTTTTCCTTCGAGGTGCTCAGGGTCTTTTGGAGCAGGCATTTAACGCCCCCTCTTACACACACACACACACACACACACACACACACACACACACACAGCTATATATTGTCTTTTAAGACACCTTGCTTGCATTATTGTTAATGAAGGAGTACTATACATATAACTTTTATTCATTCAATACTCAGTTATTGTCCAGAGTGATCAATCCCAAATACCATTGCATAGTGGTCTCTTGGCTATGCTCAAGGCTTACTCTAATCTTTGTTCTCAGGGATCATTCTTGGGGTTCTTAGGAACTATGTAATGCTTTGGGGTTCAAACCCAGTTGGTTGTATGAAAAGCAAACTTGATCTCTGCAGCCTGGAAGTATAAATGTTTTTAATATTAACTCTAAATAGAGTAAATTTAATATAACATCAAATTTTAAAATCAGAATTTCTCCATTGACTCTAGTACAAAAAATTACTATATGTCTTCTCTTAATTAACAAGAACATAGCTTATGTTTTATCTACAAGATAGAAAATCTAATACAGTAGATAAAGTTAAAATTTATTATTGTTATAAGAATAAATATCTGTAGTCACATCTTGCTCTGTGCTAGAGAAGTGCCCAACCAGCTGTACTTTTGCAGCAGCCCTTCACATAATTTACTATGGAGAAAAGTGTAATATGGAAACCAAACCAGAGAGCTCAACAATATCAGAGATATTTCGAAAACCAGAGAGGTGAGAAGAGTGAGGTCAAAGAAACAAGCCAAAATTCTTCGATCACCAGAAGTTGAAAACAGACCCTATA
Organism: Suncus etruscus; assembly: GCF_024139225.1. Classification (NCBI taxonomy): domain Eukaryota; kingdom Metazoa; phylum Chordata; class Mammalia; order Eulipotyphla; family Soricidae; genus Suncus; species Suncus etruscus. The sequence continues at coordinate 86,049,610 of NC_064855.1, read as the reverse complement.
ACATTGGGGAACTGAAAAGGTGAACTCACTACTAAAATAGTCTTTGTTTCTCTATTTTTTAGAGTATCAAAAATTAACTTTTTAAATGACTGAAGTAATGGACATTCATGTAGGCAATGAAGACTTTTTTTTCTGGCTCTCACAGCTGCTAGAGGGAAAGGTGGCAGGCAGAGCAGCAGGATAGGCAGCGGGAAAGCCATCTGCTTCACAGACAGCAATATGTGATTCTTTGGTATTGTTGATTAAACAAGTCGAATTAACTTTTTTTTAAAGAAATTTTCTGATATAAATATTAGTGAATAGGTGATTCATTGCCAAGGGGGGGAGAAATCACCTTTCGTTGAATTTTACATTTTCTCCTGTGTTAAGTTGCTTTTGATCTACATGGCCTCTGGTATTATTGGATTTACAGACTATTCTTCTTCATGAACTATGTAATCAATTCTGGACAATTCAAATCTTAGCTTCATTGTCATCTCCCATAGAAAATTGTGAGTTAGAAATTCATTAACTTCTTTATAAATTATAAAAGCAATTATAAATGCCAGCAGTTAATTAAAATTATTTACATTAGTCTCCTTTCTATTATGTTGTAACACTTTTAGGAAGAAAAGTGGGAAAATGCTTAAAATCACACTTGTTAAGAACAAAAAATATAGTTTAACCTTTAAGTGACATATTTGTAAAGACTTTTTTTCTTAAAGTTCTGTCTTCATAACCAGCAAAGAAAGAAAAATTGGTGCCTTGGAACACATACTTTAAAAATATTTTAAATCAGAGGCAGGCTGCACCCAGAAGACTTCACATGCCAGTTCTTCTGATTCTCTTCAGCTGGTATGTTGGGGTCTCTGGGCAGGATAGCTAGCCATAGGCCCCCTGGGCTGACCACTTAGTCCAGGGACTGAGATCTCCCCACACCAGAGTGGTCTTTAGGGCCATGCCTGGTAAATCGGGCCCTGGGGAGAGGGGGAAGGAGAGAGATTCCTCCACTATGTATCCACAAACTACAGAGGCACTATGCATACTGGACCCCATTCAGGAGTTCTTTTCTTCCTAGTATTCATTTTTTATTAACACCCCAAAATATTCTTAATTCTGAACTGTCTCTAGGAAAGAAATGGAATTCCCTAGATTTGGAGGATAATATTTAAATAGGTCTTAAAATCAGTGTATATGTAGACTTGACTTCCTATACAGTGGTCCTCTCTGACTGCCAAGCCTAATCCATAAACAATTCATCTACATTATGTATATAGACCCTCTGATATATTTCCCTTCCACACCTGAGCCCCTTCTACTCCCTCCTCTCCCAATCTGGATTCCTTATCTTCCCCTTAATTAACCCTCTTTACCCTCAGTTCTTTAATTTGTTAGGCACCAAGACTGAACTTTTGCTCCAACAGATTCTGCCCTTTCACACACCCCTACAAAGCTTATTATTACTCCTTAACTCTCTCACCCCCAACTATCAGTACCCCACAATTACCCTTTTTAACTTCAGTACTACACAGTTCTAATCACAGACCAAAGTTGTGCATTGGATTTAACAACCCCCAACTGTTTCAAAAGACATAAAATGGACAAATATGTCTTTTGAGTATTTTAGGTGTATTTTCTTTAACAGCTAATAGCTCTTTCTAAATATACTTTCACCATGATGATTCTACCCACTTTTTATCTTGTCTTCTCTTTGTGAGCTGTTCAATAAGAAAATTTTGGTGGAAGAGTCCCTTAGTTTAATGCTGATGATTGAACCATGTCATGGGGATTGTTGGACTTCTTCTTATGGCCCCCATATGCGCTGATAACGCCACGTGACACTGTTCCTTATTTGCATAGACACATTAAAATGGGAAAATACTATACATACAAATAATTTCTTATATAATAGAGATTGGAAACACACAAATCTCGTAGTGCAATGGGGGCCTTACATCCTGGACATTGATATAATGACCTGACACAGGCCTCAGAAGAATGGGCATCCTCCATTCACCCCTGAACCAGGGAAACATTCAAGGTTTTTTATAACAACACCTGGAAGCAATCCTCTACCAGGGAAGACCCTACCAGGGCTCTGACATCGACCTGCTCAAAAGAGAATTCCTTTATCACTAAGAAGACTTGACAACAACAATGACCTGCTTATAGGACAGGGTTTTCTGCATTGCCCTTTAATGGTGAGATAAAACTAGAGACACTCGGCACCATCCTGACTGCAATATAGGATATGCATATTCCAGGATCTTTAATACAGAAACATGATATCAACAACAGAGACTGTGTGAAAAATAAAAGTGTATTGGCACTACAGACAATGACCAGGATTGGACAAACTAGTTTGCTTGGAGCCTAGAGTTGGTCTTATGGCAGGAAACCTCAGGGGTAGGGTCTCCTTGTATTTAGGCCAAGGCTTTTCCTTTCCATGTCCCTCATATTTTGCTGGGCCTATGCAAACAATAATTGCCACTCTAACACCGTTTTTACTGTGCTCCTTTGACTCTAATCCTTAAGAAAAAAAACCCACTTAAACTTATGAGGTTAACTTAAACTATTATGCATGTGCATGGAAATGTAAAAAAGTATTTTGCCTTCAATGTTTAAGGAGTTACATAAGTTTTATGACTAGATTTGCTTTGTGTGCTTGCTAAGAAATATTATGTGCTACAATCTGGGGAGTTGAGGGACAAAGTAATTGTACATGGGTTCTGTTTTATTCTTCTTAATGTTCTTTCGCTGAAAGTTCAAAGTTAAGATATCAGCAATGGGACTATTGAGAATTTTGTTTATGGGTGATTGTCCTTCCACTGTAACTTTACCTTGTCCTCTTTCTTTGCATCCTTGTTCTCATAATTAAAAATAAAAAATTAATAAAGTATTTTAAAATCATATTCATGAATTTAACTTCATCACTATTAAGATTGGAACAAAACTACGGCATGAGTAATTTAAACATAATTTCAACATTGAATCTTGCCAAAGGATTCATTTTGTTCTCCCAAATATATTTTATTAGAGTAATAAGCAAATAACCTGACTGGAATTTGATTAATTCTTCTTTCACTCATTTCAGTTCTTTTTATTTTGCCCAAAGCAGAGGTAATTAATTAAAGATAAAAATAATATGAGATCAGAGGCAATTAAATCAGTATATATTTTCCTTAATTAAGTCTCTTAACTTGGCAGTTTATCATTTTGGCACATTTTGGGAGGGGAATATAGTAGAACAAATTATCAGATATTCTTAGAAAGTATTTTATGTTATATATGTACTGTAACAATATACCTCTTTTTAGTAAAATGTATTTTTATTTCTTTTAAGTTAATTTTAAATTGATTATAAAAACAATAAACAAAATGTAAAATTTTTATTTTATAAAAAGAAAACAAACATCAATTAAGTTTCTCCTGGTGTGTTGAAGCCACTAATGTTTGTTATTATTTGCATCTTCATCCAAACATATGGTGTGTTTAATTCTCCAAGTGCTATCACCTCATTGCCTTTCACATTTTCTGTCAAAGTGAACAGTAATTCTATATAGAAAAATTAAATCATAAATAGTAAACATATATTGATCAATTTAACTTAGTGAAGTTTTGACAAAATATTCACTAAAAAGCAAACTATTGACAATATGCTATTCTACCAGATGAACAAATTTAATAAATTAAGCTGTTAAATTTCAGTTATGGGTAGTATAGTATAACAATAAGATCAATGCAGGTAGGTCACAAACCTGTCAATTTTTGTCTCTCACATTAGTTTACAAATCTTATTTTATGTCTTTTATTATTCAAATTTTTAATTTAATGAAACTGGCAGAAACTCCATATTTCAATTATTAATATAGAAATCTTTCTGTATCTTTTCTTTCTTCTTTTCTTTTCTTTTCTTTCTTGTCACTTTGAGTTCTCTTCACTTCCTCTTCCCTCCCTTCATATTCTACCTCCTATTTACTCCATTATGTTTCCTCCCATTTTCTTTCCACCTGACTACCTCCACATAATTATTTATAATTCTTTATAAATGTTTACAATAAACATATTTTTTACAATTCTTTAAATATAAGAAATAGCTTTTTGCTTATACATTTTTATTATAATGTAGTTGAAAGATAATATTTATGGTCTTTTAGCAACCTTTTCTTTCACATAGCATCCTACTATCTTCACATAGTTTTTGTTCTTTTTATCATTAAGGCCCTCTAAGAATCATCATATACTCAGAGTCCCTTTTTCTATTCTCTAAGCAGAGTAGTAACTACTCTGTCCCCCACATACCATCTAATCCAATGTATTATTCCTTGACCTCTTAATATCTTATTATCATTTGAAGTTATTTGTTTCTTTAACTTATTGAAATGATTATTTTTAATCTATTTTTGTCTAGATTTTAAATTATATGAGAGAAAGAACAGAATTTGGACTAATAATGGAATAGCACCTCTAAAAATGTCAATTTCAAGGACCATGGAAAGTCAAACTCTTAGACTTTTCTCTTCATTGTTTTGTGTGGGAGTGGGGCAGAAGTTACATAAAATTTTAGTTTACAAAATATTTGATAAAGTTATATGTCTGAAGTTGAGAGTGAGATTAGTGTGAAAAATACTATTGTACTGAAAGAGCTATAAGTGAAAGCTATTATTTATTTAAAAATCTCAAGATCTTAATACAGATGTATATATTCATTTTGAGACAGCAAGTAAAATAGGTATGTGTTATAGAGACTAGATTATTTTGAATTTAAACTGATCTTGAGCAAATTTATTTATATGTGTTGAAGAATTCTTATTTTAAAAGAACTTTATTTAAGGGATAAATCAAAGTAGTTGATGCATTCAAAGGCTAAAATACAAAAAAATGAATGTAATTATCTCCAGTGAATTTAATGTGAGTTGTGTCTTTGTGTATCACTGTGTATGTGGGGAGGGGTAGAGAGAATACAGCAGGGGAATGTGAAAAGGAGAAGTAGGAAGAGAGAAAGAATAGAGGGTAGTGGGAAAGAGAAAATGACTCTTCACAGATGTGAATGTGTGTGATGACAGTCAAATAAAATGTGTTAACAGCAGAAGGTAACACATTTTCTGTGCAAACAAAAGACAGGTTTTTCACAGAGTATTTAGATGCTGTTTAATTTCTCCAGATGACACACGTCAACATTTTCTAATTTTTCTCAGATCATAAACTTAGTAATTTTAGTTGATATATCAAAATTGCAATGAGAATGGCTTTTTGTCTTGTTCAAGGTTGTGTTCAATCAATGGAAGGACGTATCTAGATGGAACCCCATGAGACCCAACCTCAAAGTGTTGATTCACTATCCTCTGGGGACTCTCTAAAGATAATCGAACCCCAGACCATCTAGACTATCACAATGTAGTACGTCAACTTTCACTCCTGGAACAACTGAAAGAAAAAGTGTTGCACCATCCACCATGAATCACAGATCCCAACAGAGAGCAATAACTCAGTCTCACTAAGTTGTGGGCTGAAGTGATATATAAAGACCATCCAAGTAATAATCTGTTTACCTATGATGGCTCGGAATGGAGTTGCAGTAATGATCAAAGGGCTCTTAATGTAAGTTAGATGGTACACCAGTGTATCAGGTAACACCCTGCAGAGGGAGTGCAATATATAGTCTTGTATTTGTCACCTCTCCAGGATGAAGACAATCTTTCAGGCTTTTACCACAGCCTTCATTTCCTCACATCCCTCAGAATGTAATCTCCCTTCCCCTTTGACATAGTTACTATTAATAACTTGTTTGTTATCCAACCCTCTTTCCTATGACTATTCCCAAACAATATATTTCCTATTTGGTGTGACTTAGAGGTTCTCAGTCCAAAGGTCTGGGAACCAATGGACCCTGCTATCATCACTATGTCTGACTGACACTCCTTATTTCTGAGACTGATAGAGGGGAAGTGCGTAGTAACAATATAGGGAATTTAATTTAAGTTCCAGGAACACCAGCTGTCACAGTTAATATCTTGCATGGTGGGAGTCCTTTATACAGTCTGCGATTACTTGTTACCATAGCTCCTCTCTGTCCTCAGATGCCTTAAGAAATGTATCCACCCTCCAAATGTATCCACTTAGGCTTAATTAGTAATAATTAATAACTGTTATCCACTCTGCTACCTACATGGAGGAAATAGAGGCTCTCAGCTCATTATGTTTGGTACCCTATGACCTCATGCTTTTCTCTCTTGTGACTTTCTTGTTTTTCTAATTCTCTCACTGCCATTGCTTAAGATATAGAGATTATCAGCGCATGAGGCTGGGATTTCCTGACTCATTCCTTGTCTCTACTATGTGTGTCAATTTTTCATAATCTTTGTAGGGCCATTCAATCTTATTCAGCTGTTCCTGGAACAGACAAAGAGCTCCCAAATAGAAATCTGGATCAGTGGGAAATATCTGATGTTTATTGAAATTGGTACATCTGAAAAACTAGAAGGACAAAAAAGTGAAAAAGTTTATCCCCGACATGTGAGTAAAGCTCAAAGGGTATTTTTCTGCAAGACAGTCAATCAGTGTAATATGGGCCCTATTCCCTATGAATAGAAGTACATTCAACTCCTAAGATTGCTAATGCTCAATTTAGTTGTAAAAATATAAAAGAAAGCCTAGTTCAAGCAACTATTTCAGGCTATTAGGTATCTCACTATCATCACTGTCCTTGCAATAGAACTTTTCAGATTGGAAGCAAGGAAAGAAAGTTATCTTAGATTTAATAAAGCCCCTAGACAATGGGCATCTATATCATCCTGCTGTGTGTTCCCTTTACAACTTAATTTACTTAATCTTAAATTCATCACAATCAATAAAACTAAAATCTCCAAAAAAGAAACAAAAAAGAAACAACAGTAAAGAGGGGGAGAGAGAGAGTAAATTTCTTCTTTTACTTGCTTTATCCATCAGCATTCTCACAGAGATCAGAGACACATACAAATCAAGAATAGCCTAATGAGTGTAATCTAAAGGAAAAACACAGAGAGATCTGGTAGATGCCTATAACAGTATCCATAATATCATTAACATCAGACGTGGTCAACTCAATCCATCTAGATTATTTTGTTTGCCGAGAAAGGTAATGTACAGATGAGGCCTAGTCTGTAAATTCTTAGAAGTGAAAAGCTAGAGTTAAAAATTGGCACTTTACAACTCTATTGGATGTAAAAAGATATTAATTATGTGTGCAAGATCTCTTACACAATAGTGTCCATACATTATCCCCCCCCCCCCCCCCCCCCCCCCGAGGAACATTTTTGTTTTTTGTTTGTTTCTTGGGGGGCACGCCTTGCAGTGCTCAGGCATTACATCCTGGCTCTATGCTCAGAAATCACTCCTGGCAGGCTCAGGGGACCACATGGGACGCCTGAGGAATTTGAAACCACCATACTTTCTGCATGCAAGGCAAACACCTTACCCTCCCATGCTATCTCTCCAAACCCCTAGGAAAATTTCTGTCAAAGCCTGCTGAAGAAATACATAAGCCATAACGCCTAAAGGCAAGAAACCTAACATTCTCTAAAAATTTTAATTTGGGCACCACTACTGTTATGTGACCTAAACAGTTACATTTTGTATTTAAATCCTCTCTTGCCCATCTGGTGGGACAGTGACCCCTAAATTAGAAAAAAGAAATACTGTGTGAGTTACAAATAGCATATGAAATAATTTGTTTAGATAAAGTGTCTTCACATGTTTGGAACTCCTTAATTTTTGTGACAGGGACATCAAAAAAACTGGCAGTTTGATGAGAATAGTGAACTGCAACATTTAACCTGAGACTGTTCCTGCCAAGCTTCACCTGGCATCTGATTCCCTAAAAATTGGAAACTACAATAACTGATTTTAAAGATTTCTATTCTCTATCTTTGGCAGAAGGCCTCAAGGACAGCCTTTCCCTGTGTCTAAGAAAATATTATTTACCTACCTACGAACAGCATAATTGATATCTTCTTGTCTTAGATCAACACACTAGCCCATTTTTGCTGCAAAAAAGTTCCAGTCAAAATGTTCCCAGTACGAAATTAATATAAGGAATGCATAGAAGTTTTAGGGTTACGTTGACAGGAAAGAAACTGGTCAAAATGAATTTATACACAGAGATCTTTTAAAACAGCTCTGATCTGGTGGGTTTTGGTGTGAATTTGGCAAAGTTCCAATCTACCAACCAGGCAAATTTTTGTCCTGGGAACTGTCTTTTCCTTTCTTAGCCAACATCAAATTTCATCCTTTCCACCTTAGATGTATTATAATATCAGCTGGAGTTAAATTGATCTACCAACTATGAATGTATGTGCATTTGTGTATGTATGGTGGCCAACTTAGGCTTGTGTGTGAATTAATATATCTGTGTGTGTTGTTGGTAGAATATTAACACAGATTGGGGGCCAAAGCAGTAACACAAGCAGTAGGGTGTTTGCCTTGCACACGGAAACCTAGGATGGACCATGGTTCAATACCCTGACATCCCCACAAGCCAGGAGCGATTTCTGAGTGCATATCTAGAAGTAATCTCTGAGAGATCACCGGGTGTGGCCAGAAAACTAAAAAAGAAAAAAAAATCCCAAATAACACCAGAATGAAATCAGAATTAGAAATCCTCAGATACAGACCTCAGTAAGTACATGTATAAATGGGATAAACAACAGCTTAATACCTAGAAATAAATGATCTGTAAACTGACAATTTTAAAGATCTAGATACTCTTCTTATTTATTGTGACCTTCTTTTGTCAAAAGTAAGCTAAAAGTTTTCTACATTGACTAATGTGAAATTGAAAATTGTACTTTTTTTTAATGGGTCACACCTGGTGGCACCTCAGGGGTTACTCCTGACTGCACTCAGAAATCACTCCTGGCAGGATTGCGGGGGGGGGGGGGGCATATGGGATGACAGGAATCGAAATCGGGTTTGTCCTGAGTTGGCTGCATGCAACGCAAATGCCCTAGCACTGTGCTATCCCTCCAGCCCAGAATTTAAATTCTTCATCTACATTTTCTATTGTAGAAATAGAATGTATTGTAACCTGAAAAGATTGAGTGCCAAGACCCTGTGCTCTTTACAAAAATATTTAGCAATGAGTCAAAGATAAATTGAGATTATCTACAGGACTTTATCAAGAAGGCATATAGCATTTTAAGTTAAGAACCATGCTGTTTTACAAACAGATAACTAGAACTTCAAGCAATTACTGGGACCTCTGTACAAAACTAGTAAAAAAATTAATTCCATGTGTTTTGAGTTATTATTCTAAGTATGATATCTTACATGTTTTTTATTTCTTCTGATATCTAAAATTTTAGTAAGAACTAAAAACTTCTGAGTCTATATGTAGGCATTTCATTTGACTTACTATATAAAATTATTAGAATACATGATACCAAAACATATTAGTAACTGTTCTATATAATAAATTAATATATTAGGGTCCAGAGCAATAGCACAGTGGTAGGTCATTTCGCTTGTACATGGCTCTGACTCAGGACGGATCTAGGTTAGATCCCAAAGCGTCCCCATGTGGTCTCCCAGGCCAGAAGCTATTTCTGAGTGCATTGCTAGGAGTAACCCCCTGAGCATACAGGTGTGTCCCCAACAAACAAAAACAATTAAGTTAAGATATTAAATATATACAGATATTTGGTCTAAAGTTATTTGGCAACTTCTTAATGATCCAGTGTAGACTAGATAGTGAAAAATAAGTCGCTAAACTTTGAAGGACTTCTTATCTTACCTTATGCTAAGAACCTTCCTTCACACATATGAAAAATAAAATACAATATATGTCAATTTGATTGAATAAACTGCCATGAAATCTATACCCTACTTGAATTGTTTGATTCAATATTAAAGTTAAAAACTCAATAAAAGTTTGGGCTTTAATTAAAATTTGTATTAGCAACTATTTTCAAATTTTTGTGGGAAGTCAAATTATACTTAAACCTATAGAATAAAAGGTTAAATCTATGAAATGTGACTATATAAATGCTATAGAAATGAATTTAAAATGCAGGTTATAAAGATAATTAAAATTGTTTTAAATAAAAAGAATTACTTTGAAAAATGTTTACAGTAAAAATAATATAAGAAATTCAATAGAATGTTTGGGGTTATGTTGAAAGAAAAGAAACTAGTCAAAATGAATTCATATAATAAGATCTTTAAATTGTATTGTATCTGAGAATTGTTTTAATATGCATATTTTAATAAAATTTGTGAAAAGGGGTCTGGGATATTCTAGAATATAGACTTGTTACGGAACTAAGAACACAATTGTAGCAGTTAGAAAAAATGGTCTGTTTAATTATATGAAAACAAGGTTTTCCACATAGAACAAAAAGAATCAATCATGACATAGTTCACAATGTATGGACCACCATAGGTGTTAACAATAATTTCTTTTATCATTAAATTTTTAAGAACCAAGATCCAGATGCCTATAGAAGGCTCTTGTTGATAGAACATCCATCCACATTGTCAATCTTTCGTTGGCATGGTCTCAACTCTGATAGATGAGGTACCAGTTCTCTCAGGTTATTTTGTAGGTGATCATGTAAATTGATCAGCTTCTCGCTGTTATCCAAAGCTGTAAAGTGGAGACCAGTAACACTAGTATCCTGGGGGAGGGGGGGCGATAAAGGAGGGAGATATGGGAGACATGCTGGGAACAGGAATGGAGGGAGGACAACATGGTGGTGGGAATGCCCTTCATTCATTGTCACTATGTACCATAAATAATTCTGTGTAATGAACTTCAGTGACAATAAAAATTAAAAAAAAGAACATGTGACTCAGTCAGAACTTAGAATATAGATATGACAAAATTCAAAAAGACTATTCAATTTAATACCTTGACTATTTAATGAATTTAATGTATTTGTAGTGTCAAAATTACAGCTCAGGTTTGATTTTTTTTTGGGGGGGATTGGGTTTTGGGTTACACCTGGCGGCGCTCAGGGGCCACTCCTGGTTCTATGCTCAGCAATTGCTGCAAGCAAGCTCAGGGGACCATATGGGAGGCTGGGATTCGAACCAACATCCTTCTGCATGCAAGGCAAATGTCCTACCTCCATGCCATCTTTCCTGCCCTCAGGTTTTATTTTAATTAAGTACCCTAAGCTACTTTCAAGAGAAAAAAAATTTGGCTGGCCTACTTTGGGAATCCTTATATGAGGATTAATATGTTTGAAAAGCCCTCTTCACCTGACCACAGATGCAAAATTAGAATTAGCATGTGTACAAGCTAGAATTTATGAGGCCCAAGTAGATGGTGTGTTGAAATGAGTCTGCTAGTTTTTATATCCAAGCTTTCTTTCACAGTAGTTTTGAATCAATAACATAGAATAGTGGAATGAATAGTTCTGTGCAAGACTTATTAGTTAAAATTTAAAAAAAAACTGTAAGCAATGAGCATGCTGACTTTACTATATGAAATAATAATGGAAAAACAGTCTATAAGGGCCCACTATGAAAATGTGACAGACACCACATTCCTCTGCTCAGAGAGTGGAATTAGAAGCAGTCACTTGATCATAGAAGAAAGTATTGAGTGAGTTGTTATCTCTGATAGCCAATATGTAGCCATAGTAGTGAAAGATATAGAAAATATTCACCTTCAGAGTCCATGCAAGAAATTGATGGACTTTATTTTTTTTTGTGGTTTTTGGGTCACACCCGGCAGTGCTCAGGGGTTATTCCTGGCTCCATGCTCAGAAATTGCTCCTGGCAGGCACAGGGGACCATATGGGACGCTGGGATTCGAACCGATGACCTTCTGCATGAAAGGCAAACGCCTTACCTCCATGCTATTTCTCCAGCCCTGATGGACTTTTTATACAATTACAAAGCATAACAAGAATCAAGTTAAGGTTAATTATTATGCATCTCCTTGCTCATATTTCTTGACTAGGAGAAAATATTAAAGGGAATGCCATTATAGACCAGTTAATAATTGGTAATATTGAAAAGGCAGAGGAGTAGCATCAATTAAATCATAGTAAAACTAAAATTCTCTATCATTAATTTGTAGTTAGCAAAGCACAAGCATAAGAAATTATTACCCTTTACCCAACTTGGGCTCCTATCATTATTCTTTCAATGATCCCTGGGATTCATCTTGGAGGCCACCATTTTAATGATAGATGTCACTTGTGCTTTGGCCAACAGAATAGAAAAGATTATATTATGGGCCCAACATTTATCTAGAGAACAAGCAAAGCATGTCATTGATTTCTATATTCCTTTTTTTGCAGATATGAGTTTTCCTAAAAGTATAAAGAGACAATGGCCAAGCATATATTTCTGAAAAACTAAAAAAGTTCTTCCATAAAGGTCTATTAAGCTTTCTATTGTCACCACTTTTAAATATAAGTAAAAGAATTAAAACTTCAAATAAATGCATTATTACAAAACTAAAGAGGAGGAGAACAGAAATCCCTCAAGCAACAAATATATACGACCTTTTTACATCTAATTTTTTGTACTTTGAGGACAAGAAAAAGAAATCTTGCTGTAGAAAAATTTAAGAAACTAGTAATATATTTCAGGTTAATGTAACTGTTTGATAAGGGTGAAAATAATGAATAAAAAAAGATGGGTGAAAATTTTAAGCAGAGGTTATGTTTGTATTCTTATAGGAAAATATGCTCAACCAGACCATTAAGATCCAAGAAAGTAATGGAAATGACCCATTCAGCACAACACTGCTCATAGTGAACGAATAAAGAAGTTTGTTTAGGAGTCTAAAAAATACTGATTCAAACTAATACAGGTAAAACACCAGCCACTATTTTTCTAGCTGTGATTGTCATTTTGAATATGCTGGAAACCTATGCAGGTGAGCTAATGGACATAGTGGACTATACCACTTTTGGCATTCATTAATTAAGTTGTCTAAATTCCCAATACATGGGAACCTAAAGACTCAGAAAAAGTCAAGAATAGTAAATAAATACAATAAAAATAATAATCAATATATATTTACATTTTTGGATTTACCATTTGTAAATCCAAAAGGGAGAACATTACTTTAAATTTTTAGGTCATTTTTGCCTCATTACCCTATAAAAGAAAATTTAGCATTACCGTTGTTACCCAGGTTCTCCTCCTTTAAAATGGCCTGTATGGTTAACAAATAATCTCTTGCCAGATTTTTTCTTGGGTCACACCCAGCAGCGCTCAGGGATCACTGGTGGCTCTATGCTCAAAAATTGCCTCTGGCAGGCACGGTGGACCATATGGGATGCCAGGATTTGAACCACCGTTCTGTATGCAAGGCAAACGCCTTACCTCAATGCTATCTCTCCAATCCCTCTCTTGCCAGATTTTTTAATTACTTGGGAACTTAAACTTATTGAAGAAATTGAATATGGTTTGTTTCAGTAAAAGAATTAAACTATTTCATTAAACTGTGTAAAAATTCCTCATGTTAGATAGAAAATTTGATAAGGAAAAAAGAACTTTAGTCCGTACATTTTGCTAAATATTTACTCTCATATTCAAGCAGATTAGTTATAGCTATAGATCTTATTTTATACTTAAAGCCTAAGGTATATGGATTTCAGTTAAACTTCCTTGCAAGGCAAGATTTGCCTCAATGAATTTCATAGAAAGTTGTTTAGAGAGGCCGGGGCTATAGCACACCCATAGGACTTTTGCCTTGCACACGGCAGAACCAGGATGAACCTTGATTCTTTCCCCGGTGTCACATATGGTCCCCAAAGCCAGCAATTTCTGAAGTAAGTCCTGAGCTTTACTGGAAAAGCCCAAACCCTCCAAAAGAAAGGTGTTTAAATAATATATTAAAGAGCTCCTAAAAGTTCATTTCATTACTTATTATGAACTTATGTGACTAATATTATTAATTGACACTGCTGCTGCCACTTCTCTCTACCATGGTGTCCAAACTGTTCATTTCGTAGAGAACTGGCAAAAACAAGAAGAAACTAATGCTAAGATTATTAGTCAAATTGCAGATCAGCAAAATGAAATAGTTTTTTTAGGTGACAAGTTAAAAATCCTACAAACCAAAGTTCTTCTAAAATGTGATTGTAACTTTGTATAGTTTTGAGTAACTCCCAAAATATAAATAAAATAGCATTCATGGGAGCTAATAATAAATGTGCTTAATCATAGAAATATTTCTCATGATATATGACTATGCAATAAAAATATTTGATACTATGTGATAAATTAATAGTTCTTTGTGGCAGATATATGCTTAGAAGCATGACAGGTGGTATCACTGGTCTTAATTCATTATAAGCTCACATTTATAATAATTTTAGTAATTTTTCTTTTAAAATATAATTATTCTATCTTTATTATATGTGTGGTTTAGAGGATCCATCGCAGAGTCATAACAGACAAAACCAAAGGCCTACCATCATTAAATTACATGCCCATGAGGAATATTAAAGAAAGGGAGAGATATTGGATATGAAGACATTCAAGAAACAAGTTTATCTAGCTAAAGGAATATTTGGGAAAAAGAAGATGGAAGGCATACCTTTTTCCAACCTTAAACTGTACTTTAAAGCAGCAGCCTTTAAAACAGATTGGTACTGGAATAAATACAGTCAGATCAATGAAATTAACTTGACTATTCAGAGATGGATTCACAAGCGTGTGATTGATTTATCATTTGATAAAGGAGTAAAAATATAAAATGAAACAAAAAAATTCCTCGTCTACAAGACTTGTTGGGAAATGTCAACTGTTTCCCAAAAAATATGGACTCAGAACTCATTAATACTACTCTGAGGAACTTAAAATCACAATACAAAATGCCCTCTGCACTAATATATTCATCATAGAATTCCATTTTCAATAGCCAGAACATGAAAATAACCCAGGTATCTGACAACAGATGAGTAGCTAAAGAAATCATGATATATCTACACCATGGAATAGTATGCAACTATTTAAAATAAAGTCATGAAATATAGTTACACATGGAGTGGAGATTATTATGCTCAGTAAAATGGATCACAGGAAGAGGAATAGACATAGAATAATCTCATTTGTTGGATACAAGAAAATTTAAAAAGAGTATGGTAATAATATCCAGGAACAATAGAGATAAGGTTCAGAAGGACCAGTTAATGGCAAGAAGTTTAGCACAAAGAGTAATGAGTACAGTTAGACTAGAGAAAAATCTACCATGACAGTGATACAATGACAGATGGAATTCATTATTTTAGACAAGAATTGGGTGCTCAAGGGAGGGTAACGTGACATTGATAGCACCCTTTCTTAAACAGTAGTGCAAACACAGTCTTTTTTTTTTTTTTTTGGTTTTTGGGCCACACCCGGCGGTGCTCAGGGGTCATTCCTGGCTGTCTGCTCAGAAATAGCTCCTGGCAGGCATGGGGGACCTTATGGGTCACCGGGATTCGAACAAACCACCTTAGGTCCTGGATTGGCTGATTGAAAGGCAAACGCCCCTGGGCTATCTCTCTGGGCCCGCAAACACAGTCTTGCAATGAGAGAGTGAGTGAGTGAGAAGAGGGTATGGGAGAGAAGATAGAGAGGATATGGGGAAAGGAGAGAGAAAAACAGAGACAGAAAGAGAGAATTCTAGCCCAAGTGATCTGCAGGAGAGGAGAGATGGAGAGAGAGAGAGAGAGAGAGAGAGAGAGAGAGAGAGAGAGAGAGAGAGAGAGAGAGAAATTCCAGACACAGTGATCTACAGGTAAATGGAAATATTGGTGGTAAAAAAAAAAAAAAACTAAAAACAGTTCTGTAAAAACAGTACTTAAATAAGTTAAAAAATGTAAATTGAACCCAACATTCTGATGTTTGTAGAATGAATAGATAGAAAAGAAGCAAATTGACAAATAAAATTATTAGAAGAGGTGCTTTGTAAAATAAAATATACACATGTATATAAATTCATAAGTGTTCCTATATGATGAATGATAATTGTATTAGCATGAAAATACTGTCATAACAGACAATGAAACTACCGAGGAGCTTATATTTTCAATATAACTTATTCTAGAGTTTTTGTTTACAATCACCTTATGTAAACAAAACCAAAAATGCTTACAAATATTTTTTTCAAGGAAGCAAATATAGTTCTTACTGAATGAAACTTAGAGACATATTAATTGGGAGAAGGAAAATAATACATATTCAAGAGCAAATATGGGCTTGGATGCTTTTTGTTGTTGTTGTTGTTGTTGTTGTTGTTACTGGCTATACTCATTAGTTCTCAGTGTCTAATTCAGCTCTGTATTTGGGTTTTCTCCCCAAGGTTCTGGTCCTGTGGTACTGAGGTTCAAATCTGAGTGTCCCCTAAGCAAAACAGGCTCATCCCTTTGAACTCTCTTTCCAGCGCCTACCTCCAGCCTATACTTTAGCCTACTGGGTTCTAATGAACCCAAATTTTTGCTGGCATTATACATGTTATAGTATAATGCAGGAAATGTAGGTTAGAGATCACAGCAGGTGGAGAACCTAAAATACATTTTTCCTACTTTGATGAATTCCTATAATGACTATTAGGAAGCTTAGTATTAACCAGAAAATTTAATAACTTATTGCAAGAAGCCACAAAAGAAAAAGTGAAATAAGTTGCCTGCTGAGTTGTGCTGACGATAGTGAATAAGATTCAGGATGAAATCAAAGCAGTAGTTTTCTGCCAGGTACTATTCTTGGCATTTCTGTACATATAGTGATATTTAACTTTTCCTGATTTGTCACTGGTAAGGAGATTAAAGTACTTATACTACGTACCCTGAACTTGAACGAATCAGGCACAATAGTGATTGAAGGTATATTTGCAAACTGTGGAAAGGAAAGTCAGAGAGAGCCTTGACACCTGTTCTTTTTTGAAATACCCAGAATGCTGTGAGGCACCTGTCTGAAGGATGGGAAGCCTTAAGAAATATCCACAGTTCAAGCAGAATGAACCATTCACATTCTAGCTACTACTCCTCAAGGAAGCATAAAATCTGAGATCTGCCTTTGGTGTGGGAGGTTTAGAATAATAATGAAGATACCAGTGGAAATAAACTATAAGTGTGTGTATATACATATATACACACACACATAGTTATTTGGAGGAATATCTACCTTTACCATAACAACTTTAAAATAGAATACTAGGGGCCACAATGATAGCACAGCTGTAGGGCATTTGTCATGCATGCATCAACCAGGTTCAGCGGACCTAGTTTAGATATGTGGCATTCTATATGATCCCCTGAGCTTGTCAGGAGCGATTCCTGAGCACAAAGCCAGGAGTTACTCCTGAGCATACAGGGTGTGGCCCCAAAACCAAAAAAAATCAAATACTAAAAATGCTTTAAAAACTATTCATAATGATATGATTTAATTATATAGATCATTACTATTGCAGTTGTATAGAGGATATTGAGATAGAACTATTTTCCTTACCATATATTATATAAAATCTACTCATAATATCATCAAAATGGTGCTTTGAGAATCAAATGTTTTTTATTAGTTAAAGTCATATACCTAGAAAATAAAAGAAATGTCAGAGAAAAGGCTTTGCCTATATAAGGCATCACCTGATTCAATTTCAGGTTGAATTCAGAAACTTGACATTGCTAGAATGTCATTCTCATTATAAGTTTGAAAAGGATTATAACTCTTCACATCTTTTATGTTCATTAGTGGTGGTTCAGTGTTCATTGGTCAGTCCCCATTGTGATCCGGGCTTACTCTTGACTCTAGATTCGGGTCACTCCTATTGATTTCTATGGATCATATTAGATGCTGGAGATCAAATCTGGGTCTGTTACATCAAAAGTACATGCCTTCCCTGATATGCTCTTTCTCTGGCCCAATACATACATCTTGATTTTAATCCTGTAAAACAAAATTAAATATTTTTTTCTAGTATCATGATTCATTTTTATTTAAGTTTCTAAATATGTTGTAAATTGGAAAATAACAATAGGAATAGTTTTCTTGTCTTAAATTTGTCAATACCTCTTTTATAGTTTTATTTATGCTTCTTGATAAAACTTTGTGTAAATTGATAATGTGTACATAAAAATAGTAGCAAATTTTATTCATTTGATACCTATGGTAAATTTAAAGGAAAATATTTTGAGCTAGGAATCATCAAAATGAACATGTAAATTCTTATAGAAAAAAAATGGAGAAATGAATCCACTGTGCTCCTTTTCAATTTTGTATTTATAATTTTTATTACTTTAGGCAACTATGATAATTACTTTTACTACTTTTAATACAGTGATGGCCTGGCATATTATTGGTTTTCACTATTCTTGCCTAAAATTATTAGACTAGGGGACAAAGTGGTAGCACAGTCTGTGGTAGGGCATTTGCCTTGCATATGGCTAACCCAGTACAAATGCAGGTTCAATCCCTGGCGTCCCATATTGTCCCCCAAGCCAGGAGAGATTTCTGAGTGCAGAGCCATGAGTAACCCCTGAGTGCTGCTGAGTGTGGCTCAAAAAACACAAAAAACCCAAACAAAAATATTAGACTAGTTATACCTCAAGAACTCTATGTTAAGGAAAAAAATGACTATTTTTTATCTGCACTAAAAATTCTTAGGCTTTATATACAGTGAAATTGTAGATATATTCCAGGAATTATGTAAAAAAAGTACATCTGATTCATTGTTAACTACTACTAAACAAGTTAAGTTTGTGGAAATGGCTACAATAAATTAGCACCCATATTTCAGAGGTTAAGTTAAAAATAATGGCACCTTGGAGAGATCAGTGGCTGTCTGAAATTTAGGCATGAGTTGGATTCCCAGTGCCTTGCATGTCCTTTGATATGACACACACTGCTTTGTTTATGGGATCCCAAATAGAAAAGTCACAAGAACACAATCAAAGGACATGCAAGGCACTGGGAATCCAATTAGGACAGGAGTACTCAGGAATCATTTCTAAATTTCTAAAAGGTTTGGGGATCATGGGGTGGTATGTGTTGAACCAGAGTGTACCAAGTGCATGTTATTAGAAGGAGTCTATTTTTATTTTTTGTTGCTGAGTTCATTTTTAATGTTTTTGACCAGTTTCCCCAATATCATGTGTTGAAAATGCTTTGCTTGTCTACTTCATATTTTTTGTTTAAGGTTAACTGATCAAATCTATATTAAGATATTCTACTTAAGTCCATTGAACTGAGGGTTTGTCTTTATTCCAGTGCAATGCTATTTTAATAATTATAGCTTGGTACTGAAGTTGGGAAAATTGTTAGCTCTTAGCTCCTACTTAGCAATAATTGTATTAGTTATTCATGGGCCTTTATTGTTTCTTAAGAATTTTAGGAGAGTTTGATCCATTTATTTAAAAACTGTCATGGGTGTTCTCATAGGGATTGCATTAAATTTGTACTGTGCTTTGAGAAGTATTGCCATTTTAATCATGTTACTCCTATCAATTCTTGAGCAGGATATAGGATGTAATTTCCTTATATCTCTTTTATTTCTTGAAACAGTGTTTTGTTGTTTACTTTGTATAGTTATTTCTATAAATACTGATAAAATTTTTAATAAAAATTAATATTTAATATTAAATTACTTATTTCTGAGTCTATTTTATAAGTTAAAAACAATAGGGTATTATTAAAAATGCAGTAGGTATTCCAGAAAAAATTTGCTTAATAATATAGTGAGGAAAGGGGCTGGAACAGTGGAGCAATGGTAGGGCGTTTGCCTTGTACGCAGCTGACCTAGGGTGGACTGTGGTTCGATCCCCTGGCATCCCAAATGGTCCCCCAAGCCAGGAGCGATTTCTGAGCAAAGAGCCAGGAGTAATTCCTGAGTATCACTGGGTGTGGATCAAAATCCAAAATAATAATAATAATAAAAATAATAATTAATAATATAGTGAGAAAAGAAGCATACCTAATATCCAATAAGCCAATATGTTGAAGAAATTTGGGTTTGACAGTCTGAATCACAGTCAGAGTAGAAAAATAAAAAGAAAAGAAAAGAAATATTTCTTTTGTCTAATACTCTAAATTTTCTAAAACTTTTACTGTTTTGTAGGTATGTATTTCTCAGATTGTTATCTACAAAGTGTTCTAGAAAAATAACTTCTGCAAGATTCAGTAAAAAGTTTTTTTGGGGGGCACACCTAGCTTCACTCAGGGATTACTCTGATTCTTCTGAGAAATTGCTCCAGGCAGACTCAGGGGACCATATGGGATGCTGGCAATCGATCCCAGGACAGCTGCATACAAGGCAAATGCCCTTCCCATTGGCTTTTACTCTGACTCCCAGAAGATAGTTTTCTAATAGGGATATACAATAGGGATATATATTATATATATAGATAGATATAGATAGATAGATAGATATAGATATAGATAGATAGATATAGATAGATATATTATAAGATAAAGTTAATTTCTTCCACACAGCATTTTAAATAAGCTGATTATTAGAATAATGCATTTACACACTTTATAAGAAAATAGTAGTAAGTGTGCCAGTCTGTTATAAATCTAATTTTATTCTTAGGAAGTGTTTATTTCTCAAGTTACTTATGTCAAATTCCTATTTTAATTGGTTTTGTGTATATGTGAATAATCAATTTTAGGTAAAACAAAAGCTAAACCAGCGTAAATTGAGTTAAATAATAAACTGCATCTGCTAAAAACTCTTAGTAATAATTATACATTTAAAAATATACAACAACATTTATCAGTTCCCACCAAGTGTCTCACTGCCAGGAAAGCAGCAGAGAGTATAACAAGGACTGCCACTAGTGGCAGTACACCGAATATCAATCTGATGCTTAGCTGGCAGGTGTTGGAGTGATTAAGAAAGACAATTTACCCAAGTGCGAGATTAAAAACTAGCTTACTCTCATAGAGAAGAGACAGAGTTAGATCAGCTTCAGTGTTATTCAGAAGACCCTGAGTCTATGTAGCTCTTCTGCACTGCTGGTTCAAAGAAAAATGGAACCCATTATTATAGCTGTCCATCTTTCCCACTAGAAAGTGGGTCAGAGTAAGATTGATCTGACACATTAGATTAACAAATTTAAACAGAACATAATATATATCAAATCCAGAACAAGGCATTGCTCTATCAAACAAGTAAGGCTGCCCAGCAGAGTTTCTAAAGTACTCCTTATCTCTATAAATGGAAATGGTCAAGGTCTGAAACACTTCTTTAGAATGTAACTGGCATCTGAACTGAGTGTATTTTCACAGAGGTACATTCTTGTAAAATTGCCAGATCCCTATATGATCTGCTAACACTTCCAGTTACACAGCTTGTTAATTGTGCCAAACTGTGTAACGCCATGTTGGTGTCTCAGTACTGCTGCTGGGTTGAGGAAACACCAATTTAACAGAAGTGGAATTAGTGCCAGATTAGGTTTTAAAATATACTTATTTTAAGGCTGAACAATAATTCAATAATTCAGTAGTCAGAATTACATTGTTTATATGCCTTAGTGCCTTAGTTAAGATTTTGGCACCACAGGTATCCCTCAACAGCAACTGATATGACATTGGTGGCCCCAAAGCACTAAGGACTTGTGTCCTTGGGTTCTGGGTTTCACTACAAGTGGCCTCTGGGCAACCTCTCCTGTCAAGGGCATTTCTTGTTATTATCTTTTAAATAATGTAATATAAAACAAAACAAAAGAAAATCTTTTCATATTAATGCATTATGATTTTCATCAATATTCTGTATTAATAGTTTCCATATTAACTAAGTACGAATTAGAAAAATTGAATATTTTAAATTTGTGACCAGAATATTAATATCTTGATAACTTTGTTTACAAAGTATTTGAAAGTGATTCTCCTGGATGTAATGAACTCATTTATAAAAAGTGGTCCCAGAATGATCTCAGAAACTTTTCATCAAATGAGAACAAATTAAGAAATTGGCAGCCTAAAAAAAAAAAAAAGAAAGAAATTGGCAGCCTAGAGTAGGCCCTTGCCCAACTGTGCTGGCATTTTAGTCCCAGATTTTCAGCCTCAAGAACATTAAGAAATATATTTTTGTTTTCATTTGTCCCTTGAACTCTAATATTTGGTTATAACAGTCCAAATAGTCTAAGAAAAATACACATTGCCAAGTATTTCCGTGATTGTTTCAACAAATACATTTCCTATTTCTGATAATGTATTATAAAGAAAAATTATTAATAACAAGCATGGCCATTATTGTTTCCACTGAAGTCTAATAAATTATAATATAAAATAATCATGATATCCTTGTTATTTTTAATATATCAAAAGATGCATGGGTTCTGTTTTAAAGGTGATCTAAAATTAGATAAACATATTTTTTCTGTGATTAGGGATAACTTAGAAATATACTCAATTTATAATAAAACTCTTTAGGAAGAGGAGCTTTGAGAGAAAGCTAAAATGAAAATGAGTTTAATTAGCAAAGCAGTAATTGTTCCTTCATACTTTCAGGTGTCATGCAGGAAATAACTCTATGATTAAAATATAAGAAACTTCATTTTATTTTTTTCATTGAAAAGGTTAAAATTACTTTTAAATATGATTTTTATAATTTTTCTCTGGGCAGAAAGTATAGGTATTTTACAAACAAGATTTTTTAATATTAGGAAATTTTAGTCTAGTTTTTCTCATATCTGAAGTTAAAAATAAGTATTAAAACTATTAATCTAAAGAACACCACCCATCACCAGTGCAACATTCCCATCACCAATGTCCCAAGTCTCCCTCCTCCCCACCCGACCCCCGCCTGTACTCTAAACAGGTTCTCAATTTCCCTCATACATTCTCATTATTAGGACAGTTCAAAATGTAGTTATTTATCTAACTAAACTCATCACTCTTTGTGGTGAGCTTCCTGAGGTGAGCTGGAACTTCCAGCTCTTTTCTCTTTTGTGTCTGAAAATTATTATTGCAAGAATGTCTTTCATTTTTCTTAAAACCCATAGATGAGTGAGACCATTCTGCGTTTTTCTCTCTCTCTCTGACTTATTTCACTCAGCATAATAGATTCCGTGTACATCCATGTATAGGAAAATTTCATGACTTCATCTCTCCTGACAGCTGCATAATATTCCATTGTGTATATATACCACAGTTTCTTTAGCCATTCGTCTGTTGAAGGGCATCTTGGTTGTTTCCAGAGTCTTGCTATGGTAAATAGTGCTGCAATGAATATAGGTGTAAGGAAGGGGTTTTTGTATTGTATTTTTGTGTTCCTAGGGTATATTCCTAGGAGTGGTATAGCTGGATCATATGGGAGCTCGATTTCCAGTTTTTGGAGGAATCTCCATATCGCTTTCCATAAAGGTTGAACTAGACGGCATTCCCACCAGCAGTGGATAAGAGTTCCTTTCTCCCCACATCCCGGCCAACACTGTTTATTCTCATTCTTTGTGATGTGTGCCATTCTCTGTGGTGTGAGGTGATATCTCATCGTTGTTTTGATTTGCATCTCCCTGATGATTAGTGATGTGGAGCACTTTTTCATGTGTCTTTTGGCCATGTGTATTTCTTCTTTGTCAAAGTGTCTGTTCATTTCTTCTCCCCATTTTTTGATGGGATTAGATGTCTTTTTCTTGTAAAGTTCTGTCAGTGCCTTGTATATTTTGGAGATTAGCCCCTTATCTGATGGGTATTGGGTGAATAGTTTCTCCCACTCAGTGGGTGGCTCTTGTATCTTGGGCACTATTTCCTTTGAGGTGCAGAAGCTTCTCAGCTTAATATATTCCCATCTGTTAATTTCTGCTTTCACTTGCTTGGGGAGTGCAGTTTCTTCCTTGAAGATGCCTTTAGCCTCAATGTCCTGGAGTGTTTTACCTACGTGTTGTTCTATATATCTTATGGTTTGGGGTCTGATATCGAGGTCTTTAATACATTTGGATTTTACCTTCGTACATGATGTTAGCTGGGGGTCTAAGTTCAATTTTTTGCAAGTGGCTACCCAGTTGTGCCAACACCACTTGTTGAAGAGGCTTTCTTTGTTCCATTTAGGATTTTTTGCTCCTTTATCAAAAATTAGGTGATTGTATGTCTGGGGAACATTCTCTGAGTATTCAAGCTTATTCCACTGATCTGAGGGCCTGTCCTTATTCCAATACCATGCTGTTTTGACTGAAACCCAAACACAATCATGTATGTAATCAAGGTGTTTAAATAAAAAAAAAAAGAAGAAAACATATTCTGAAAACAGAAAAAAAAAAAAAAAGAGAAAGATCTAGGGTTACTGGCTTTCATTGGTGGAAAGTCTCCCAATTGGAAAACATTGCCTGTTTTTCCAAATGACTCTAGTATGCAACCCAAAGATATTTTCAATTGAGAGAAAAATTAATTTTTTAAAAAAAACAACTATTAATCTAAGAGAATTCATATATTGTGTGTAAATAACAGAATTACAAAAATGCTTATCTTTAAGTGTTTTATATACAGACAAAGATTTAATGTACTGATATTTTGAATCAGAAACACTTTGTAATGTGGACTTCATTATAAAAGCTATAATATTAAAAGTAGCTCTAACATTATAACAATTACTTTCGAAATAAAGGTTGGTTAACTTCAAGGTCCAGGTCAGGATAAATTTATATCATTTTCTCTTCTAGTTAGATATGACACTTGACCAAGTTATTTTAAAATTATAGAAGTCAACAGGCTGACCTAACTTGATTAAAACAGTTATAAAACATGCCATCTTAGGGCTGGAGAGATAGCACAGCAGTAGGGTGTTTGCTTTGCTTGTGGCCTACCCGGGACAGACCTGGATTGGATTCCCAGCATCCCATATGGTCCCCTGAGCCTGCCAGGAGCAATTTCTGAATGCATAGCCAAGAGTAACTCCTGAATGCCACCAGGTGTGGTCCCAAAACAAAAACGAACAAAAAGAGTATTTTAAAAAAATATTCCATTCCACTTATACAAATATATAGCACTAGTTTACTTAGAATGTCATATGTATGTTAGAAGTATAATAATAGGGGCCAGAGAGGTAGCACAGCAATGGGGCTTTTGCCTTGTATGCAGCTGACCCTGAGAGTCCAGATTGAATTCCAGGCATCCCATATTGTCTCCCAGCCTGCCAGGGGAGATTTCTGAGTGCAGAGCCAGTAGTAACCCTAGAGCACTGCTGTGTGTGGCCCAAAAACCAACCAATCAAGAAATAAAGTTAAAAAAAAGTATAATAACGGGTCAAATTTTTCCCCTAATGTAACAGACTCGATTAGTAATATGCAATGGATACACTATAGTTATTTATTCATTGATTAAAATCAACACAGAAGTTAAGAAAGTTATAATACTTACACATGAAAACACATTTTGAAATGTGCAAGGGTATCCAAGGTTCAAAACAGAATCACGTTACTTTGCACATATAATTGAAATTAAATATCACATCAAAATCAGTAGAATATCTTGATTCAAACCATTATGTAGTAAACTCATGAAATTAGAGAAAGCAAGAAAATTTAACTCATATTTTTATAAGAATGACTGAATGTCTCTCTTTTGAAAGCCAAAAACCTTGACATGAAAGTTAGAAAAAAAAATAACACATTTTGAGAAGTCTTCAGCATTGTTAGTTTTTTTATTACTATCTATTTAAATAAATATGTAAACATTGGTATATTTCATTGTTGAGGCATCATCTAAACTAAAGCAACTGTAGTTATAGACAAATTGTTTTGAGGATGTGTAAGAAAAAAATAGTAATATGAAGTATCAGGTCATAGATATGAAAAATGTTTTGAAACATGTTTTGCTTTCTGAAATTACTGCTTTAGGCTCCTAGTCTTTTGAGTGCTGAGTAGACTGAAGGACAAGAGACTCTATTATTCATTTTGCCATCACTGACACATAACCTCTCAACCCCTCTGGATGAAGGTTATTGCTGGAGGTATAACTGCCCCACTCATCAGAGAAATTCCCAAAGAAGAAAATCAAAAAGTTGATAGTCATGAAGGATATATGATGTTGAATTCTGTTTCAATACCTGAAAGTGTACATCATAGTTATTGATAGTGTCAGAGGGGAGCTAACAGAAGAGGGCATGGAGAACAACAGCAGCAGAACACTGTTCAGCTCAAGTCTTTACTAAGCGTACAGCCCTTTACAGCTATACAAATTGCCACACAAACACACATATTTACTGAAAGTATGAAATATTGCAGCTTTTCATTTTTGATACCCTCTTTACTATTTATAGAACAAAATTGAATTTAGCCATCTTTGATAAATGGTATCTTTCTGACTCTCCAAATTCATTATTTCCAATACATTGATGAATTCAGAATACTGCTTTTCATTCCAAAATTACTGAGGAATTATTCATATTTTCTTGTCTCCACTTTTGTCATTATATTACTGCTGTAATAGTTTTATCTCTTCTCACAGACATCCATTCCCATAGTATATTTTGCTCATAATAAAAACCAATTCAGTATCAATGTTTCAATTTCAGAATCTCCTCACTCTGGTGGTACTGGTTATATTTCCAGTTCATGAATACTAATTCTATATTTTGAATTGTGATTTCATTAAGGCAGTTGTTCAACCAAATCATTTACCCCATTACTTTTATTGGTTTGTAATCCCCTTAAATACACTCAATTTATTTTCTGTTCAATTCTTGTAATTGCTCACTTGACCTAACTTAGACATCTCTATATTCTTACAAACTTATTCTATTTATGTAATGATAATAAATCTAGCATAAGCCTGAATTACCCACAACTTTTCTGTCAGAACATTAGTATTGGAGTGAAGATTTATAACAACCCGGATAGTTCTCATTTTGAAATCAAGATGCTGAATATTAATACACATCTCTTCATTTTAATTTAGCTTCATCTTTTTCCTGGGATAATGTATTAATTTTTTAATTTTTAAAAAACTATTAGAAATACTCTGTAATCTCGTGATGCCATTCTCTTTTAAATGTATATATATTTATATTCATTGATATATTTATAAATATTTATTTATATATAAAATATTTATATATTTATTTATATATTATATATAATTTGTTCTACATATATAAAATAAATTAGGATATGTATTTTTGAGGGCCAATGTATATACAATTTAAAGTATATAACCTTAATATCTTGGTTTTATGCCTATTTCAAATGAAAGTCAATTCTTTTTTTTTTTTTTTTTTTTGGTTTTTCGGGCCACACCCTTTTGATGCTCAGGGGTTACTCCTGGCTAAGCGCTCAGAAATTGCCTCTGGCTTTGGGGGACCATATGGGATGCCTGGGGATCAAACCACAGTCCTTCCTTGGCTAGCGTTTGCAAGGCAGACACCTTACCTCTAGTGCCACCTCGCCCCCCCCCTTTTTTTTGAGAAGTCAATTCATTATTAACTCTTATTTTACCTTCTCTTGCTTTATTTACTTGCATGATTATTTTTGGTCTCTCCTTAGTACTTCTGCAGCAATCTGTATGCTCTAGGATGTTCTTATTAAAGAAAATAATAAAAAACTAATATGTGTGAGGATGTGTTGTCTAACTGGCCACATCTAGCAATTACTTTTCTTGGATTTGTGCTCAGGGATGACTCCTGACAATGTTCAATGGGGCATCTAAGTTTTGAGAACTGAATCAGTGTTATGTGCATGTGAAACACGCATTTTATCTGCTATGCTATCTCTTGGTCCCCATAAATATACTTTATAAATGATATAAATATATGAAAATATATGAAAGTAAATATTTATAAATAAAATAAATATATAAAATATATAAACAATACATAAATATTCTTGATGTGATGTTGCTTCTTTCTATATTTTTGTCACATTTTTCAATAAAAATTATCTTTAGTATTGATTTAATTTAACTTTTGCTGATTAACATCTGGCACAAAAATTTTTCTTTTTGAAATAAAAAAATTATTCCAGACAAACAATATTTTGAATGCAAGAGGTACATTGACCAAAAGTCTTAGTAATTATCATAAAATTTATGCTATTTACTTCTGAAGTAAATAAACTTTTCCGAGACTTAATAAAACATACTTAGATTAGTTAGTTTGAAAACCAAATATTATTGAAAATAAATATTAAGAATGGATTTACATATGCATATCAAAATGATTATTTTATTTAAAACCATGTTGCATTATTTACTAACATCATCTCTTAATACTATAAGTTGACTAAGAAATGTACATTAGAATGCAAAATTAGAATAAAACATTTATTCTAATTTTGTTCTGAAATTTAAGTCATTTTTATTTGCCTTGGTTTATATTTTTACTTATTACCCATGTGTTCCCTAAATGTTAGACATGTCCTCTATTTAAAATTCTGTCACATTTTTTATCAAGATATAGCTTATCTTGTATATCTACTGAAGTTTAATATTTCTGTATTTATATTACCATTTATGTTTGTAATTTGAGATAATCAGTAATAGGAAAAGCACTCAATTTTTCTTGCACAGTTAAATAGACGTGAGTTGAAAGATCATGAAGTGAGACATATTTGTAAAATTACTTGCAATGTATGTACACCGATAGTGAAATTTTTTTTTTTGGGTCACACCCAGTGGTGCTCAGGGGTTACTCCTGGCTGTCTGCTCAGAAATAGCTCCTGGCAGGCACGGGGGACCATATGGGACACCGGGATTCGAATCAACGACCTTTGGTCCTGGATCGGCTGCTTGCAAGGCAAATGCCGCTGTGCTATCTCTCCGGGTCCAATAGTGAAATATTTTAATTAAAATAGTTCCGGTTTCAAAATATAGGGACTTCGAAGTGAATGATTTAACATTTTAAAATATTTTGTTAGGTACTTAAATATTTTCTTTAAAAAAAGTGTCCAAAAATCAAACATTGTGCATCTTTTATCCAGTAAATTTTCATTGTGATTTAAAATCATAATATATGAAAAAACTTTAATGGTGCTGTCTTTTAAAAGATCAAATAAAACTTTAACTCCGTTGTTCCAAAAATTCACTTGGAATAGATATCAGAAAGACAAATAAAATTGCATGTTTTCACTGGATAATCTGAATAGGAACCATGTAATATTAAATTTTAGAAAATTGAGAGTGTGGCTGTGTAGCGACATTCTTTGGAAATACTTAGAGCAGTTTAAAATTCATATTTAAAATTTATTTTATGGTTATCTTTAAATATTTTTAATTTAATATTGTGATATTACTGACATATGCAACATTTTTAACACTCTTGGTTTAGAGTGTTAGAATAACATGGATTTAAAATTTTAAATAGCATGAATTTGACATGAGCATATGATGTTAAATGATCTAGCTGCCATCAGTATAAGAAAAGAAGCAAACATAGGAACATGCTGATAGTGACTTTCCCGTGTCTTATCCTTTATGGATGAGCCAGTTCTTTTTGCAGACTGATTACTCTGTCATTCACTGGAGCCTATCTTGTCTGGGGTTGTCACGCTTGGTCTTCGACATTAACAATAAGATTAGGAACAGCAGAGACTCACAACAGCAGCTGAAGCCTAGAAAGATAGTAGGGAGCTTTTTTCTGATACAATTACATTTAAGGAGAGACCAGAAAATCTACACTTTCAGTTATTCTCCAGAGTTAGACAAAGTAAAATAAATTTTAAACAATTTTAAAATAAAATTTTAAACAAATATATCTTAACAGTATAAAAGACAAACAGTAATCTAATAATTTACATTATCAATTGATAACGTAACTCTGCTCTAGCGTTAAAAATCTGCAAAAATTTCCACACTCTAGTGACAGAGTGATAGTACAAAGGTATGTACTTGACTTGTATATGGTTGTACTAGGATCCATCCCTGGCATCTCATGTTGTCCAAGTCAGCCTGAAGTGTAGAGTTAAGAATAAGCCCTGAACAACAACAGGTGGTGCTCAACAACAACAACAACAATGACGACACAATTTATACTATGTAATAATTGGGTCTGAATATGTGATTTAGTGGTAGAGATCTTGTCTCCCATTTATGAAGCCCTAGGTTTGGTCCCAGCAACACAACTCAGGAACAGAATCCCATTTTGAATACATTTAAATCTTCCCTTTGTGGTTAATGAAGGAATTATTGTTAGAATTTTAGTTGGAAATCTCTTTTCTTTCTCTTATTTTTTTGTGGTTACCGAAGGAATTATTGTTAGAATTTAGGTTGGAAATTTCTTTTTTCTTATTCTATCTTTCTCTTTCTGTCTTTCTTCTTTTTATTTATTTTTCTTTCTTCTTTCTTTCCTTTTTTCTCTTTCCTTCTTTATTCTCTCTCCTTTCTTCCTTCCTACTTCCCTTCCTTCCTTCCTTCATTTCTTCCTTCCTTCCTTCCCTCCTTCCTTTCTCTCTTTCTTCTTCCTTTCTCTCTTTCTCTTTCTTCTTCCTTTCTCTTCTCTTCTTCTTCTTCCTTTCTCTATTTCTTTCTTTCTTTCTTTCTTCTTCTTCTTTCTTTCTTTCTTTCTTCTTTCTTTCTTTTTCTTTCTTTCTTTCTTTCTTTCTTTCTTTTCTTTCTTTCTTTCTTTCTTTCTTTCTTTTCTTTCTTTCTTTCTTTCTTTCTTTCTTTCTTCTTTTTCTTTCTTTCTTTCTTTTCTTTCTTTCTCTCTTCTTTCTCTTCTTTCTTCTCTTCTTCATTCTTTCTTGCTTGCTTACTTTTTATTCTCTCTCTTTTCTTTCTTTTTCTTTTTTTTAAAGGACACCCAATAACTATGTCCTTGTCCAATTCTTTTTTGTTTTGGTTTGGTTTTGAGTTTGGGGGTCACACTGGAGATGCTCAGGGGTTATTCATGACTCTGTTGTCAGAGATCACTACTGGAGGATTCAGGGGATCATATGGGATACTTGACATTGAACACCATAGGTCGAGTACAAGGCAAAAAAGCCCTACTCTCTGTGCTATTATTCTGTCCCTTCCACAAACTCTATACTTTTTTTGTTTTTATTTTTGTTTTTGTTTTTGGGTCACACCTGGCGCTCAGTGGTTACTCCTGGCTTTAGGCTCAGAAATCGCTCCTGGCAAGCTCGGGGGACCATATGGGATGCCGGGATTCAAACCACCATCCACCTTACCGCTGTGCTATCTCTCCAGCCCAGCCAAAACTCTATTTTTAGCCAAATCTGTTTACTTTATTTCAAAATGTATATGAATTTTGGGGAAGTTTTATAACATTACATACATTTTGTTAATTTAAAATCTCTGGGTACTTACAACTTTAGAAGAATTATAATATTGAATATTACTATTTCTAACAAAGGTAATGAATTTCCTGAGAAGTAGCATTAATATAATATTAGTGATATTTGACAGTAGATTTATAAGATTTTTTAAAAATATTATTTAAAATTGTTTTTTTTAAACAAGTATATCCTGTTCTTTGTAACAATGACCACACTTCAGAATAATTTAAATTTGCTGTCTCACAGTATCTTTGGGCCACAACAAGTTTAGTTGGTTCTTCTGCTTATGGCTTCATTAAGATTTATTTAATACTAATGGCTGGATTACTAGAATCTGGAGCTCTGACTGAAAGAATATTCTGCCAGTATCACTCAAGTATTTTGGAGAAATTTACCCCACACAATTGTACCTGTAATTTTTTGAGTTGGAGTTATTCTAATTTATTTTAGGATGTATTATTTCCCAGAGGCTGAATAGAGTTTCTAATCTTTAAATAGTATTTAGGTTTTTTCAAATTATGGAAGGGAGCCATTTTATACATTTTTCTTACTATAGTTTTAAATTACTGTGCTGATAAAATGAAACCTAATCAAAGGTTATGTTCAATCAATAGGTCACAGGTTCTAACCTGAGACAATAATGTGACTGTTTGAAATACACTAATATTACTAAGTACATACCAATTAAAAATTACTTAGACTAAGGTTATAATTTGAAAATAGTAAAAAAGATAAAATAACTGTCTACCAGTTGTTTTACTAATGAGTTAAAAGTGACATGATATTAATGAAAATTTCCTAGGCTTAGAAAATTTATGAGACTAAATATCAGCATAATAAGATATATACAAATAAATAAGAAATGGTAGTGTAGTTCTTCACTGAAAATTATATATTGTAAGCTTATATTCCTTTATCATTTTAAATAATCTGTTTATAAGCCAGGAACAATACCAATGGATTCTCTAATCTTTACTGTTTTTCTTCCTGGGCATTTTCTTTAGTTAAGTTTTCTGTAGCTGGAATTTTTAAACAAATAATCTGAAAGGGTAAATGATGTTTAATAAAAACACTAAAAAGTCTATTCTGGAAAATACAAAGAACAAAATATTTTCTTTGTTCAAGCACAAAGAAGGAGTATGTGCATTTCACAGTTATTTTTCTATTTATGTTGGGTCATAGTAACTAGGATCTATCCAGTGTAATGTGATTCTAATTGATTTGAGTCACCTATTGACATTTTTGAAGGTAATAAATCACCTGATCTTTGTGTTTTTTTGGCCAATTCTCCAACTATGCGGTATAAGAAAGATGAATGAAAACTAATTCCCTATGTTTACATTAAAAAGATATCTGCGAAACTGAGTTTTTGTAGTTGAACTAAATTAAATTATAGTTGAGGACAATAACATCTCCAAAATATGGGTATTGTTTTACTAACAATAAAATAATCTAATTAAATATATATTCCCACCAATGTCATAACAGTAAAACAAACATATAATGTTATGAATATACCCATCATACATAATAACACGTTAATTTACATATTTTTTAAAGATAGGGTAATTGGGGACATACCTGGTTTTGCTTAGGGCTTACTCCTACATCTGCCTTTAGAAATAATACTATCAGTACTCAGGAACCATATATAGTGCCAGGGGTTGAATGTGGACCTGCTGAGTTCAGAGCAAGCTCTAACGTTCTTTGAGTTTCAAAAGTTGAATTTCCATCATTACCAACATTAAAATAAACACGATTATGATCAACCTATTTAAAAATAGTTTAACACAGCTGAGTGAGATTGCTCAGTCTGTAGGGTCTGTATTTGTGTGGCAATGCACAAATATGATTTCTAAGCTCTTCTACTTGTGACTTTGTTTACTTGGCCTTAGAATTCAAATATACATAGTGTTGACCAAGAACCACTGTTGTTCAGATTCCCTGAAAAATATTTAGGAACCACCTCCTTCAAAAACATCATTTTTTGTTTGTTTGTTTTCAGGGTACATCTGGCTTTGCTCAGAGTTAACTCTTCCGATTTCACTCCTAGAAAGTCTGAGTGTATCATGTATTGTGTAGGATAAAGCCAGGGTTTGCTATGAAAAGAATGAGCCTTATTGACATACTATATATCTGTGACAAAAACGAGTTTTTAATAAGAAGAAAGAAAAAATTGCAGACTAGAGAGAGTGTAGCACATTTTTCTTGCATGGAGTCAACTAAAGTTTAATTTGCAGTACTCAATATTCTTGAAGAATATTCAGGAAGAAGGCCTGAACACAGAACCAGGAGCAAGTCCTGAATACTATTGGCTGTGGACCCAAAACAAAATAAAAAAAATAAATAAAACAAACAAAAATGTTCAAATACTCTGCTAATGTAATATTGTGCCTGAATGCCAGAATGTGTTATATGTGAGATCCTGTGCTTAGTACCCACATCTTCAAAATAATGACAATGATAATAAAACTAAGTAACTTTTTTCTGAATCAATTATAAGAGCTAGAAAACTCAATATTTTTATCAGTTTATGTTTACTGAGAATTTGAAACAGCGTATAAATATATCTACCTGAATCTCAGCATTAATAGACAATTTCAATGGGTTATGTTTTATAAGTTATCCTCAATAATTTATTTACTCAATATATTTATATGTGACTATCAGATGATTGTTTGACATTTTTCTTAGCCTTAAAATTGAGTTATGAGGATTGTAATAGTAATAAATATATTTTTATATTTTTATTTTATTTTAAAGAGGAGAGGCCTCTAATGCAGTGGGTAAACTTGGTGGTACAAAATTTGGTTGTAGAGGCCTATTGGTTCAGGGTTTTCTTCCAGTGGTAAAGGAGGGCACCTGAGTTACATCTGTGGAACTCTGGGAGCAGTTTAGAGCTAGGGATGGTACTCAGTACCTATATATAAGTCATCCACCCCAACCCTTCAAACTATCTTTCTAGACCTATAAGATCTTTTATCATTAAAAAAATTTTATTAGGGGGCCGGAGTGTGGCGCTAGCCTAGGACATACAGCGGCTCTATCTCCAGGAGTCCCAAATGGTCCCCCAAGCCAAGAGAGATTTCTGAGTGCATAGCCAGGAGTAACCCCTGAGTATCACAAGGTGTGGCCAAAAAAACAAAACAAAACAAAAACAAAACAAAAAATTAATCAGCTAATACAACTTAACTCTCCTCATTTTTTATAAATAATTTGGTTTCTATCTGAGATTTTTTTTGTTATTCTTTTTTTTTAATTTTTATTTAAGCAAATTTATTACATACATGATTGTGTTTGGGTTTCTGTCCATTCCCAGACATGGTAAATGACATCACAGTGAATAGTTATTTTCTATGACTAAAGTCAGTATGTTTATTAACAAATCTATAATGTGTTTTTGTTTTAATCCTCCTGCATTTGTTGTTGCTCTTTACACAAACAAAACTGACGTCTGAACACAAACAGGCAATTACAGTGCAAAGAACTGCATGTTCCAATTATAGGAGAAAGAAATGGCTGTGAGACATTAAGGAGAGAAGCAAAGCACCATCAAATTTAAAATATTGAATGCTTATTGATGGAGATAAAATATGTTGAGTGCATTAGTGAGCAAAGATTATACATAAACCAGGGAAATGAAGTGAAATAAAATTTAAGAGATCTTATAGGAAAACTATTTTTGTGCCACAATGCTTTACTAGACTATGAAGGTGTTTTCCAAACAATATGCAGAAACATTATATAAATTCTTTGAAAATAAACAAGAAAAACACTTCCACATAATTCTCTAAAATTGTTTTTGGCCAATTATTATTGACAACAACGCTATTCCGTGCAAGAATCTGACAAAAGGCTCTGAATATTGTTTTCCCTCTTTCATTAGAGATATAGTTGGCATTTAACTCACTTTGTAGACATAATTAATTATCCTTCCAAAATAAATCTAGTTAAGGGTGCATTTGTTTTCATGCTTGCTTTTAACCTATTTCTCAATGATTGTGGGAAGTGTGGGGAAGAGATTTAAAGAAAATAAGTCACTGAATTAAAGAATATACTTTTATATTTTTGGAATTTTAAAGGAAATTTAATCCATATTTTTTCTTTTTATTTTACTAAGAATTGTGAAGCTCAGAATACCACTATACAACTTGAAATATTATGTCATATAATCTATTGTTTCTAAGAAGTAGGTTTCAGAAGGTATCTGAGTGAGGGCAT
Source organism: Suncus etruscus (assembly GCF_024139225.1). Classification (NCBI taxonomy): domain Eukaryota; kingdom Metazoa; phylum Chordata; class Mammalia; order Eulipotyphla; family Soricidae; genus Suncus; species Suncus etruscus. Next base: position 86,014,280 of record NC_064855.1, on the reverse strand, counting down.
TCACATAGTCAATTTTCTTGAGCACCACATTTTATAAGAAAAGCACTTTGAAAAAGCTCAGTGATATTTGAGGTAGGAATCGGTTTGACATTTTGCAGGACCTGAAAAGAGTTTCAAGATTCAGAGTGGTTAAAACAAAATGAGTGAGTAAATCAGTCAGGAGTTACAGGGTCAGCTCAGTTGTCAAATTCTGAGTCATGCTAAAGATACTGAATTTTATTGTGACAAAAATATCTGAAGGATTTTAATAGAAGCTTACTAAAATGTATCTTTTTATATTAAAATGAGATTGCAAAGAGTCAAGAATAGATGCTAGAAGAAAATCTATGCCCTTTGGAGGGCATAAAATAAGCACAAAAGGTTTGAGAGAATTTTATGCATGGACGAGGCCAAGATTCAATTTTTTTCTTACGTGTGTGTGTGTGTGTGTGTGAGAGAGAGAGAGAGAGAGAGAGAGAGAGAGAGAGAGAGAGAGAGAGAGAAAGAGCTTCAGTATTGTGAACCAGTCCTTCCAGCATTCATCTCCATTGTCTCAGCATTATTACAATAATGTCTTTTATTTTTCTTTTCCTAATTTTTTCCCCATTTCTTCCAGGATCTCATCTTTCAGGGCATAAATTTTCTCAAAGTAGTCTCTGATTACCGATTGGATCTCTGTATTATCTGAAGTGATCTCCTCCTTTTCATTTCTAATCTGGTTTATTAAGTTTCTCTTTCTCTCATTTATGAGTTTTGCTAGTGATTTATCAATCTTGTTTACTTTTTGAAAGAAATAAGTTTTACTGTTGTTGATCTTTTAGATCATTTTTTGGGTTTCCAATTCATTAATTTCTGTCCTAAGCTTTGTTATTTCCTTCTGCCTACTTATTAATTTTGTTGGTTGTTGTCTAATTTTATAAGCTGTGTCATAAAGCTATTTATGTAAGCCTCTTCTCCCTTCCTGATGTGTGCATGCAACTTTGATTTTGAGTCTCTGTTCTGACTCTTCAGATGTGATTCTCACAGGCAGCAGAATTTTGGATTCAGTTATTTGATCTATTTTGTCATTCTGTGTCTCTTACCTGGTGCATTTGGCACATTGACTGTGAGAGAAAAAATTGTCATGGGATATTGAAACATCTTTATGTAGAAGTTTGGTGTGTGTCTTTAGGCCTGTCTTGTCTTAAAATAGACCTTTCAGTTTATTTATTTATTTTAAATAATTTTTATCATGACCAAAGTGAATTACAAATCTTTCACAGTAATATTTAAGGTATAAAGTGACAATGAATCTGAACCATTTTCACCACCAGTGTTGTCCTCCCTTCACCCCTGTACTCAGCATGCATCCTATATCTACCTCAGTTGTCCCCCGGACTGATGCTGCAACTGATCTAGTCGGTGTATAACTTGTTGTAGATTGGTATCAATTCTGTTGTCATTGACTTTGGATTTCATGTTTAAGTCTGATATTTTTTTTATTTCCACTCAATGTTAATATGACTGTTCGGTTCTGGTACCCTCCATTTATTTCCCCACCTCAATACATGAGAAGAAAAAGATTATTCAAGTTATGTGGTTCTATTGAAAAAAATAAACTGGGAGGATTATGTTTAGAACTTTTAAATATCAATTTAAAAGAAGAAAGGAAAAAAAGAAAAAATAAACAAAACAAAATGAAAAAAAACCCCCAGCAACAACCAAAAAAGCACCTGTCTAATAAAAACAATCACCATCATATAATAACCACAAGAATAAATGAAAATAAAAAATAAAAAGAATAAAAACGAAGAAAAAATGAAACAGAAAAGAGAAGAAAAATAAATCAATAAATATAAAGGAGATAAAAAAACATAGGAATGAGGGCTGGTGTGGCAAGGTTTTGTGTTTCTTTTATTTATTTATTTATTTATTTATTTATATATTTATTTACTTATATTTGCAATTCCCTTTGCCTAAGAGATGCAGTGTTTCTCTGCCTTTGAAGCATACTGTAATGGGAAAAACTACAGGCTCCATACATGCTCATTTTCACACCCCAAGGTCCTTTTATGGTGCTAGGAAACTTTCTGCTCCATCGTGGATGATATAATTAGGCCTTTATAGCTAGAGATCTTGGTATTTTCACAGGTCATAAGATAAAGGATAGAATATTTCTTTACAGTTCTAGAAGGTCTGTTCCATCACTGTTGTTGTAATCAGTCTTTTTTAAATTAGTGGTCTTGGTTTTTGCTCAGATCGTAAAACATAGCCTAGGATGGAGTCTTTCATTATGGCACTAGAAGTTCTGCTCAGTCACAGCTGTCAAAGTCTGATCTCTGGAATTAGAGATCTTGGTTTTTGTACAAATCCTAGGTCGAAGCCTCAACTAGGATTTTTTTTTTTATTGGTTCTATGACAATTTCTGCCCAGTCTTGGTTGTCAAGTTGGTCTTCTGCAATTAGCAACCTTGTTTTTTGCACAGAGCAAAGGATGATGTATTTTCTGATTTCATATTACCGTTAGATGATGAGATAGGGCAATCCGCTCTTAGAACATGTTGTTATCACTTCCTCGTTGTCAGGATGTCATATCAAAATTGGTCCACATTGGTGCCAAAGCAGTATTAGAAATTTCCCAGTGGGGAGTTTGGTTCCTGGTGTTGTTGCAGGAAACTGTGTTGGTTCTACTTCTAGAATATGGGGTTTTGGGTTGGATGGTCGCTTTTTAATCACAAAGACTCTAAGTTGGGTATACATGACACATGTTCAGGTTGGGTGGTGCCCCTGCATTATAAAAGCTATGGGTTCTTATCCCTAATAGATAAGAACTTATTTATGTCCATAAGATCATCCCTTTATTACAGTTCCTGAGACTACAATGATTTTTTATATATTTTATTTAAACAGCTTGATTACATACAGGATTGTGTTTGGATTTTAGTCATATAAAGAACACCACTAATTACCAGTGCAACATTCCCATCACTAATGTTCCAAATCTCCCTCCTCCCCAACCAAACCCTGCCTGTACTCTAGACAAGCTTTCTATTTCCCTCATACATTCTCATTATTAGGATAGTTCAAACTGTAGTTATTTCTTTAATGAAACTAGTCCCTGTATGTGGTAAGCTTCATGAGGTGAGCTGTAAATTCCAACTCTTTTCTCTTTTGTGTCTGAAAATTATTATTACAAGAATGACTTTCATTGTTATTAAAATCCATAGATGAGTGAGAGCATTCTGCAGTTTTCTCTCTCTCTGACTTATTTCACTCAGCATAGTAGATTCCGTGTACATCCATGTATAGAAAAATTTCATGACTTCATCTCTCCTGACAGCTGCATAATATTCCATTATGTATACGTACCACAGTTTCTTTAGCCATTCGTCTGTTGAAGGGTATCTTGGCTGTTTCCAGAGTCTTGCTATGGTAAATAGTGCTGCAATGAATATAGGTGTAAGGAAGGGGTTTTTGTATTGTATTTTTGTGTTCCTAGCATATTTTCCTAGAAGTGGTATAGCTGGATTGTATGGGAGCTCGATTTCGAGTTTTTGGAGGAATCTCCATATTGCTTTCCATAAAGGTTGAACTAGACAGCATTCCCACCAGCAGTAGATAAGAGTTCCTTTCTCTCCACATCCCCGCCAACACTGTTTGTTCTCATTCTTTGTGATGTGTGCCAATCTCTGGGGTGTGAGGTGGTACCTCATAGTTATTTTGATTTGCATCTCCCTGATGATTAGTGACGTGGAGCATTATTTTATGTGTCTTTTGGCCATTTGTATTTCTTCTTTGTCAAGGTGTCTGTCCATTTTTCTCCCCATTTTTTGAAGGGGTTAAATGTTTTTTTCTTATAAAGTTTTGTCAGTGCCTTGTATATTTTTTATATTAGCCCCTTATCTGATGGGTATTGGGTGAACAGTTTCTCCCACTCAGTGTGTAGCTCTTTTATCCTGGGCGCTATTTCCTTTGAGGTGCAGAAGCCTCTCCGCTTAATATATTCCCATCTGTTAATCTCTGCTTTTCACTTGCTTGGAGAGTGCAGTTTCCTCCTTGAAAATGCCTATAGTCTCAATGTCCTAAAGTGTTTTGTTTACATGCTGTTCTATATATCTTATGGTTTCAGGTCTGATATCGAGGTCTTTTATCCATTTGGATTTTACCTTCACACATGATGTTAACTGGGGGTCTAAGTTCAATTTTTTGCAAGTGGCTAGCCAGTGTGACAACACCACTTGTTGAAGAGGTTTTCTTTGCTCTATTTAGGATTCTTTGTGCCTTTATCAAAAATTAGGTGATTGTATGTCTGGGGAACATTCTCTGAGTATTCAAGCCTATTCCACTGATCTGAGGACCTGTCTTTATTTCAATAGCATGCTGTTTTGATAACTATTGCTTTGTAGTAAAGTTTAAAGTTGAGGAAAGTAATTCCCCCCATATTCTTTTTTCCAATGATTGTTTTATCTATTCTAGGCTGTTTATTGTTCCAAATGAATTTCAAAAGTGCCTGATCCACTTCTTTGAAGAATGTCATGATTATCTTTAGAGGGATTGCATTAAATCTGTTCAATGCTTTGGGGAATATTGCCATTTTGATGATGTTAATCCTGCCAATACATGAGCAGGGTATGTATTTCCATTTCTGCGTGTCCTCTCTTATTTCTTGAAGCAAAGTTTTATAATTTTCTTTGTGTAGGTCCTTCATGTTTTTAGTCAAGTTGATTTTAAGTTATTTGAGTTTGTGTGGCACTATTGTGAATGGGGTTGTTTTCTTTTTTTTTCTTTTCTTTTTTTTTGGTTTTTGGGCCACACCCGGTGTTGCTCAGGAGTTACTCCTGGCTATCTGCTCAGAAATAGCTCCTGGCAGACACGGGGGATTATATGGGACACCGGGATTCGAACCAACCACCTTTGGTCCTGAATTGGCTGCTTGCAAGGCAAACCCCATTGTGCTATCTCTCTGGGCCCCGAAGTTGTTTTCTTAATGTCCATGTTTTCCTTATTACTATTGGTCTATAGAAAGCCCATTGATTTTTTGTGTTAATTTTGTAGCCTGCCACCTTGTTATATGAGTTTATTGTTTCTAGAAACTTTTTGGTAGAGTCTTTAGGGTTTTCTAAGTAGAGTGTCATGTCATCTGCAAACAGCGAAAGCTTGACTTCTTCTTTTCCTATATGGATTTCCTTGATATTTTTTTCTTGCCTAATCACTGTAGCGAGTACTTCCAGTGCTATGTTGAATAGGAGTGGTGAGAGAGGACAGCCTTGTTTTGTGTCAGAATTTAGAGGGAAGGTTTTTAGTTTTTCCCCATTGAGGATAATATTTGCCACTGGCTAGTGGTAGATGGCCTTAACTATATTGAGAAAAGTTCCTTTCATTCTCATCTTGCTGACAGTTTTGATCAAGAATGGGTCTTGGACCTTATCAAATGTTTTCTCTGCATCTATTGATATGATCATGTTATTTTTATTTTTCTTATTGTTGATGTTCTGTATTATGTTGATAGGTTTACGGATGTTGAACCATCCTTGCATTCCTGGGATGAAACTTACTGGATCGTAGTGGATAATCTTCTTAATGAGGCATTGAATCCTATTTGCTAGGATTTTGTTGAGGATCTTTGTGTCTGTATTCATCAGTGATATTGGTCTGTAATTTTCTTTTTTCATAGCATCTCTGTCTGGTTTAGGTATCAAGGTGATGTTGGCTTCAAAAAAGGTATTTGGAAGTATTCCCATTTTTTTTTTTTTTTGATTTCATGAAGGAGTCTTGCCAGTATTAGTAGTAGTTCCTCTTGGAAAGTTTGAAAGAATTCATTAGTGAATCCATCTGGGCCTGAGCTTTTGTTTTTGGGCAGATACTTTATTACCATTTTAATTTTGTCAATATTGATGGGGGTGTTTAGATATGCTACATCCTCTTCATTCAACTGTGGAAGACTATAAGAATCCAAGAATTTATCCATTTCTTGTAGGTTCTCAATTTTAGTGGCATAAATTTTTTAAAGTGTTTTTGATTACCCTTTGAATCTCTGCCTCATCAGTAGTGATCTCTCCTTTTTCATTACTAATACGAGTTATCAAGTTTATCTTTCTCTTTCTTCGTTAGTTTTGCCAGTGGTCTATCAATCTTGTTTATTTTTTCAAAGAACCAATTTCTGCTTTCGTTGATCTTTCAAATTGTTTTTTGCGTTTTCACTTTGTTGATTTCTGCTCTCATCTTTGTTATTTCCTTCTGTCTCCCTATTTTTTGATACTATTGTTGAGCACTTTCTAATTCTATGAGCTGTGTCATTAAGCTATTCATGTAGGCCCCTTATTCCTTCCTGATCTGTGCTTGCAAAGGTATAAATTTTCTTTTCAATATTGCTTTTGCTGTGTCCATAAGTTCTGATAGTTTGTGTCTTTATTATCATTTGTTTCCAGGAAACGTTTGATTTTCTCTTTGATGTCATCTCGGACCCACTGGTTATTCAGTATGAGACTGTTTAACTTTCAGATTTTAAAGTTTTTCCTCTGTGTCCTTTTGGAATTCACATATAATTTCAGACCTTTGTGGTCATTGAAGGTAGCCTGCAAAATTTCTATACTCTTAATATTATGGAGGTATGTTTTATGTGCCTGCATGTAGTCTATCCTGGAGAATGCACCATGTACATTGGAAAAAATGTGTATCCAGGTTTCTGGGCATGGAGTGTCTAGTATATATATACTAGACCTCCACCTTCCATTTCTCTTCTCAGATCTAGTATATTCTTGTTGGGTTTCAGTCTGGTTGACCTATCCAGTGTTGACAAAGCCGTTTTGAGGTGCCCCATAATTATTGTGTTGTTATTTATATTATTTTTCAGATTTGTCAACAATTGTATTAAATATTTTCCTGGCCCCTTATTCGAGCATATATGTTTAGGAGAGTGATTTCTTCCTGCTTTGCATAACCCTTGATTAATACAAAATGTTCATCTTTGTCCCTTACAACTTTCCTGAGTATAAAGTTTGCATCATCTGATATTAGTATGGCCACTCCAGCTTTTTTATGGGTGTTGTTTGTTTGGATAATTTTCCTCCAGCCTTTTATTTTGAGTCTATGTTTGTTCTGACTATTCAGGTGTGTTTCTTGTAGGCAGCAGAAGGTTGGATTGAGTTTTTTGATCCATTTAGCCACTCTGTGTCTCTTAACTAGTGCAATTAGTCCATTGACATTGAGAGAAAGAATTGTCCTGGGATTTAATGCCATCTTTATATCGAAATTTGGTGTGTCTTTTGGTCAGTTTTGTCTTAAAGTAGGTCTTTCAGCTTTTCACTTTAGACTGGTTTTGAGTCTGTAAAGTTTTTGAGCTGTTGTTTGTCTGTGAAACCATGTGTTCTTCTATCAAACCTAAAAGTGAGTTTTGCTGGGTGCAGTATTCTAGGCGAAACATTCATTTCATTGAGTTTTGTCACTATGTCCCTCCATGCTTTCTGGCCTTCAGTGTTTCTGGTGACAGGTCTGCTGCAAATCTCAAAGATGCTCCCTTTAATGTAATTTCCCTTTTTTATATGCTGCTTTCAGAATTCTGTCACTATCTGTGGGATTCATCATTGTGACTAGGATGTGTCTTGGGTTATTTTTCTTGGGTCTCTTTTGGTTGGTACTTTTCGGGCATGCAAGATTTGATCACATAAATTCTTTAGCTCTGGAAGTTTCTCTTTAATGATGTTCTTGACTGTTGATTCTTCCTGGAAACTTTTTTTTTTTGGATTTTCGGGCCACCCCCGTTTGATGCTCAGGGCTTAGTCCTGCCTAAGAAATTGCCCCTGGCTTGGGGCGACCATATGGGACACCGGGGATTGAACCATGGTTGCGATCTTTCCTTGGCTAGCACTTGCAAGGCAGACAACTTACCTCTAGTGCCACCTCACCAGCCCCGATAAATTTGTTTTTATTTGTTTTTGTTTTTTTTGGGGGGGGCACATTCGTTTGATGCTCAGGGTTTATTCGTGGATATGCACTCAGATATTGCCCCTGGCTTGGGGAGACCATATGGGATGTTGGGGGATTAAACCTCTGTCCGTCCTATGCTAGCGCTTGCAAGGCAGACACTCTACCTCTAGCGCCACCTTCCCGGCCCGCTGGGAATTTTTTTTATTGTGTCTCTGGACTCTAATGACTTTTAGTTGTTTCTGTTGAGCTTTTCATAGACTTCTATTTTCATCTGTTTTCTTTCTTTGACTAATTTTTCCACTGTTTGTTCATTTGCTTTAAGTTTTTTACAATCTCTCCTGCTGTATGGAGTTGTTATTTATCTCATCTTCCACAGCACCAATTATATTCTCAGCTTCTGTTACTTTGGTGGAGAGCTCATCCATTTTGTCAGTCATTTCGTTTACTGAGTTTATGCCTGTTATTTGACCCATTATTTCAGTTTGGATTTTTTTTAATTTCTGTCTTCATATTTTCTTGCTTCTTATTAGTTTTCAGTTCAACTCGACCCATGGTTTCTTTGAGTTCTTTGAGCATCTTCCAAATTTATTTTCTAAACTCCTATTTGAGAGATTGATTAGTTGGTTGGCCATTTTCTGGTCATCAGAATTATCATCTTCATTCTCTATGTCTGATGCTGTCCTGCATTGTTTCCCCATTGTCACACTTGTATTGTGGGTTTTTCTTTTCTTTCTTTCTTTTTTCTTTTCTTTTCTTTTTTTTTTTTTTTGTTTGTTTTGTTTTTTGTTTTTGCACCATATCCAGCGGTGCTCATGGGTTACTCCTGGCTGTCTGCTCAAAAATAGCTCTTGGTAGGCACAGGGGACCATATGGGACACCGGGATTTGAACCAACCACCTTTGGTCCTGGATCAGCTACTTGCAAGGGTAACGCCATTGTGCTATCTCACCGGGCTGAATTGGGTTTTTCTATGTGTTGTGGTGGTATTCATTGGCTAAATGATGTACCTGGCCACTCTCCTCTGTCTCCACCCTTTCTGGGTGGGTCAACTTACCTTCAAGAAGGAGGAATCCTCCATGAATGAAGCCTCAAACAGGATCAAATCTTAGGACAGAGCACTCAGCAGAGAAGACACTCCAGGAAGAAATGCTGGGCTTCAGTGATACAGCACAGTTCTTAGTGTATTTTTTTCTTCTTGTTAAAGTGGCAATGCTCTTCTGGAGCATCTGGGAGAGCGAATTTTCTGGCCATTTTAGGCCCACTCCAAGAGGTTCAGGAGACAGGACAGGAGACAATCACACACAGGAAGCACTCATAGTTTCTCACAGTCAGGCCCCACTGGGCAGGCGTAGATTTTCCCAGCCTAATGTCACAAACAGGGGACCTGCCTTCTGCGAAATACTGCTTATATCCGGTTTTTGATTTTTAAAGCAGTTCCGTGGCATTCTGGCCCTTGAATGAGCCTCTGGGAGAGTGAATTTTCTGGGCCCTTTTTGGCCCACTCCCAAGAGGCTCCCAAGAGGATCAGGAGACAGGAAGGAGACAAATACACACCAGCAGCACTCACAGTTTCTCACAGTCAGGCCACATTCCCAATGATTTTAATGGTATTATTAATTAATTTTTATATAAATAGTTTTTATTTTGATCAAAGTGAACTATAATGATGTTACGTTGTTTCTGTTAAGTTTATCAAAAACTTCTATTTTCATTTGTTCACATTCATTGAGGATATTTTCCATTGTCTTATAATGCTTTAAGGTTAATTTCCAATCTCTTCTGCTTTATGAAGTTGTTCTGCCTCTCATTCTCTAGCTCACTGATTCTGTACTAAGCCACTACCACTCTATTTGAGGAGTTTTCCATTGAGGCCTTCACCTCATCTACCGAGTTTTTAGTCATATTATTTCAACATGTTTTCTGTTTTCTATCTTTGCAGTATTTTAGCTCAATATATGCTTTCCTGATTTCTCTGAACATCCTCTATATTTCTACTCTAAACTCCCTATCTGAGGGGCTAATCAGGTGATTTATAGTTTTCAGGTCATCAGAATTACCATCTTTATTCTCTATGCATATTTTGTGTTGTTTCCCTATTGCCACGCTTTTCTGTTGTTTCACCATTGCCAAACTTTTCGTCTAGTTTTTACTATGTGTTGTGGTGGGGTTCATGTGTTAGAAGATGTTTGCAGCCACAGAGATAAGTTGAGCTGCAACACTCCTCTGGCTCCACTCTTATTGTGTGGGGACAGCTTACCTTGTGCTGGGCTCTGAAGAGATTATGTTTGCTGTTGTCTTCTTGGCTGCCTCACACAGGAAAGCAGAAAAAGCCAAAGATTCAAATACTGACACTACATGGTTCTCTTCGCACCTACAAAAACTAAAAAACAAACACAAAAAACACAGAAAAACCAGATAAACAATTGGAGTAGCTCCTAATAAATTGAGGTAAGTTTTCCATTTAAAATCTAGGAAACAGAAAAATTAAGATGATAGGTTTTGGACCTAAAGTAAGTGAAGGAAGAAATGAAAATAGTCAGATTCATGATTCATATCAAAATCACAGGTGATTTATCTTCTTTATAAACTCTCTATGGATGTAGAGAATTTAAAAAATAATTTTATGACTAAAAACCTAAGAGTAAGAAAACATGAACAGAGAAATAAGATATAAGAATTAGGCAGAGAAAAAGAACTTGTTGAGTTAATATAAAATATTATTTTTGTTGCATATTCATATTATCAGCTGTTTAAATGGAAATGGTCAATAGGTTGTTATATATTTCTGATGAATATATTTAGCTGATATTTAAAAAAACATTGCATATATAAGTTTTGTACCCTTAAATGTCTGTCGAAAATTTTTATATAGATAATATTAAATGAGAAATAATCTGAGATGATCTAAGCCCTCACTTTGAGGTGTGAAGATAAAAAAAGAATATGCAATTATTTAAAACTCACTATAGAGAAGATATTCCTTCTGATTGCTTCCTTCTCTTTCCTTAGAAAATTGAGAAATCAATAATATAAAGTGTATATCAGAGAAGATACTAAGCGTAAAGTGTCAAAATAATGGTTACCACTTTGATGTCAACCATGTCTTCCATTATACAACATATAAACAAGCATTCATTTGATTCAATATTGGCTTGGTCTATACCTGATAGTATTAAAGATTTAATCCTGTCTCTGTATTAAGAGCCTACTGGTAGTGCTCCAGGAATCGTATATGGTGCCAGAATTAAGGTAAGAGATGTTTCACAAAAGGCATGTGCCTTGGGGTTGGAGAAGTGACACAAGCAGTAAGGCATCTGTCTTGCTTGCACTAGCCTAGGACGGACCTTGGTTCAATCCCCCAAGGTTCTTTATTGTCTAAGCCAGGAGCGATTTCTTTTTTTTTTTTTTTTTTTTTGGTTTTTGGGCCACACCCGGTAACGCTCAGGGGTTACTCCTGGCTATGTGCTCAGAAGTTGCTCCTGGCTTGGGGGACCATATGGGACACCGGGGGATCGAACCGCGGTCCGTCCAAGGCTAGCGCAGGCAAGTCAGGCACCTTACCTTTAGCACCACCGCCCGGCCCCTCCAGGAGTGATTTCTGAGAACATAACCAGAGAGTAACCCTGGAGCATCATTTGGTGTGGCCCAAAAACAAAAACAAAAAAAGGCATATGCTTTAGACCTTGAATATCTAGAACAAATTTAGCAATAAGTTCATTTTATTATTAAGTAGTAATGAGCATGTTTAACTCCTTTTTAACTTAATTATCTATAAAATAATTATATTAAAAGTTTGATACATGGGTCTGAGCAGTGTCGTCTGCCTTGCCAGCGCTAGCCTAGTACAGAACAAGGTTCAATACCCTGTTGTGCCAAATAGTCTCCCAAACCAGGAATGATTTCTGAGTTCATAGCCAGGAGTAACTGTTGGGGACTGACTTGTTTGAGGCCATTTTGCTATTCTTTCTGCCATAATCCAGCCTTTCACCTAAAGGCTACATGCAGTCTTGCTGTAAGTTCTTGGGCCAAAGAGAAAGGAAAATGCAGCTGCAAAGTATAATTAATCTTTTAGCCCGGAGGAGAGCAACACAGCCCAGTACCATTCCCAGAAAAGAGGCCTTACTCCCTTAACCATATCCCTGAGTTTACAAGACATTCATTATTGTGTATATGCTACATTGTCTGTTCAAGATCACTGAGGCAAGCACATCTTGCACCACCTCCTGATAGTCAAGCAATTAGGAATGCAGCTAGAAGGTCACAAGATGTTTCCATGGATACTGCAAGAAGTATTGCCCACTTGCCTTATTTGGAATAATGAAGTAATTTTCATGCCAAAAGTGTGATTGACATCACCCTTGTACTGCCCCCTTCTCCTTCTCTATATAAGAAGGAGCTGTAGCCAAATAAAGTTGCCCTTGAGCAGTGAGACATTGCCTTGGGTCTTTATTATTAACCTCTCTCAGATTTTTTACAGTGTGGTTGTGCTTCTACCCAGCAAAATAGGAGTGCGGTTGTCTGAGAAGTCTTCCCAGCTAATTCCTGCTGGCCGGGCCCCCCTGGGGGGCTTCAGGACCCCGCATTTTGGCGCCCAACGCTGGGCTCGAAGACCACCGCCACACTCCGAACGACTACGGGTCGGCGAGTCCGGAGCTGTTTCGTAAATCGCAGGATATACCCCATCCGGGTAGGCGTTGAAACGAGTTAGCCTTAATCAAATATTTAAACTGCAGTTTTTTCAGTCGTTCTGATCACCGCCCCTGATTGGCTCTTGGGGCTTCGCCCGTTGGCTTCACTTCCATGGGTGTTTCGTTGAGTACTGAACTTAAATTCATTAAATATATACAGTCTGAGTTGAAAGCCAGACATATAGAGGTTACCAAAAAAGAATATTTGTAATTTTCTTATGTTTATTCATAATGTATGTCATTGGTTTATTATTACCTGTCCAGAAATTGTTGCGTCCACTTGGGACAAAGTAGGACATGAAATGAGTGATTATTTTGTAAATAATGATGATTCACAGAAGGAAAAAATTATGTTCCAATATTGGAGCCTGTTAAGAGATATCATTGTAACTAAAAATGCCGGAACCGCCAAAGACATCATCCATGCCGTTGAATCTCATGTACAACAAGTCTCCCGTGAGTGTTCCAGGACTCCCTCTCGTTCTAATTCTGTCTCTCATCTCCCTTCTCCCTCTGAGAATACTTCCCCTTGTCCTCCCTCCACCACTGATTCTTCTACCTTTGTCTCCAAAGTAACTAATGCTCTTAAAGATCTCTCTAATGCTTCTCATTTATATCCCTCCCTTACTTCTGTCCATGCTTCTGCTCTATGCACCCAGACCCCTACAGAAGAGGCCGCTGCACCCTCTGTGCAAAATCCTAAACAGCCCTTCACTTCCCTAGCTTCAGCTCCGTCCCTGTTCCACCAAAACCTTTACTCCCCTCACCACCCTCCCCTCCTTAGCCAGCAATTGCAACAATACAAAGCCTTTAATTGGAAAAGCCTCAAAGAGCCATTTCAAGCCGTAACCTCCTATGGCCCCCAAGCCCCTTACACGCTCTCCTGCTTAGAATCTAAAAGCTGAACTCTTTGTCTCTTGAGAAGTTACATCCATGGTCTCTCACCTCTCTAACAAACTTGATAATGCTCTTAGCTCATAAACCAGTGCTACTACCTTTCCTGTCTTTCTCCCTAATGGAAAAAGTCTCCCCCCCCTCCCCGCCTGCTCAGCAGCCTCCGCAGCTACCTTCTCAAACGCCTCCCACTGATCCCCCGCACCCCAGGGGAAAAATTCTAAATGCCCAAGACGCTCAGTCCCTATCCATGGCAGATTCCCTCCTCTCACCGCTCCCCCTCTTAAAGCTATAGAAATGAAACTACTTGGCCAAATTAAAAATCTTAAACAAATCTTAAGCCTTCAAAAACAGGCTGCTTCTCTTAATTCACAGGTTTCTGCCCTTCAGGCGTTTCCCCCCCCTCCTAAATCTATAGTTGTCTGTCCTCTGCCCACTAAATTCCACGGCCAAGCCCCCCCTCTTGAGAATTCAAAGGAACAAACTAATAAAAGTCAGGCTGAGTGCCATAAAACAGAAACTGCTGCAGTGCCTACAAAAAATTCTAAGGGCACAGTGAGTAGGATAATTACAAAGTATCATCTGCTAAGCCATAAAACCTTGCGATATCTACACTTTGCTGTTAAAACTTCTGAGCCTAATGTACCCTTTACTTTGCTCAAACCAGCCCTCAGCCTCCTTCAGCCTCTTTCCTGCCAGCCTTGGGAAACAGCCAGCTCAAACCCTGCCACTCCCACTTTAAGCCTTCCAATTCACCTTGAAATACCCAATCTTTGTTATTCAAAAGAAATCTGAAAAGTAGCATCTCTTGCATATTCTCAAATCAATTAATAAAACCATGATCCCCATAGTGCTTTTGCAACCCAAATTCCCCTCTTCAGTTGCCATTCCCTCTAATTCCAATAAATTAGTAATTAATCTTAAAAGATTGCTTTTTTTTTCCTATATATCATTACACCCTGCTAACTGTAAATAATTTGCCTCTAACCTTCCTGCTGTTAACTGTGCTAGCCCCTCCCCAAGTTATCAGTGAAAAACTCTGCTTCACCTTGTCAGCCCTACACTTCGTCAAATATGTGTTATTAGGTTTAGTGCATTAAGTGGTGTAAAGTAATTATTAAAACATTAAAAAGCAACAGAAAGATAAAGGCAATAATTTTTTTTTTCATGCCTCTCAGAAAATTTTAAAGCAAGGTCATAATTCTGTCACTTTACAGATAACAAAATATTAGTAAAAGAAAAACTTCTTTGTGTTTTAAAATCCAACCGAACACAAAAGTGTTAAATTTAAGTCTTATATTTCTATTAAAAGTTTTATTTTAATTTTTAAAGTATTTACCAAATTATGTGAAAAATAATGTAGTTAGCCTTTTTAAACAATATAGTTAATTTAATGCACAGTAAACACCTAAGTGTGCTTTATAATACCCTTAGTTTTAACTTTGTGCTACAGCAATGGTTGTTCTTTATTTCTGCATTGAAAGAACTATTATTTTAAGTGCATTCAAAATATCAGCACATTATATAAATCTGTATATTTGTGTCGCAGTGAAAAAATAATATTAATGAAAACTATATTATATATAATTTTATAAGAATATATAAAAATAACTAAACTTTATAAGCAAATTAACTAGTATTAAATATAATTTTAGTCTTAAGTTCTAAATGTGTAAATGCATCAAATGTCTTTAACTATATTTTGTAATAATCTAAGCATTTAGTTAATTTAGTATATAATATTTTTTACAAATTATTCACTTAAAGTCTTCATAGTAAAAACAGTTGTTTGTATTTTTAAAATCAGTTTTTATACCTTTAATAATCATAGTTCATGCTATTGTGTTTAATCATAAAAATTTTAACACTTTATTGCAGCTGTCTTACTGTTCTACTGCAAAACCAATTTAAAGAAAACCTATTCATTTACAGCAAATGATTTCATACTTCAGAGTGAAGACTCCTTCTACAGTGCTCATTAACCATTTTACTTAAAAAATTTTTACTGCTTATTAACCATTTTACTTAATGTTTTAAACTTCAAATTAAAATTGTTTTAAAAATGTTTTGTGTTAATTCTAAACCTTAAAATTTATTTTCAGCAAAGTTCCACTCCATCTACATTAAGTACTTCTCAAAACTAAAAAAGTTTTTCTACAAAAATTTTTTTTTCTTCTCACAAACATGCTAGCTAAATATTTAAAAGCGCTTGTCAATTTTTTATAAATCAGTCTTAAATCAATCCTTTTGTCTGTTTATGTGTCTGTTGTGATGAATGAAAGTGGCCACAAGTGTAAAATGTTGTGTTTAGTGTTGTTTTGTTTTGTCTGTTTATTTGTTATCTCTACATTTTATAATAATACAATTTTCAAAGCCTTATTTATTTTTCAAATTTCAATTAATTTTTTCAACCTGGTTCAGTCTAGTCAGTTCACAAACTGGCATCTTGCAACTAAAAATCATGTGTTAAAAATTATGTATTAAGCTAGCTTTGTCCTTCTAAGAACATGGCGGAAAGTGTGAGGGATGGCAAACCCCAAATTTCTCAATGGCCATCGGGGATAACTTTTCCCTGGAGAATTTCTGGACTTTGCAGTCACCCAACTTTCCTGCTATGTGTAAGTTCAGGCCTATAGAATATGTATTTATAGCTAAAAAATAGCATCTAGCTTTAAAATAATAACTAAAAGTTTAACAAAAATCATTTATGTTCAGTTTAAAAGTTTTTGATAAATTGGCGATTGTTAATTATAAAAATTTTTTAAATGCTAAAGTCTAACAAAAAATTTCCGCAGCCTTCCACAGTCCTGTCTTCATCCACTTCAAAAAAGCCTGTCACCCCTCCTGCCAGCCGCCTTTCCTGCAAACCTGTTTCTGACAAACTCCACCTTTAACAATGCTGAATTGAGCACTCTGCCTAGCTGCCTTGGATGCCCACCACTGCCACCAACAACCTCCATGGCAAACAAGTCACGGTCGTGGAACTTTGCTTACTCGAACCATATATGTGCCCGCCTGTTCAACAATCACACATTTGCAATCAAACCATTATTGTTAACAACTCTTCCATCTTCATTGAAGCCCCCAACTCCACTTATTTTGTTTGCTCCACTAAATTTTCTCCCCATATTGTTACTGAAATGTTTCTTGCTTATCATGATTATTATGTTTTAGCTTTGTTAATGCCTAAAATAACCATCAAACCTGTTGGTCCGGTTTCCACCTTGAACCTCATCCTGCAAATGGTCAATGCCTCTGCCCAAGCGCTCTCCAACACCAGCTATGAACACTGTTGAATCTGCAATTCACCGGTTTCGCCGTTTTATAAAAGCATCACAACGTTTAAATCTCCTATCTACACCAATAACTCTAAACTTCTTCTCTGGGAAGTTCAGCCTCAGCGTCATTAACTCACTATTGCAAGTTGTAAACTACGGACTCTGCCTTCTGGCCCATCCTCCTCCTCTCAAGTTATTTTACATATTATAAATGCCTCTGCTCTAGCCCTCACAGACCCATATTATGATAGTTCTTCAAAATCGTCGTGCTCTATATTTTGCCCTTATGTAAGAGGGGGGAGTCTGTGTAGCCCTTAAGGAACAATGTTGTATTTTCAAAGATAAACCTGGATTAGTTAGGAATAGCGTTCAACACATTGGTGACGGTATAAAAGACTTCCAAAAACATTTCGATGAAGAACAAGGTTGGTAACAGGGTTGGTTTTTCTCTTCTCCTTGGATACATACATTACTGTCCACTATTTTGGGCCCTCTTATTAGCCTCATGCTGCTCCTTTCCTTTGACCCATGGGCTTTCCGCAAACTTACTGCCCTTGTTAAAAACCAAGTAAATGAGACGGCAAAAACCTCTGTTCAAGTTCACTACCAACAGTTAACCCAACGTGACTCCTGTGAAAACTTGGCTATTGTCACCAAGCCGCCCTTCCAGCCACTAAGTTTTCAGGAGATAAAGCGCATAGCTAACAAACGGAGCTCGCTCCGGTACTTGTGCTCTCGGCTGTGGAGATACCTACGATGGGATTAGCAAGGTCCCAGTTAGGACACGGCCCTAAAAGGCTACAACACATAATTCGGATCTCTGTGCACACCCACGGCGCTTGTAGCCACCTTTTAAATGCGGCTTTGGCCGTGTCCGACCTGGTCAAACCTTGTAGCCTAAGACACGGTTCTTCCACCCGCTCACGACTTTCCTTCTTTTATTAGAAGAGAAAGGGGGAGATGTTGGGGACTGACTTGTTTGAGGCCATTTTGCTATTCTTTCTGCCATAATCCAGCCTTTCACCTAAAGGCTACATGCAGTCTTGCTGTAAGTTCTTGGGCCAAAGAGAAAGGAAAATGCAGCTGCAAAGTATAATTAATCTTTTAGCCCGGAGGAGAGCAACACAGCCCAGTACCATTCCCAGAAAAGAGGCCTTACTCCCTTAACCATATCCCTGAGTTTACAAGACATTCATTATTGTGTATATGCTACATTGTCTGTTCAAGATCACTGAGGCAAGCACATCTTGCACCACCTCCTGATAGTCAAGCAATTAGGAATGCAGCTAGAAGGTCACAAGATGTTTCCATGGATACTGCAAGAAGTATTGCCCACTTGCCTTATTTGGAATAATGAAGTAATTTTCATGCCAAAAGTGTGATTGACATCACCCTTGTACTGCCCCCTTCTCCTTCTCTATATAAGAAGGAGCTGTAGCCAAATAAAGTTGCCCTTGAGCAGTGAGACATTGCCTTGGGTCTTTATTATTAACCTCTCTCAGATTTTTTACAGTGTGGTTGTGCTTCTACCCAGCAAAATAGGAGTGCGGTTGTCTGAGAAGTCTTCCCAGCTAATTCCTGCTGGCCGGGCCCCCTGGGGGGCTTCAGGACCCCGCAAGTAACTACTGAGCATCTCTGGGTGTGGTCCAAAAAAACAAAAAAAGTTTGATAAAGAATGATGTAGAAAATTTTGGAAAATTAAACAAGACCATGGAAAAGATACCTTTACAGATTTTATGAAGTTTTTATTTTCTCAGTTAATGTCAAATAAGAAAGATGTGAACTTTTCATAAAATTTTATTTTTGAAATTCAAAATTCTTTTGGAGACTAGTGGAAGCATATCTAATCCAATTTTTAATGTCATAATATTTTTTGGAATTGTATTTTATTTACTCAACTTTGAAATTAAGTTGAATCCTTTAGCCTCTATTTGTTGAATTTACTTAATTTCAGTTACCTTCAATCTGCATTTATTATCTTAATCTTTTTACATCAGTAGCCAAATAATATTTCTTCAAATAATACAATTTTTAATATTTACTCCCATATTTTTGCATAAAATATTAATTGTGAACTATTTCCTAATTTTAATTCAAGTTCTGAAGTTTATTAATATGGAAGTCATTGCTACTAGCAAATTTTATTTTGTCGTCTTTAATATATTAATTTCTTTACGAAGAATTAGACACAGAAAAAGGACAAGAAATTTTAAATTTTAAGTGCTGGTGATTAAATACTTACATAATGAATTTATAAGTTATAATTATGAGAATAAAAATTCATTTTAAATTCACATAATTAAAGTAAAATTAGACCTATTTGAAGTAAAAGTTTGAAATAAATTGAAAATTGTAAATGAAAAAGTAATTAAGAATGCACATATAAATTTATAAAGCCTAAGGAAAGTTTCGCTGTAGGAACAAAATTTTAAACCTGAACTTAATCACATTACCTCTCTCAATATATCTTAAACTTTTTTTCTGCAAACTTGCCATTTAATATATTTCCAGTAGTATACAATTTTGCTTTAATTTTCATTTTTGCTATATTATTGTTAAATTTTTTCTATTTAAACAATATCTGAAATAACTCTAGATATTCTTCTATCTTCATACATTTTATCTTAAACATTATTTTTGTTTGTTTGTTTTTTGTTTTTTGAGCCCCACCCAGTAATGCTCAGAGGTTACACCTGGCTATGCGCTCAGAAGTTGCTCCTGGCTTGGGGGACCATATGGGACACCGGGTGATTGAGCCGTGATCTGTCCAAGGCTAGCGCAGGCAAGGCAGGCACCTTAACTCTAGCAGCACCTCTCGGCCCCAACATTATTTGTTTTATGTGAAAAATTTTTGTTTCAATATTTTAAAGAATTTTAAGGGTTTTATTGCTGTTTATATTAGCTGTAATAGATTTTCTATTACTATTTTTAAATTTTTTAACTTCTTATTTTGCTTCCTTTTATATTACTTGTTTGTCCTATTTTTATTAAGATGTGTTTGACATAGAGCTGACCACATATTACAGCTTACCTGGCAGAGGTCGGATAATCCAAGGGAGGAGAACCTAAGAGGTTTGCTCACAGGTGTTCTAGATAGTTCTCAATTTACAAGATATACTGATCATACTTATTGTTTCTAGAGACAAATATATATTTAAATAATCTAAGTTATTTTTAACAATAACTATTTTTTTGTTGCTGCTAATTTTGTTTCGGGCAGTGCTTCTCATGAATTACTCAGGTTATTTAGAAATCTCAGGAATATTGAGGATGCAATTGAAAAGAGGCACACTACCTCTTCAGTCCAGACAATTGAATTTAAAAGAGAGATTTAAAATGAACATTCAAGTTTCTTCCTCTTAAAATTAAACATAGTAAAATTTTATGAAAAATTAATCACATTTTATACACTTGATTTATTAATTATTTAATTTATTAATTTTCCTTTATAACATGCAGATTTTACAACTAAAATGATTAATGTTAAAAAGTACTCATTGATTTAATTCTAATAACTAAAACCCAGTACTGTAAGTCATTAGCAATAAAACATAGGTTTATGTCTAAATATTTCTCAAAGTTGAAATATTTCAAACTTCCTTAAAATAGTTCTTGAACATTTTACTATACTGTGATTTTTATCAGAATGTTTATTTAATGTTAAATATTTTACTTATATAACTACATCCTAATAAAATTGTGTTCTCTGTTACTATAAGCATAATATAAATATTAATATATGTTATAAATATCGCTTTGGAATCATTTTCATGTATAAATTATAATTTCAATGTTCCTGAAACAGATTATTTATAATTTATTATTTTAAATTAAGAAGTATTGATTCACTCTTACTTTAATACTTTATGAAAAGAGTTTTTTGAATTATTATTTAAATGTTACAGGACTTAAATGTTTAAATCTTCAGAATAATCCTTTGGGTTTCACCAGTTATACTGACTAAATAAAAACACTCAAATTACATCTTTTATTAAACATTATAGACAATTTTCTGATTAGAAATATATTAGTATACACATGCTTGTCTGGTTTGAAGTGTGAGAGGTTTCCCTACACAAATTTGTGGTCAGCACTTACTAGGGTTTTGGGTTTAGACATCACTTCTGGTGGTGGTTGGAAGTCATAAACTGTTCTAGAGATTGAATCAGTTAAGACTGTAAGTCAAGTGACTTAATCCTTACACTATTTCATTAATCATTTTGGGTAAATAAAATATAATTTAAGTGCTAGAAAGTACCATATATGTCAATTTATATCAGTAGTAAAAAAAATCTACTGACAAATGGTAACAAATACTATTTAAGGTTGTATGTATCTAAATTAACGAAAAATAATCAACACATATATTGTTATGTTGAGATATATATTCATTTTTTCAACATTTCTAAAAGGAAATAGAGCTAATATTTTAAGCCAAATTATCCTATATTACCTTGTAAATATCTGATTTAGTTTTTCTGATCAAAGAAGACTTTCTTCCTTATTTCATCTAGGCTACCTTTTGCATCTGAATTAAAAATTATTTCTTGTGCTCATCTTCAAATGTACAGAAAATTTTTTAAAATGATCAACTTTTAAGTAGTAAGCATGCCCACAAAGCCAGTCGCCATGTTCAAATTATGCCAGCGCAATAAACTCACTCTTTCTCTAATGAAATGTAAACAAAACTTTCAAGGAGTAAGGGTACAATGGCTCATGCAATGTGAATGAATGAGGGAAGTAGAAAGCCTACAGGAAGGAGGAAGATTTGGGACATTGGTATTGGGAATATTGCACTGGTGAAGGGGGGGTGTTCTTTACTTGACTGAAACCCAACCACAATCATGTTTGTAATCAAGGTGTTTAAATAAATATATTTAAAACATAAATCTAAAGTTATTTAAATATATTTTGTAGTATTAAATTAAATATTTACAAATGAAAAAAAAAAAGAAAGCTTTTCATCTCAGGATATAGCAAAGACCCTGCCTTGCTAAAGCCACACCTGCTACCTTTATCACCAGAATCATTGTTTTCCCTATGGCTCAGCCTCATTATCCATATACCGTTCCCTTCAGGGACACCAATCTGACCAAGCTTCAGGTATGCTGGTCTTTGGGCTGATACCATTAGTACGATTTGAAGATATTGTGGGCAACCCTCCCCACACTCCTAATCTACTTTATTTCGGGAGGCTAGACAGGCAGTTCTGTACACAGCCCTGAAAGTTGGAGTATCAACAGAAATGCTTTGAATTCTGGAAAACTTCATCTGTTTTATGTTGTCATCATTATAAGGTCATAATAATTTAACAGAATAAACAGCTAACATTAAGAGCTTTCTAAAACTTCCTCCATAGTATTAATGACTTTATTGGAGATACAATAATTGTCACAACATGCTTCCTACAGTATTTTTTAAACTTTCTTCTCTTCCTTTTTCTTCATTTTTCATTTCTATTTTTTCAATGACTTTGCTTTACTTATTTGGACACATACTTATTAGGTAAACTATGTCAGCTATGATGTATTTTCTTTCTTTCTTTCTTTCTTTCTTTCTTTCTTTCTTTCTTTCTTTCTTTCTTTCTTTCTTTCTTTCTTTCTTTCTTTCTTTCTTTCTTTCTTTCTTTCTTTCTTTCTTCTTTCTTTCTTTTCTTTCTTTCTTCTTTCTCTTTCTTTCTTTCTTTTCTTTTTCTTCTTTCTTTCTTTCTTTCTTTCTTCTTTCTTTCTTTCTTTTTTCTTTCTTTCTTTCTTTCTTTCTTTCTTTCTTTCTTTCTTTCTTCTTTCTTTCTTCTTTCTTCTTTCTTTCTTTTCTTTCTTTCTTCTTTCTTCTTCTTTCTTTCTCTTTCTTTCTTTCTTTCTTTTTCTTTCTTTCTTTCTTTCTTTCTTTCTTTCTTTCTTTCTTTCTTCTTCTTTCTTTCTTTCTTTCTTTCTTTCTTTCTTTCTTCCTTCCTTCCTTCCTTCCTTCCTTCCTTCCTTCCTTCTTTTTCTTTTTCTCTTTCTTTCTTTCTTTCTTTCTTCTTTCTTTCTTTCTTTTTTCTTTTCTTCTTTCCTTATCTTTCTTTCTTTCTTTCTTTCTTTTTTCTTTTTTTCTTTCTTTCTTTCTTTCTTTCTTTCTTTCTTTCTTTCTTTCTTTTTCTTTCTTTCTTTTTCTTTCTTTCTTTTCTTTTCTTCTTTCTTTCTTTCTTTCTTTCTTTTCTTTCTTTCTTTTTCTTCTTTCTTTCTTTCTTTCTTTCTTTCTTTCTTTTTTTAATTTTTTGGTTTTTGGGCCACACTCAGTGGCACTCAGAGGTTACTCCTGGCAGGCTTTGGGAACCATATGGAATTTTGGGAATCGAACCCAGATCTATCCTGGGTCTGCAGTGTGAAAGGCAAATGCCCTAGTGCTGTGCTATATCTCCAAGCCTGATGCATTTTCTTTAAATAAATTAAAAAAAATCAACATCTCTTCCATCTTGATTTAATAGTAGTATGTGGGATGGAAGATTCTATTATTGATTTTATTTTGAAACAATGGAAGAAAATAATTTCTCTTATTACATGAAAGACACATTGATTGTAGTGTCAAAAAGACATGAAATGATAATACATATAAAAAGTGATATCAAAGGCCCCAGAGATACTATTTTGGACAGGGATCTTCTCTACTTTCAGTGAATTGACAGGAGTTTATTTTGTGACATCTCATATGACCACCTCACCCCCAACAGAAATGACCCCTGAGTACAGAGCAAGAAATTAACCCTGAGAAATTTGCACATCTCCTATAAAAACATGGGATCTGGAGTATTTAGTAAATTAAAAATAAGAAAAGCAGTATGTTTACTACTGGAGATCAATATGTTAATTTTAAGAACCTTTTGGGAAGGATCTAAGGATTCATGTTTTCACAATATTTCCATAACTAATCTCCTTTTTCTAATAAGAACCATAGATTTATTTAAATTAGAGATCTACATACCTATTAAATAACCCATGGGCCAAGCAGGATCCATTAAAAAACTGAAAACAGAAACTTATACAAAAGTAAACTTTTATAGTTGGAAGAGGGTGAAAAAAAAGATATAATTGCCTTTATGAAAATAATGTGGCAGCTTCATCAGTTTTGTTCAAATAACTATTTATTTGATTGGTTTTATTTTTTAGGTAAGAGTAAATCAGCAATAACTAAGATTATATAATATATAATAACTTGATATATATTGCTTTAATGTCTGAAAAAGTGGCAGTTGATTTTTTCCTTGTATTCTTGAGTAATGCAAAAGGACCTTATAGACAATGTCCCTAAGCATTCCTGTTTTCATTTTAACTTTAAAAACATTCGCAGATTATCTTGTTTTAAAATCTGTATCTGAAAGGTAAGGGTTTTTTTTTTTTTTTTGGTGGGGGGGGGTCCACCCCTGGTGATGCTCAGGGGTTACTCCTGGCTCTGTGCGCAGAAATTGCTCCTGGCAGGCATGGGGGACCATATGGGATGCCGATATTCGAACCAATATAGGTCCTGGGTCAGCCACTTGCAAGGCAAAAGCCCTACTACCTCTGTGCTAGCTCTCCAGCCCTGAAAGGTACATTTTTAGTTTCTAAATGGTCAGTTTAAAAACCATGTAATCTGCTACCTGACCTTTCTGTCAAACACACTTGTACTCATATATTGTAATTAAGTAAAGTCTATTATTATGATGTTGTATCCTGCCTTATCCCTAAACACTTAGCAGCTTTAAGTTGCCTACATGTTTATTCAACTAATCTACTCTTTAATCTGAGCATAAATCAGTGTAGCCTACTCAGCAGAGAACTCACCAATAAACAGTGTTAAATTTACGCACTATGTGATAGGCCTACACATGATATATTTTTTCTTTAATATACTTAATTTTGTATCTGGTTAGATTAAAATGGATTTGTGGAAGGAAAAAATTAGAATTAAAGGTTTACATCTTCAAATGTGAAATGGTGTTGAAGTTACTTATACAGAAAAATTAATTATTTTACTAACAAAAGGAATCTACACTCAACCTAACTTAGAACAAGATCTTCTAAAGCACCAAGTAACATATCTGTTCTATATAATAGAGATATCTTTGTATTCTTGTTTTCTTTTCACAAATAGTAGTAACATTCAGACCAAAAAAATATTAGGATGGGGCCGGGCGGTGGCGCAAGAGGTAAGGTGCCTGCCTTGCCTGTGCTAGCCTTGGACGGACCGCGGTTCGATCCCCTGGTGTCCCATATGGTTCCCCAAGCCAGGAGCGACTTCTGAGCGCATAGCCAGGAGTAACCCCTGAGTGTTACCGGGTGTGGCCCAAAAACCAAAAAAAAAAAAAAAAATTAGGATATAATTTTAATTCCATAAAGTGACTTCTTACCTTTTGTGCAAAATTTTAGTATTTAATATTAAGGATTAAATTATGGTTGCTTTTATAAGAGAAATAAAATTAAAATTACATAATGTATAAATTAGAGAACACTAAAGTGCTTTCAAACTAAATCACTATACTATCATATCTCCTTGGCAAATTTATCAAAGTCAGTGCTACATCAAATAAACATTTAATCTTTAACTCCAACATGTTAGGTAATAACTATTTTAATATTATATTCATATTTTATTGAAAATGTTACAGTAAAGGGACTCACTGTTGTATCACATTGCTAAAAAGTAGAAGATAATTTTTGTTTTTGGGTTTTTTTGGGTGGGGGGGGTCACACCTGGTGCAGGCTCCTGGTAGACTCAAGAGAACATATGGGATGCTGGGTTTTGAACTGGGGTCCATCCTATGTTGGCCAAGTGCTAGGCAAAAGCCTTACCGCTCTGCTATTGCTCTAGCCCTAAAAGATTATTTTAACTAAGTCAGCCACCTCTAAAATTAGGCAACAGCATCCTTTCTCAACTAGAAATATCAAGAAAAAATTGATTAGTTTGCAGCATAGAAATTTAAGATCTTCACTAAGAAAATACAAATATATTTCATTCTACTATGAAAAAACAATTTTATGAAAAAATGCAAATAAATCAGAAGCAATTGGTTAAATATATTGCCTATAAAACAATGTAACACAAAAATTCAATTAGTGTACTTTCTATGTTTTCATTCTTTTCTATCTTTGTATTGCCATCTACGCAATTCCAGTTATAATAAAAATATAAATCACAAATGGAGAGAGTTTGAGTAGGGAGCAAGAGAATACCTTCTTTTATAGATGTGTTATGTTAATGATTTCATGAACATTATTTAACAATTTTGTCATCGTAAATTAAATAGGAACATACCTTCTAAAACTATTATATAAGTCAGTTCATCTTGTACTAATAAATTATGAATCATAAATAATAAAATTTTAGCATTGAATTATTAGAGTTACTCTAAGCCTTGTTTGTGTAAAAATATATTTGAAAACTGTCTCTTAATAATAAATGTCTTTGATTTCAAATACACATACACATATTTATGTTATACTTACTGGTTGGTTACATATAATTCTAAAATATCTGACATAAAACAGCAATCATTTTATGATCCATGTATCTGTAGAGCAGGGACTCAGGATGAACTCAGGCAGGCTTTTATTATTTTCCTTTTTATGTGTCCTATGTCCTTCAAAAAGAAAACTTGATGGTACTCAGCTGGCTGAGAGATTAGTCTGGACGGTCCCAAAAGATTTTGCTCACAAGTCTGGCACATTGTTATAGATGACTGAAAATTTGAGTTAGATTGACTGCTCTGCCTTATTGCCACTTCTCCTAACTTTATGTGAGACCTCACAAACAACATAGTTAAATTGTTAAAATTTCATGCATGGAATGAGAGATGATTCTCCAGGAGGAATCAAAAGCCTTGGATAAAAATATCAATAGCAGTTCTTCTGCCACATTGTATTGGTAAAATTTTTCCTAGTAACTTTCCAGAGTCAGGAATTAATGAAAGACTCATCTCTTGATATATGCTAAAAGGTTTAGAGTTATATTTAAACCATCAAAATAAATGTAGTCCTGTACTAAATTCCTCCCCTCTCAGGGAATTTCTATCTTTTCTACTAACTTTTCCATTAAACTTTGTTTCTATTTAAAAACAAAACAAAACAAAACAATTCACCCAAACAAAATAAAAAATAAGTTTTAGAACACACCTTATATAATATATATTTTACAGTGTGATTAATATAATGTCTTATTTAATTAAAATGTTATTAGCTTATAAATGTGGATATAATTATATATAGAAATCATGTTTTTATTATTTATATTGACTAGAATATGGACAAATCTTTTATCATTGGAAGTTAATGTCACTGCCAAATTTTCAGCAGTTTTCATTTAAATCGATGTCATTTCATGAGAATATGAGTACATCCAGTTACAAAATTATTTTAATAAAATTACCTTGTTTAAAATAAGTTTGTGTACAGATGTGCAAAATTATATGATTTTAATCAACTTCAATAATAATACTCATTCTTGAATTATTTGAAAACCTTCCTAGGATTTTAGCACATCAATTGTAATAGCTTCAAAAATACAGTTTTATCCTTCTTCCTCTAATTTTGTAAAGGAAGGAAATTAGGTGGTTATCAACAAAAAGCAATGGGAGCTTTATAAATCACTTCAATTTATTGGTATCTTTTGACTTTGTAAAGCAAAAAAATATCTGCTTACAACAGACCCTGAGACTACTTTATTCTGAATGGTAGAATTAACAAGCAGACCTGTAAATGGAAATTTAAGCTTCAATTCGTTAATACATTGTTAAGCAATTTTTATTGAGAACTATCCATGTTCAAGAGTCACCATCGGCTCCTGACAGCTGTCCGATATATATGCTCTCTGTAAACAGAAAGTAAAGCAACATCCCAGTCATTCTCTCTGAAAAGAAGTTTCAGAGATTTATGCAAATAGCATGACCCTCTAGCTGTGGCACATTCTTCAAAAAGACACCTACCTTCAAAAATGACAGCAAGTAATAATGTGACAAACGAGCATGCAGCCAGCACATGTGCCACATATTTCACCCAGAATCCTTGGATCTGATAAAATTAACATGACCTCTACTGCCAAGGACATTATAATCAATGGAACAGAGTCATAGGAGAAGCAGATGTGGTTGGGTCTATGTCCTCATTTAGCAGGCTTTTAGTTAAGCCTTTTATAAATCAATTTTTCTTTTAATTATATTTTTCTATCTTACACTCACTCAGTGGTACTAATGCCTCGTTACAAGAAAGAATTGCATTCCCTGCTAATCAGGAATAAAAGGAAAGGTCACATATGATACACTAAGGAATTAGACTGTAGGTTGACAATATAAAACTTTAATGAATATTGATATTAGGATTAAATATCTTGGCTTATTATTAGAATAACCTCCTATATGTTTTGTTTGGTTTTACAATTGATTTTTCCACTTTTAAAGAGAGAAGACTGATGATTCAGCTTTATTTTCTAGTAATGAGAGCATCACTCAAAGAAGTATAAAAATTGACGCTGCAATGTAAGTAATATACAGGTGAACAGTTGTTCATGTAGCCCCATACTAAATGCAGTAAGCACCCAATTAAAGTGCTAATATACATTGATTACAGCAATCAAGTTTAAGAAAGAAAACAATAGAGCTCTTGTTTCAACTGATCTTGACAGACTCTAGGCAAAAATGTAAAACTCCTGCATAAAAATAATCTTTCTGGAACCAAGCTTAGATCTAGGGCACCAACTGGTATAGATGAAGTAAAACTGGATTTAGACATGTGTTTATAATTATTTTGTAGCTACTGAACAGAACATCTCTTTGTAATTTAAATTCAGAATTTATAATAAACCAATAGGCATGGAAAATGAATGAGAGCATATAATTATATTTGTACAAATACCACTATGAAAGGAATTAAATATTACATCAGACATTTTTAAATGTATGTGAAACACAGGCACAAATTACTACTTGATATCAGTTTCAGTCTAATCACAAATGTCATATATTTGAGTATTTATCCTTAATTAACAGGAAAACTTTTTTTTTTTTGTTTTTGTTTTTGGGCCACACCCGGCAGCACTCAGGGGTTAGTCTTGGCTGTCTGCTAAATAGCTCCTGGTAGGCACGGGGACCATATGGGACACCGGGATTCAAACCAACCACCTTAGGTCCCTGATCGGCTGCTTGCAAGGCAAACACCGCTGTGCTATCTCTCCGGGCCCATGAAAACTTTTTTGAATTGTAACTATTGTTGAAACAATACAATTCATGTTGAAACAGATGATTTGTATATTTCAAGAAACAGATAAATTTTATACTATATATTAATATATAAATATTTTTAAAATTGAAACTGTTTTATAAAGGAAAGTATCTCTACTACTTTAATAGATGACCATCCCTTTATGAAACTATAATTAAATATAAAAGTGGTTGGACATAGTAAGGATATTTGGTTGCTTAATAAGTCTATAAAATCATCTTTTAAAATATATAATGAATTCAAATATTCAGACTATAAATTTTCATATATTTTCTCATTGTTATAATGAATATGCTTTGTATCTTTTATTTTTACTTGCTGATGTTTTCGTGTGCTTTTGAGTTTAGTAGTGGGAGAAGACTTATCTCCTCAGTATTTACGTGCCTTGGGTCCCTCCTGTTGACAATCTAACCCACTGCATTGAATATTCAATATTCAATTCACGGAATTCTGGTTGCCATTTTCTTTAATACCTACAATGGCACAATTTTGCCTGGAACATCCTAGCTTTCCTTGAGGACCTCTTAATAACATGCTACAATTCAAGGAAGCAAGGGACTGAGACAGTCTCTGGATTGAATATCCCACAGTACTGTATTTAATCTCTAATTCCTTTAGCCCATTTCATCAAAAATAAAACTTTTTTAATGAATAAAAATTAAATTTTTCAGAAGCTCTGTTGATATAATTTCCATAGATGAAATAAAATTATTAGATTTTGCGGCCGCAGCAAGAAATTCTTACAGAGTGTCCAGTGCCTTTTATGATAAAGGTCACCATTTCTGTGCAGTATATAGAAAAGATGCAGTACAGTAGTACACCAAAAGCCATGCATGCTACCCATGATCTCACCATAGTAGTTTAATATTATCTTTTGTTGATTTGTGATAGTTTATTTATTAATATGTTTGTTGAACTATTCTTTCATCCTTCAAATAGGTTTATATTTACCTGATTTGTTATATTGATTCTCTTCTTTCTACTGATTATTTTTTAAATATTACTCTTCTTTTTTCACATATGATTTTTGAACTATCATTGTATTTATACATTTTTTATACTTCTGCAAAGACCCCTTATTATCTTATCCAGGACTCACAGATCCATTAATTCCTTTACACACTCATGTCTAATTTTTCAAATTACATTTTAATTTTTAATCACTAATTTAAATCTGAGTGTTATGATAATTGCATAGAGTATTTTTTATTTCATTCAATACCTCAAGTATGGGGAATATCTTAATTATTATGTATTTAAAATGAAGCATTTTTTTTATCTTCTGAATAACTTGCAATATGAATGTCCTTCCTTTTGACACTATCCTATATATTTCTAATACAAATCTAATAATTGTATTGCTGAACTCCATGTTTTCTATTTGGTTACATATCAAATTCCCTGGTCTTGTTGAATTTCTTTCTCATATATATCCTCATGTTAGTGACAATCATTATAATAATTGTGTTTAAGTTTTCATCAAAGTGTTTTTATAGCTCTAATATGCTTGTGATTCTTCTTTAGACTTTGTCTTTATCTATGAAATACATGTTTTTGCACTAGGTTTGAATGGATTAGAGGATCACAAGAAATTTGTGGTCATAAACTCCATGTATCAGTTAAACTCTGATGATGAATGAACCTCGTTTAGAGCATGTCGTCATAGATGCAATTGCTTACAGAATAGAATTTCAATGTCAAGCAAGTCTAAGTTTTCATGATCATTAAAGACTAAGGTATGTTATAGTTAAAAAATGAGCAGCAGCAGAATATTTTATATTTGTAAGTATTCAAAAGCAAATTATTTGAGGATCTAGTGGACTTGAGTAGCATCCTGCAATGCAATTTTACAAGTGTTTACAAGGTTTGTGACATCAAATGGGCCTCTATTACAATATTACAAACAAATATTACAAACAATATTACAAACAAATATTACAAACAAATATTAAAAATATGAGTGCCAATAGCACATATTCACCAATATTTAGCAATTTTACAGAGTGACCAATAACTTGATCTGGAAGGTATTCAGAGAGCTCTAAAATGCTTAATCACTATATCCAAATAAGCCTTAGAGATACTGTGAGATGCTGTCATTTGGTAATGATTATGTAATCTTTTGCACCAAGTTTTAAATAAAATCCTAGATAGGTACATTGTCATGACGGTCTGTGGCAATTTTGCAATAAGTTTAAATAAAATCCAGGAGATAACCTGATTTCAAAGACCAGGAGTGAAGGATGTAATAACAGCAGAATGATCTGAATGGTAAGAAGGTATACCAGTTTCTCAGTTTTCCAATTCACAAATTGCTGTGAGACAGACTAAGTTTATGACTGGACTATCTTTTTAGGACCTATTGAAAAGGTCTCAATCGCAATGAATACCCACTATAGTTGAGTAGGCTAAACAAAAAGGCAATGAAGTCACCTAAACTAACTTTGGTTTGGAAGCTATATTGTGTGATTTCTGTACAGAAGCTTTTTAGATTAGCAAAATATGTGAAATTTTGAAAGTCTGCTCTGTTAGGAAGCATCAAACAAGTCTTTTACACACCCTCTAACAGTCACCCACCCTCACTTCCTAGACTCAGTTGTAAAGTGGAATACTTTGATCTCAATGAAAGAATTTGACCTTGGGGTGTTACTCTGAAAGTGTTATCATATATGACCTCCTTTCAAAGTTGCAAGAGAGACTGAGATGGAGCCTGCTGGTGACTCAGTTGTTAATGAAAGTCTGATCCAATTACTTTATTATCCAGGATTAAATTTTAGATTTTGGAAATCATCTCTATTGAACTGTGTAGTTCTGTGATGGAATTTGTCTTGGGAAAGGCATTTCTTTATTTTCAGTGTGTCCCAGAATTATCACTTCTGCTTTCTGTGTGTATGGACTTAAATAAATATTTCCAAATTTTGCCATGGTCAGGAGGCCAAACACATGGGTTATATTTAGCCAAATTTACCCATTTCTCCAACTATTAATATAATTTATTTTCTTCCTTTTATGTATATATTAAGGTATTTAATAATATGGTTAGGAAAAATTCATATTTAATATATCACCTCACTACATCCAGAGTTATATGTAAATATTCATCTATAAGTGTCCACTTACAAAACAGTTCATTGTTGCAAGAAAAAGATCCTTTCAATTACTGATACATAGATACAAATATACATACCGGTACAAAGACAGAAAAATATCAGACAAGTCTATACATGGCTTCTATTTGTTATGAACAATTTTTCCACCCAACAGATAATCACTATACACAGAGTCTAATAATTTCTTAGAATGTTTTAGAGATCTTCCTTGAAGTTATAAACATAAATTTTATAGGAAAAATCATGATGACTGATAGTTTGCTAAATATTACATTCACTATTTTCCTTTTATTTTATTAGTCCTATTTTTAAAAGTTGGTTTTGGTTTAAAACCAAAATCTATATATTTTGTTAATCTATAGATACTATAATTATGCTATGTATCTCAGTATATCTAATATGGTATTAATAGAATTTTTCACATATTTTGTCAAATAATCCATGATAGTAGTTAAAAAATATTGGCTAGTATCTGTGTGATTATCGGTAATATAAATGCTACACAGTACAATACAATCTGTTGATATTGCCAAATTGTTCTCCAAAGATAATTAAAACAAATATTGTCACTTGTTGATGCCTAATTTTTATTTTAAATCAATTTTTCTTATATTTATTTTTAGTAGCCAAATTAAATTATGTTATTAACATTTCACCTTGTATAAAAATTCTTATGATTTTTGACACTATATATGCCAATATACAAGTATATATATATATATATGTATATATACCCCTCTGTCATAGACTTTTCCATGTAGATCTATCTATATATCATGTTAATTTACCTGGATTATGATATTTTGGAATGGTCCCTATAGTCATTCCCTAATCACATACCTGTGTGAGTATATATTTTGAAAAATTAAAGCTATCTTCATGAGTTCTGATACATTTCATGTAACACATATTAGTCAACTTAAAACATTTCATTCTCAGTACCTGAGATATAGGTATTAGTTTAAAATAGTATTTGTGACAGTTCAGTGTCTATTATAATTCACTATGGAATAAATATGACACATTTACTTTAACTCAACTTTTCAGAAATTTGACTAATGGTCCATTTAATGTTCCATGGAGTTGAACATTTTTATTATAGACAGACTGGCAGCTACAATTAAAAAGTCAAGCTGTCAAAGTTGACAGTAGTGACTTTATTTCTAGGGAGGCATTATAGAAGTTTTCTCTCATATGTAAATTGAGTACCCAAATTCCACAATATAATAAAACACACAAGTAATTAATTAAGATGAAATTGCTCATTCTAATGCACATTGAAAGATTAATGTGATTACTGTGGTTTTAATGATTTCCTTTGATAGAATGGTTTGAAAGAGTGTTGAAAAGGGGTAAGCACAGATTCAACAGCAAAGAAAACATGAGATCTAAGCTGCAAGCATTGAAATTTGTAATGTGCTTGTCAAGATGGCTGGCAGAGTGAGGATATGGGTGATGGTAAAATATTGGCTTACTGGTGATAGGACTTGAAAGTAGCAGTGGGATTCTCGTTGAAATATATGCCTGAAACTCAAGTATAATACTTTATATACTTTTATAAATTATGGTTCATAATAAAATTAAAAGGAAACAAATACAAATGGAGTAATCATGGTAAATTATATAATTTATATTTTTCAATAATTTGACTATTTCCTTAGATTAAAACTTTTTTTGTTTTTTTTGGGGGGGGGCACACCCATTGGATGCTCAGGGGTTACTCCTGGCTAAAGGCTCAGAGATTGTCCCTGGCTTGGGGGGGACCATACAGGACCCTGGGGGATCGAACTGTGGTCCTTCCTTGGCTAACGCTTGCAAGGCAGACGCCTTGTCTCTAGTGCCACCTCTCTGGCTCCAGATTAAAACTTTTTGATTATGCTAATTAGACTCTAAATAGGTGTACATATTGGTATCTATCAAGATATTTATCAAAACAAATGAATTAGCATAATTTTAC
This sequence comes from Suncus etruscus, assembly GCF_024139225.1. Lineage (NCBI taxonomy): Eukaryota > Metazoa > Chordata > Mammalia > Eulipotyphla > Soricidae > Suncus > Suncus etruscus. The sequence goes on along the minus strand of NC_064855.1, from coordinate 85,980,243 downwards.
CATACATATAACAGTTTAATTCAGGTTCTGAAATTTCATATGTGAATGGATCTTACTTTCATAGTTTGAAGAAACAAATGGCAGATTGGCATTTCAGATTGGAATTTCCATTATAAGCCATGCATCTTCTTTTTTTTCAATGTCTCTTTATATATAATTTTAAATAGGTATATATCTATATCTCATGATAGCTCTGTATAAAGCAATACAGAGATCTATATCTGTGGACCTGCCATAAGTATACTCCATAATGCAAAGGAACACATAATAGCAAGTGTAAGTCTGCTAAACAGTACATGATATAATATTTACACTAAAGAGTAATGCATTATACTTGAAACTTCAATAACTCAAATCTTTTGTGAGATCTTTTTAATTTATTTTAAGGATCATGGTTCACAATAATGATAATAGCCGAATTTTATATTTTAGCATGAATGGGGCTCCATTTTTAAAGAAATATTTTAAAGGTGTTGATGATGTTTTCTGTCTCAGTAAAGATTTGATTTAGAAAAGTGGATAGGTTTGTCAAATTGAATAATTTTGTTTACTTTATTATATTTGTGCGTTCAGATGCTCAACCTAAAATTTTTTAATTCAACTTTTTGTTATGAAGGCTAAAGATTTGATAGGAAATTAATATCTAAGACACTTTGACATTAAAGACAGTTAAATCATTTTATTAATTAAGAACACATATATTCATGTATGTTTAGAGAACCACATATCAGAATTGACATTACTTATGTGTATTGTCTAAAAGCATAATTATAGAACAAGAAGATAAATAAAAGAACATAAACTACCTAAAGATGCTGTTTTGATTGCAGTTAATCTCTTATGAAGTTCATTGGTTTATCATTCCTCTTTTTATTTCCATACTTCTTTTAAAATTATGTATTTTAAAATAATTTCTTATTTTCATTAATACCTGTTGTGTTCATTTTCTTGAATTCTGATCTTAATGAATTTTGAACTCATTTTATATTTTTAGAATTTCTACTTTATTACTCTATTATTTGTAGGCTCTGACTATTTTTAAATCTCTGATCTCATTATGATATTTAAATTATTTTTTCTAGTTGCTATTCCTTATTTTTTGTAACAACTTTGAATGTTATGTTACAGTGATATTTTTTCTGTTTTGATTTTTAGTAAAATAGCTTTCTGATTTTTAGAAAACACTAAATTTCAAAATATTTTACAGATTTATAGTTTATAATTTTTGTTTGCTATTTCTATGATGAATAAAAAAGCACTCTTTATTTTTAGGGCTCCTTAACTTTCTTCATTATTTAAGTTAAATTATAATTATTTATTTTTTATTTTTTACACTTTTATTTTTTAAACTTCATTCTATTACAGAAAAATTATCTTTGGTGAAATATAGATTGTGTTTTAAATATAAGCTACTAAGCCATTTTGAAAACGTATAGGTTTGTTTACAGTACAGTGACATTTTACTACATTTTTTTACATTCATCTTGAACAAGATGGTGTTGACCTAATTTTACAGGGGTAGATGACACACTGCATTTCACAATAGGTCAAATTATAACTAATTTGAGAGTCTAATATTCAGTTTTTTTTTCTGTAAATTTTTCCACTTCATGCAAAAACTACAATATTAACATCATATCCCTCTTGTTTTCTTAGTTATACTGTACAATCTGCCAAAACAAACAAACAAAAATAACCCTTCTGTGTGGTGTTGTGTATCTTTTTTTTTTTTTTTTTTGGTTTTTGGGTCACACCCGGCAGTGCTCAGGGGTTACTCCTGGCTGTCTGCTCAGAAATATTTCCTGGCAGGCACGGGGGACCATATGGGACACCAGGATTCGAACCAACCACCTTTGGTCCTGGATCGGCTGCTTGCAAGAAAAACCCCACTGTGCTATCTCTCCGGGCCCAGGTGTTGTATATCTTGTTGGATAATATCCTTAAGCTTTTGGTTTTATTAGTAATATTATCCAACAAGATGCCAGTTTGCATCACTTTGGTCCTTTAAATACTTGGCTAACTCATTTTTTTAAAAATGTCTGTCCTACATATACATATGTGAGCACATACATTTTTATTCCCTTTTTTTTTAAATCTTTTTTGGGTATGTAACCTGTTTCTGTTTCCCCCTCTTTCCACCCCCTAATGCACCTACAATATAATGTAGCACAATTTCCCCCTGCAAAGGCACACTAAAAAAAGGGGAAATCTTACATATAAAAAAGAGCTCTTATCTACTAGAGATAAGAACTCATAGTTGTTTACAATACAGGGATATCTCCTACCTTGAAAATATGTCATGTGGAATCAACTTAGACCTCAGGTGATTAGGTACCATCCATTCAGCCTTGAACCCTGGATCCCAGACATAGAAATAGCACAGCTCTTCACAACAGCTGCAGGAAACAAATCCCATCCGGGACAGCCTTAATACTACGGGGTCACCAACAAGTGCCAGCTCTAATATGATATCCTGACAACCAGGAAAATGGGAACAACTTGACCTAAGTGCAGGTTATCCTATCTTACCAGCTAACGACAAGACAAAATCAGAAGACTTGTCACCCTTTGGTAGGTCCAAAAGCTAAGATCGCGATTTACAGATGACTGGCTGCTAGAACCATGACCAGCTTGGGACCTGCACAATAAACATGATCCCCAGTTCCAAACTTCTGGCAGAGACAATTGTAAGGGAATGGGGCTTCTGGAAGCACAAAGACGCTATCCTAGGTGCCATCCTAGTTTCAGTGCAAAGACCAAGATCACCAACCACAGAAGATGGATTAAAATGACACTGAGTGAGCAGAACTTCTAGAACCACAAAGACTGACTTCATCATAAGTCCCACCCCTGGATCTGTGCAGATACTGAGATCTCTAGACACAGAGGTCTGATTGTATCACCCAGGACAGAGCAGAAGTCTTCCTAAGCACCACCGGGAGAGTAAATGATCTTGAACAGAGTCTATAGTTAATCCCATGACAATATACTCCAAGGACAGAGAAACCCCATATCTCTTAGGCCAAGTGAATTTCTTTTCGAATGACCCCAATATTTACTGTGTCAGGGCAGGAGGGAAAAAACAAAAAAACAAAAAGCACAAAACATTGTTTATTTTTTATATATTATTTTTTATCTTCATTTATTATTATTATTTTTATTTACCTATCTATTCTTGGTCGATTTCTCTGTTTGAGTGTGATTATTGAAGTTGTTGTCCCCAGTTATACTTATTTTTTCTCTCCCTTTCTTTTCTTTCTTTATATGCTGTGCCATGTTTCTTATATCAAGACCATGGCGGGTTTTTTTTTTTTTTTTTTTTTTTTTTTTTTTTTTTTGTGGTGCTTATCGTTATTGTTGGAGTCCTCACTGGATATTTGACACTTCCTTTTGTACTGGTGGAGTGTTTCACCTTCTTTTTCTCCTTCGTCTCTTAAATCAATGATGAGAGCCTCTAGAAGGATTCCGCCCATTTTTGGCATATTAGACTTTTACCCCAGTTTATTACTTTTCTCTTCTTCAAACAAAACCACGCAACTTGAACTAGTTAGTCCTGCCTCCCAGTTAGAGGGGGAAATAAGGGAGGCACCAAGACCAAACAGGTGCAAGGCTACTAAGTAGTAGGCTAGATACAGAGAGGACCACATATTCTAGCAACCCTGGGGGTGAGGGAAGAGGATATGGGAGGTAGGACAAAAACAGAGGTGTGATAAAACAGGTGGAAACAAATATTGATTTACTTAAGCTGAAAGATGTTAAAATGTCTTTGTGTTCTTGTTATGACTGAAACCCAACTACAATTATGTTTGTAATCATGGTGTTTATATAAAGAAATTATTAAAAAGTAAAATCTAAAACAAGAAATTTTACTTATGACTTTGGCCATATACAGAATTATTTCTTAATATAAACTATATGCTTAAGGCTAGTTTTCATATCTTACATATGACTTTGAGCTTATACAGAATTATTTTCTTAATATAAACTATATGCTTAAGATAAGTTTTGAAATTAAGTGATGCTTAGGGTTATCCCAGTTCAGTGATTGGAATCACTCTAATATTAATGAAGCTACATGGTGGAATTGAACATGGAATTTCTACATCAAATCATATGCTCCAGTCCATATTCTTTCAGTCCTATATACTTTATTAATTTCAAATATTGCTTTTAAATATTTTGTGATTCTATACTATTAACTAGCAGTGATGTGTTTTTATGAGTTGCTATACTTTTATTCTCTTGAAAATAAAGAGAATCATTGTTTTTATACCTTGTTCTTTAAACAGTAATTATATACTTAATCTTATTACATTTAATGTAAGTATCACTTCTGCTTGGAGCTAAATATAAAATATGAACATCTTTCTGCATAGTTTTTGAAAGTATATTTATGTTTTTAAAAAATATCCTAAAGACTTATTTGACTATAGATGGAAGATTGTAAAACTGTTTACAAAGTAACATTTTATTAAATAAAAGTTATATAGACAAAGTAAAAATTTACAAGTATTATTTGTAGGTTATAATTCCCAAGCAGCTAAAAACTTTTAGAGTTCATGTAACTTTTTTTCTTGGTACAGTATACTACCATATTTGTTATACTTTAATATGTGTTAGTTTTTAGCAATGCTCTTTTATTAATACCAGCTGGGGTAAAAACATTCCTCCAATTCAGGGATTGACTCAGCAGTAAATAATTTATTGTTCAGAGCCTGGTAATTCTACTATTTTTTTTTATGAAATCCTATAAGTTTTTGCTTCTTTTCAAACCTAAAACTTTCAACAATAGAATAAATGTGTGAATAGTGTTACTAATGTTACTTATTATGCACTAGTTTTCTAATGCAGAAACAAGTTTTCATTAGTATGTCTGTATGTTTATCTATTTTTGCCCCACCCCTGATGTTTATCTATTTTAAAATTGAAAAATTTTTCCAATATGATCTACATTTTTAATTCCGATTGTACTTCTCATACAAGTTCTATTGTCTTCTGATTAACTATTTATGGAAAATATTTATAAAAATAAAAAGTATATTTATAATACAATATAAATATTAGCATTTTATATTATTTATATTTATCCATATTTTTGTATATATTAAATTTAATATCTCTGTACATATGGTATATACATATGTTTAAGTTATACTTGCATATTATTTGAACATTTATGTTATACTTGTTACATTGATAACATCTTGATTTCATCAATCTTTTTTACATTTATATCTCTACTACTCAAACTACTATTTTTCTAGGTTTACCTCAGTTTGCTCTAGATCAGGGGTCTCAAACTTGCTGTCCGAGAGCCATTTGCGGCCCTCCATACAACATTTTGTGGCCCGTGGCTGGCCTTCAAATATCACAGTATTCACAATTATTCATTTACCAAATAATCGCAATAAAAATTGCATTCATGAGAAAAATTCGCATTAAACATTCTCATAACCTGAGCAGTTTTGTTCGGGGTAAGCAAATGATTAATGCGATTTTTTGCAATTCTTTTCTTACTATCGCATTAGCAATTTTTTATTGTGAATATTTGGTAAGCGAATAATTGAGAATACTTTGCGCCTAGCACAGACGTCATTTCTGCTGCTCCTGCCCACTGTCCTTTGCATTATCAGAGGCCTAAGGGAGAGAAGGGAGAGAATTTTATTACAGAATTAGATTTTGTCATAGCTTCATCATGACTTCATCAAAGCCTGCAGTGAAGAGAAAGATTGATGACAAGCACAGACAATTTCAGGAAAAGTAGGAGATGCAGTATTTCTTTGTAGAGCACAGGGGCAACCCAACATGTCTTATTTGCTCAGAGAAAGTTGCAGTGCACAAGGAATACAACTTTAAACACTATTATTCAACTAAATATGCTGAGGAATGTGCAAAATATCAAGGAAATGAGCGAGCCAAGCAGGTTGTCAGTCTTAAAGCATGTCCAATGAAGCAACACGATTTCTTCAAGAAAGCAACCAAAGAGAATGCTGCATCAGTCGAAGCTAGTTACATGGTTAGTGAGATGATTGATAAGGCAGGGAAACCATTCACAGAAGGAGAATTTGTTAAAAAAGAAAAAAGGCATGTTACAAATATTATCTGTCCAGAAAAGAAAGGTCAGTTTAGCAAAATCATCCTTTCTGCCAACACTGTGGCAGAGGGCATTTCTGACATGTCAAGTGACATTTATCATCAACTGTGTGAGAAAGCCAAATGTTTTGATGCATACTCAGTTGCTCTTGATGAGGGCACAGATATAACAGACACTGCGTAGCTCACAATTTATGTCTGTGGTGTTGATTGAAATTTTGAATTGACAGAGGAGCTGCTCACAATAATTTTAATGCATGGCCAGACCACCACTAATGAGATATTTTGGCATCTGTGTGATGCATTGAGAATTTAGGTTTGCCATGAAAGAGGTTGGTTGGAATAATAACCGATGGAACACCATCGATGACAGGGAGGAAAAAAATGGACTGGTGGCACTTGTTCAAAAAAAACTTGAAGAGGAGGGTGTAGAGAAGGCTATTGCTCTTCACTGCATTATCCATCAGCAGCCCCTTTGCAGTAAATGCCTGCTGTGTGACAATGTGATATCTGTTGTTGTGAAATGCCTCAACCAAATCAGATCCAGGGGCTTAAAGCACAGGAGGTTCTGTGCTTTTATAGAGGAAATGGAGTCAGAATATAGAGATGTGCTCTATTTCACCGAGGTACATTGGCTCAGCAGGGAAAATGTCCTGAAAAGATTTTTTTGAGTTGAGAGAAGTGAAAGCCTTCATGGAGGAGGATGGAAATGCTGTTTCTGAGTTGAGTGATCAGAAATAGCTCATGGACTTAGCTTTTCTTGTTGACATCACACATAAGCTGAATGTACTAAACAAGATGCTACAAGGCCCGTGGCAGCTTATCAGTGCTACCTTTGACAACGTGAGAGCATTCTCCACAAAACTTGTGTTATGGAAATCCCAGCTCTCAGACAAACCTTTGCCATTTCCCAGCATGCAAGAAACTTGTGGATGCAGGCATATCATTTAGTGGTGAGAAATATGTTGATGCTATTTTTAAGCTAGTGAAGGAATATGATCACAGATTTGCAGACTTCAAAAAGCACAGAGCCACTTTCCAAATTTTTGTGGACCCCTTTTCCTTTGATGTGCAAGATGCCCCTCCTGTGCTTCAAATGGAGCTCATTGACCTGCAATGCAACTCTGATCTCAAAACCAAGTTCAGGGAGATTAGTGGAAAAGCAGACATGCATGGGCAATTTTTGAGAGAATTGCCCCCCAGCTTCCCTGAGCTTTCCCAAATGTTCAAGCGCACCATGTGCCTTTTTGAGAACATATATTTGTGAAAAAGGTTATTCTCCACATTGAACTTCAATAAGTCAAAGTACAGGTCTAGACTTAATGGTTATCATCTTCAAGGCATACTGAGGGTCTCAACTGCTTCCTCTCTCAAGCTAAATGTGTTTCAGATTTGTGAGAAGTGCTGTTAAGTCTCTGGCAGCAAGGTATAGGCAAAAGATGCCATGTTCAGAAGAACTGTTCATGATCTTCACTCAATGTTCTATTCATGTTTGAAAGAAATAATTAAAACTGTTAATAATGACGTTTGAGGCCTTTTTCTTAAAACCCTTATGCTTCCCTGCCTCACCCTGACTTTGCCTTCTGTGGCCCCCAGGTAAATTGAGTTTGAGACCCCTGCTCTAGATATATGTTCAGGTACTCACAAAAATCAAGAAACTGACAGTCTTTAAATATACCTTTTCTTAACATCTCAGGTACAAAAAAAAAAAAAAAAAGCATTTCTAAATGATTTATTTTCTTTTGTTAGTTACTATGGGTTAAAGTCATGGCAATGCTTGGGTTACACTAGCTAGATATTTCTTTATTTAAAATGTCTCATATTAAGTGTGTTAATTTAGTTTTACCTATTTCTTTAATTTTATGGGGTATTGGGCCATATTTGGTGTGCTTAGAGGCTACCCTGGCTATACTCAGCACAATCATTACTATTTGATGGAGGGGATTTAACTGGGGTCAGCATGATGCAAGGTAAGTTACTATATTTTCCCGCATATAAAATGACTTGGTGTATTAGATGACTCTCTACATTTCCTGCTAAAATATAGGATTTGAGCACCGGAAAGCCACATACCAGCAATGACACCAGCAGCTGGATGGGATGCAGAGTTCCATAACTCAGCTCCTCTGTGTGCCCTGAAAGATTAATCAGGACAAGCAGAGGGCTGAGTGATGACACCTGGCAGCTGGATGCAATGCAGCGGTAAGAGGGAGGCAGATCACTCCTCTCTAAGCTGGAGTAAGTTTCATCATGCCATATACCCGCTTATAAGACAACCCCTGACTTTTAAGAAGTTTTTTATGGGTTAAAAATTTGTCTTGTAGGATGGAAAATACAGTACTTAACACCTGTACTATCTTTCTGGTCTTATTCTTTAAGTATTACACAGGTATACCACAAGCTGAGAAATGTAATATATTAAATTTTAATTAGATGCTGTATTTGTACATTCATATTGCTTAATGTACAGGTAGATTATGCAATACTTTATTGTATAAAAACATTCATTCCATTGAACCTCACTAAATTAGATATAATGTTTTTAAAATAGACAATAATAGTAAACTTTTAAAAACATTTTAAGTCAAAATATTATTATTGAATAATTAATTAAATAATACATAGATGTGAATCAAGCAGCATTCTGTCTAGTAAATGTACAAGAGTTTTGAATATCTATATATAATAACAGACATATAAAATTTGCCCTAGGAAAAAGAACAATTCAAATTTATTTTCTTTTTTTTTTGTTTTTGGTTTTTGGGCCACCCACGGAGAAGGTTTACTTTTGGCTATGTGCTCCGAAATCGCCCCTGACTTGGGGGACCACGGGGACTCAAACGATCCGACTGAGGTTCGTCCTAGGTCACCTGAGTACAAAGCAAACGTCTTATGCTGTGCAATTGCTCCAACCCCTCAAACTTATTTTCAACAGTAATTGCATTCATTTAACCTCATATAGTTAATTTATCAGAATTCCAGATATCAATCTTATGCTTATTAATGTTTATCATATCCCTATTTGGGGAATATAGATGTTTACTATTAATACTTAAACATAATTATCTATGAAAAGACACATATCTTTACCTATTGCCAAACATCTATTTTAACAAAATAGAAACAAGGTAAGTTTCCTATTCTTTTCCATCCTATTATTGTAGTACTGTGAAATATTTACAGGGAAAATGTTGTTGCTACTAAAAATAACAACACATGAAAAACTTCTTATACGCTAGTATATACCATGCTGAAACTTACTCCAGCTTCAGGGAAGAGTCATCCAGCCCTCATTTAAGGTTCTGTCATTGATTGTGTCATTGGTTGTGTCACCAGGAATGTAACTGTAGTGCTCTGGGAAACATATGGTGTCAAAAATCAGATTCAAGTCATAAAATAACCACTGCACTATCTCTCCTCTCCTGAAACTACTTTTATTCGTGAACTAGAAATAAAACCATAGAAAAATTTACAGTCTCTATAAAAATGTAAAAATCATAAGTCCTATTATTATTTTTGCATGACTAAACTTTCTTCTCTATGATATTCTGAAATATATTAAACATCCTCAGAAGTAAAAATGATGGAGGGTGTTTAAGTATGCATATACTCCAAAATTTATTCTTATCTTGATGAGCCATGGATTTTAAATTTTTGTTTTAGAAACTATGTGACAGATCTATTTATATTATTGCTCTGAAAGCTGAAGTTTATATGAGAAGGCAACTGCAAATTGGTAGAGGCAATAAAAAATGCAGTATCTTTAACCCTGCAGTTTTGCTCTTTCCACCACAAATTATTTCATATTAGGAATAATATCATCCTATGATATGTCGTAAATGCTACAAAAAGACACACCAAGTTGCACATAATACCATAGTTCATAAAATTTGAAAGAGCGGAGGCTAGTTAATTCAAGGTATTTTCCTATATAAGTGTTTTCATTAGTTATTTTTAATCACTATCTAAAAATATTCTTTCCAAAAATGAATTCTCAGGAAAGGTCTATTATATAAAACATAATGGAGTACTGTCATATTCTAAAATCCCATGTTCAGCATTTTGTAATTACTCATGCTTATTGTGTGTATGAAATGTAGCATATTAAGTAAACTTCCTATATTACAATGGACTATTATTTAGTCTTTGCTAGGATTTATTGGACTTGAATGGTCCTTTGTATGTTATTGTTTTTCTTCCTTAATCTTAAATTAAAAATATAATTGTCTTCTCAGCTTTCTCTTAATGAACCACTATACATTACAGTCCTTTAGAGAATTGGAGTGCAATAAATGAACAATTTGGCATAGATGAGAGAAAACTCACCCCTGGTTTCTATTTTAGAAATATTTATGAGATTAGAGGATTATATAAAAGGATGTCTACTTATGACCAATTAACAGACTTTTTTTTTTTTTTTTTTTTTTTTTTTTTTGGTTTTTGGGCCACACCCGTTTGATGCTCAGGGGTTACTCCTGGCTATGTGCTCAGAAATCGCCCCTGGCTTGGGGGGACCATATGGGACGCCGGGGGATCGAACCGCGGTCCGTTCCTTGGTAGCGCTTACAAGGCAGACACCTTATCTCTTAGCGCCACCTTCCCGGCCCCAATTAACAGACTTTTTAAGAATATAACAGATATATTAAACATTTATGCTTAAATTATAAACCTTGAGATTATAAAGATTAATAATAATAGTGGTAAATCTGCCTGATTTATAGTCAGAAGACAAATATAACTAAATTCAAGTGAACAGAATTAGAGACATATGCAAAATGGTGTGGTGAGGCTGAAGAAATTTCCAAATAGGTAGGGTCTTCTTTGCCTTGCATACTGCTGACCATGGTTTGAACCACTGACCACCCCCACTCACTGACTCCCTGAGATTCCCAGAAATGCTTTTTGAGCACAAAGCCAGGAGAAAGTCTTGCACACTTCTTGGTGTGGCCCAAAATGTAAAACAAAGAAAAATAAAATTGAAAAATATTTGTGAAAACTTCACTAATTAACAGAGGAACAATTTCTTTTTTTCATTTTTTTTTTTTTTTTTTTTTTTTTTTTTTTTTTGTGGGGGGAGCACACCCAATGGCACTCAGGGGTTACTCCTGGCTCTACATTCAGAAATCACTCCTGGCTCAGGGAACTGTATGGGACACCTTGGATCAAACCCAGGTCTGTCCTGGGTCAGCCATGTGCAAGACAAATGCCCTACTGCTATGCTATTTTTCAGGCTCCCAGAGGAATGATTTCAATATACAGGGTACAATTCTCCATTTTTAAACCAAAGTGCACAAAATCAATATTTCAAAAACACATTTGTGGGGCCAGATCAGTGATATACTGGAGAGGTCATTTACTTTGCATACAGCCCACCTGTTTGATCCTAAAACAAAACAAAACATATATGCATATAAGATATATATGTAAAATATATATGACAACTGTGACTAAATTCTTGAAAGAAGCAAACTAAGAGTAGTATCCACATATTAGGCTAGGGATTCAACATATTTTCCAATTTTATATAATCTGACATTATATTCTGATTGAAAAAACATAATTTAATATATATTTCTATATATGTTATATGTAACATATATATGTTTATCTACATTCACTGAGACAATTCAAATTTCTGGTATCTAAAAAACTTGAATTACCACAAAAGATACTAGAAAAAAATAAGTGTGATCTACATATGCTTACCAGGATACAAAACCATTATAAAATATATTTTTTGTTTGTGTTTGTTTTGTTTTTTTTGGGACACACCCAGTGACTTTCAGGGGTTACTCCTGTTTATGCACTCAGAGATTGCTCCTGGCTTGGAGACCATATGGGAATCCAGGGATCAAACTGTGGTCCGTCCTAGGCTGGTGAGGGCAAGACAAACACCTTACCTTTTGTGCCACTGCTCCAACTTCCATGGTTTCATTTTTTTAAATTTGGATCTTGAAATCATAAAGTTGATTCTTCACCACATTGATAAATCATAAAGTTGATAAATCATAAAGTTGATCCTTTGTTCTCAGAGAAATATATTTTTCTTTGCTTCTGTTGGGCCACACCTGGTGACACTCAAGGGTTACTCCTGGCTATGCACTCAGAAATCGCTCCTGGCTTAGGTGACCATATGGAATGCCAGGCAATCAAACCAAGGTTCGTCCTAGGTTTGAGTGCACAAGGCAAACACCTCACCGCTTGTACCACTGTTCAGGCCCCTCAGAAATTTTAGAGTTCACTTTTTAAATCAATAAATAAATGGAAAAACAAGTGAAAATGAGATAAATTATTTAAAAGGCACCTTATATTACATAGAACTAATATGGCAATATGAGGTTAAGTTTACTCTAAAAAGCAATGAAGAAATTAAAGGGTCTTGAAGAGAATTGTGTTTCATATTAGGTTATACATCAAAACCACCATCAACTTACAGGGAGTGTAGAACTAATGAGATCAGAAGTAGGATGTATAGGTGAAAGAATGATGTGGCTAAGAGTCGTTTTAGAGCTGATAAGGATCAATTAAGCAGCAGCTGTATTTGTAAAATAGATCTTCAAACTTTTGTATTTATATTATATATCCAATATAATAAAGGTAAGGTTAAAGTATGAATCTTAGTAGTTGAACTGAAAGCTCAATAATAGTTCCATTTAGTTAGAAGACTACATAGTGGTTTATAAGGAGAATAGGATTAGGCTTAAAAAGAGAACATCAAGAGTCTATTCTGAAGGTTTGTTATTCTCTCATCTCATTGTTGTCCTATTTAAAGATGTTCACCATAGATGTAGGGAAATATGTTCTCTTACAAAGATAGTAAAATAAGGTCATGAATGGATCATCAATTTGAAATTTATGGAACATACTATTAAAATTATATATCTGACTTATAGCAACTGAACAGGATGGAAGTCAATAGCATTATTAACTAAATTTACTTTTCAAATGGGAACACACAATTTAAAAGTTTTGTGTGTGTGTGTTTCAGAGACATATTATGCTACTATGTCACATTATGGAACATGAAGCATGACAATGCAACAAATAAAATTTTAGAGAGGAATGGACATTATCCAGAATGATACATTTAGATTTGCATATTACAATGTAAGATTGGAAAATATTCCCACACAAACTTGAAAAAAAATCTGTCAATAATCAAGTATGTTGGTGAAGATTTGTGTGCATTAAACTATTTTTATCTGTCTATATTGACTCATTTTGTCAATATAATAGTGATATAATTAAAAGTATAAATTTAATTAAAATATTTAATAAAAATATGCTTAATGGAAACAGTCTTAATGTACTCTAAAGTATAGTTTCATTTTAAAAATAATACAAAAGAGAAGAAAATAATGAAATTTAACTACATATTTATTTTCAAGATACTGCAATACGTATCTTCACCACACAAGAATCTATTTTTTAAATAACTAATTTTATCTTAATTTTGGGATTGACTCAGCCTTTTTAAACTAAGATCTAGTGGTAGCTACATGCCATTGTCGACTGAAGATCCATTAGCGAAATTCTGGCACATGTAGTTTGTTTCTTCCCTGGTAGCTTGGCCTAGGCTGAAAACTCTGGAACTTTCTCAAAATGTGTGGGGGGACCATTATGGATGAAGGCACAGAAGTTCACAGTGAAACTCAGTATCTCCAACAGAAAAGGTCTACAATTTAATCTTACCAAACTGGCAGTCCACAAAATTTGTTACAGATACTTAGATCCTGGGATATGCTGTCTCTAATGATACCACAAGGTGGCTGGAGTGAACCTCAATATTTCATCCTAGTGTCAATCCAGTAAGATCAGATCTGATGGAAAAATTACACAGTAATAAAACAAGCTCAGTGAACCTGAGTTTAAACTCAATGAACCTTGATTTAACACAGAAGGTTCAAATTCTATCAACCACAGCCAACTAAATTCTTAGATAGTGCCTTTAATAACACCATGGGGAAATAGAAAATTATTTCAAAATAACCCTCATATATCTAAGTTTTAATAATTTTATTAGAAGATATTGTGTTAAAAATATGAAGTAAATTTTTTGTGACTTCAAGGACGAAGGCTTGGTAGTGGGTGAGGAACTAGCAGAAAGGTTACAGAGGTAGAGAATTTGGAAATTGAACTTTTAATTCCTGGAACAACTGTTTTGTAAACAACTTGATAAATAATGGTGTTATATTACAATTTGTCTGCTAATATCATTAAAGTTTTTTAATTTGTTATCGTAAGTATGCAGTTGTAAAATCTAAATCCTTAAGTTATTTTAAGATACATTAATGTATTCATTGATGAATTCCTGTCACTTAATAAAACCAAATGAAAATATCGAGAATTATCTTTTTCCCATGGAAGTAAATATTTTTGAATACTATTCATATAATTCATATAATTGTGATATGTTTACTTGTTCCGGACTCCAAAATTTTCCATTAGCTTCACTGAAGTAGGCATCAAGCCTGCTCCTGATTCTTGAAATGTGTTGAAGTTACATTTATTATGGTGTCTTCTGAATAACAACAGTCATAAAGTTAATACGTTTCCTCAAAACAGACATTATTTTGTGAGGAGGCACCCAGTGGTGCTCAGGGGTTACTCTGGCAATGCGTTCAAAAATCGCTTCTGGCTTCGGGGACCATATGGGATGCCAGGAAATCAAACCATGATCCGTCCTAGGCTAGCTTGGGCAAGGCAGATGCCTTATGGCTTGCGCTACCACTCCGGCCCTCAGAACAGACATTATTATATAGAAATGGAAGCTATTATTCCCCTCCCCCTGCCTAATAAATTACACTCATTGGTAATACTCAACAATTCTGGACCAATGTTACATGGTTAAGATTTCTTCTGAATAACAATAACAATGATAAAATAAATACATTACCTTAGACCAGCCATTACTATATAGAATGTGAAGCTGATAGTGCTCTCTTCCTCCCCAATTATAATTCATTAGTAATACTCAAAAATTCTGGACTAATGTTGCATTGATTCCTTCTTCTGAGAAAAAGAGCTATTTTGTAATTTGTTCCAGGTGTTGTTACCACAGCATTTTTCTCTGCCCTCTGAATCTCCTGTCAATAGTGAAAAACAAGTTAAAAGTAAAATAATTTAGGGACATATTGTGTTGAGAGTTTGTCTCAGTATAAATTCTGTCTTTAAAAACTTGAAAACTAGGGACAATAATGATTGGACAATGGGTGCAAAGGGAAAGGCACGTTCCTTCTTTTAACTGACCCAAGTTTGATGATAAGTATCATATAAGGTTCCTTGAGCCCCATCAAAAATTATCCCCAAGCATAAATCTAAGAATAAGTAATCCTTGAGCACTTTTGGGTGTGGCCCCAAAGTAAAAAAAAAAAAAAACGATAAAAAAGAAAGGTAAGAAAATAAAAAATAATAGAAAGGAAAGAAGAAAAGAAAAATTAAGAACAAAAGAAAGGAAAGGAAAAAATAGAAAGATCCAAGTTAGTTTCCTAACATTTGGATAAATGATTGTTGATGTATTTTAATTAATAATACTTATCACAGTATAGTTTTCACATATTTGGTCTACTTAATAATATATTTTTGCAGGGGACACAACTGTCAATTCTGAGGCACTAGTCCTGGCTCTGCACTCGGGTATAAATCCAGGCAGTCTCCGGGGATCATGTGAGATGTTGGGGATCAAACCTATGTTGATCCCTAAGCAAGTTGATCTTTACTAGCAGTCTTTCCACTGTTGCTTCAGTCCAATATTTGGTAAATTTTAAAATGTCATTATTTTGTATGTCTAGAGATATACACTAAAGCATATCCATTCTTTTCTTTCTCTAGTCTAAATCACAGGGGCTCTGGTTCAATTTAGCTTCTTTAAGAGCAAAGGTGACCTGGTTTCTTTAAACTATTTTCAGAATTATTAATAAATATGTTTAAACAATATACTAAATTTTATTCTTTTTTATTTTGTTTTGTGGGGACTAACCTGGCCGCACTCAGGGATTACTCCTGGCTCTGTGCTCAGAAATCACTCCTGGCTCAGAGGACCATATGGGATGCCAGGGATAGAACCAAGGTCTGTCTACACTGGATCAGCCATGTGAGAGGCAAGTGCCCTACCTCTATGCGATCATTTCGGCCATCTAATTTATTTCTTGTGTGGTTTTTATTTGCCTGAAAACTTCTGCACATTAACAAATAATTGTGTGCTCTATAAAATCCAATTTAAACTAGGTAAAACATGTATTAGTAACCAAATAATCATATCATCATTTTATCTCAAGATCTCCAAACATTGCATTAAAAATGCTTTAGGGGGTCAGAGTGGTGGCACAAGTGGTAAGGCATCTGCCTTGCCCATACTACCCTAGGAAGGACTGCAATTTGATCCCCCAGTGTCCCATATGGTCCCCTAAGCCAAAAGCGATTTCTGAGCTCATAGTAAGGAGTAACCCCTGAGCGTCACCAGCTGTGGCCCCAAAACCAAAATAAATAATAAATAAATAAAGTTTAAAAATTTAGTAACATTTTTTTAATTCTCAGAAAAATTCTAAGAAAAATTCCACCAAATATCTGATACTAATGCATATAAATTATCTTTTTTTCTATTTTAGGTCATGTTTTTTTATTTATTTAAATAAAATATATCACAGAGTTGACATAGTTCACCATAATCACTTGTTTCCAGATAATGGAGAAAAGATATTAAAAGATAGGAATAAAACAAAAAAAAGGAAAAGAAAGAAAAATGATTAAAAATAGAAATAAACAAAATACAGTAGCAAGCACATTTGTGAAATTATTGTATCTCCAATGAAGTCATTTAAAAAATAGAAGTTTCAGCTCTTGTTAGATTTCTATTCACTTTAGCAGAACTGTTAAATTCAGAATTTTGTGTTCCTCTAGGGATAAAAACATAAAATGAATGAAGTTGTTCAGCAATTCAAAGCATGCTATAACTGACACTGCAGCTTTTGTGGGGTGTGTTCTCAGCTGATAAATCTCCTGAAAAAAAGGAGATTATGGGGGAGGGTGCCCACACTTGCTCCAAATAGCCCTGGATGATATTAGCCCCCAAATCAGCATACCTGAATTTGGACAGATAATGTTCCCAAAGAAAATAGTATAGGGGTGGTGAAGCAGGGCCAAAGGCAAAAATAATATTTTAGGTGATGGATACAGCAGGTGTGCCTTTGGCTCCACATGGGTTTGGCCCACAATCTCCTAGCAGGATTGCAAGTTTACTGCTCATGGCTGGTGTACCTAGGTTTCTTCACAGACCGGTTAACATCTTTTTAAAGAAAAAAAGAGAGTTTCAGCCATTTTCCAGGTGTGAACTTGGAAACTCTATTAGTGTGCATCTATGTCAAGTTTTCTACAATCATAGAACTTAAATCAAATAGTTTGTGATTCCAATTCATCTTTCCATTATGGTCCTAATCATCCCACTTTTTATTTAATGATGAGAAAGCTTTTACACTATAGACTTTAAAATTTCATAAGCAATAAAATCTTAGGGGTTCAGCAAATAAAATAGTGTTTTTAAATATCAACTGCAGTCCTATTCTGGGTTCCCTACCCTTTCTACGCTTTAAGATCATCTGCATCTCTCTATTTACATGAGTTTCATTTGTGGTCCCTGTGGAATTTCCTAAGAACTCATAGATTAATACTAGTCTACAATACAATTTCAGCTTAAAAAGCACAGAAAACAAGAGTTTCAATAAAAGCTTTCCTGCCAGATTTGGGAAGTATCTTTCCAGACAGTCTCATTTCAAGTAATTTGCATATGGCTTATATAAGAGCAATGATAGAACCTAATAGGCAATACAAATGAAAATGCAGAGCCAAGAACAAGAAAGGAAATAAGTAAACTGGAACTGAAAACTGAGTCTCAACAGAAATCCTAGTTATAGAGAAGGTTCTTTATTAATGAAATAGTATGCTTGAACTAATCTGCAATAAAAGAATGACTAAAATAAACATGGATCTAGGAAACAAAGATCCATTCTTAAACTACAATCAGCTCAAAACCAGACCAGGACAACTATAATGAAAATACAAACTCTCATGCCCCGTTGACTCTCATTTCATTGAGATCAAAGGGATAGTTGGCAAATAGAAATTAGGAATAGAAAGAGGCAGAAGTAAATTATAGGTTACATTGACATTCTTATCCTAGTGTAAAACACCCATCTGGAGCACTGTGAACTACCAGAGATAGACAAATATTTATCTGGATAAATTTTATATTGAATAATATTTTTGGACTGTCATTTTAATGACTGAAAATAATCTGTGTTAAAAAGCCATCATCAACACGTTGTGATATTGTATTAAATAAAGACCCTGCTGAAATCGACATAATTATTACTTAAGTAAGAGGAGATGTGATTTTATTTCAATTTTTATTAAACACAGGCCACAGATTTGTTATTTTTGTCACTATGTATAAGGTGTAATAAGAAAACAGTATAGTGTTTAAAAATATATTGAGTTCAGTTTTAATGGCATCATTTTAGTCTAATTTATTCATGTGTTTAATATTTCTTCTCTCTAATGAATTTATCTTATACCTTTCTTCTTTTTAAATTAAATTTAATTTTCATCTAAATTAAATACAATTCTTAACATTCCAGAGCCTAAGGACATAGCTGCAAATAATTGGTGAACTAAGAACTAAAAGATCTGAGACTTTATTTAAACATCTATCTTCATTTTTAAATACTTGATGCAGTCTTCTGAATTCATAACTGCTTGAGGCCTTAAAATTATTTGAAAAGTAAATACTTTTAAAACAAGTTGAATCAGATAAAAATGAGTTGTGTATTATTTCATATATACAACTAAATTATTACTCTTGCAAAGGTCACTATTTGATCTACCTGCCAAATTTTATAATATTTCCCCCCCTTGGAAAGAATAAATACATACCTTATAGAGGTTTTTAATAGACACATTTAGCTGCTAAATGTTTACAATATCATCTTGTAAAGCCTTTTTATCTTGAGTTTCTTATAAGCTAATCCTTTCACATACATAGTTCAAAGGATAAAATCAATTACTTGATCATCTAAAGAAGTACTAATACTTCTATATTTTACATAATAAAAATTGTGAATCTTATTTGGAAAACTATGTGAAGTAATTATTGTTTATCTATTTGTATTACTTAATAATAACACAGGACATAAAGTTTTATTGAACAGAATTAATATTGTAAAAGTATTTACAGTTGAATAAGAACTCTGAATGAACTTAATACATAGGTAGTATATATTTATTTTTTATAGTTTTTTATAGTTTAGGTAACATTAATGTTTATGGTTTTGATGCACAAAGTTACTACTCATCACGAAGAACGTGTCCAAGGCTCATCCCCAATATGCATTATATTGCTTATAAGTCCACCTCTTATTGCCTTATACCTTCTCTCTCCTAATTGATGATATAATCTTTGTAATTTTGCATTATTTTTTGTTTTCTGTTATCCATTTCCTAGATTAATATATTATATATTTATGAACAATGTTATCCAATACATCAGTGCATATATTTTGACTTAGTTTATTCAATATTATACATTCCACTTCAATTCCAGTTTCAATGAATTGCAGGATTTTATTCTGAATATAGATAATATTTAATTTTATATATATATATCAAAATTTTATATCCAGGTAGCTATATATTTGAGTTGCTTGCTTATCTTAGGTATTGTACTAAATGTTGCAATAAACCTTGGCCTATATACATCTTTTTTGCCTTAATGTTTTAACAGAAGCTAAACCCCAACAATGAGTGAGGGTTCTTTTTTTTTACCACATCATTTTCAAAACTGGTGTAACTAATCTTTTTCATTTGGATCATTTGCACTGGTTTGAGACAATGTCTCATTGTGATTTTGATTTGCATTTCCTCCGAGAAAAAGTACAAAAATAGCATGTATGATTGCTTGTTAACTGCAAAAACTATCTTAAATATTTTACAAACAATATCCATTAACCATCAAAGAAAAACTACAAATGGATAGCACTAGCATATTTTAATTTTTCAGATAATAAAATTTGAAAGTTAAAATACTTTTGTGGAGTCTGAGATAGTGTACAATGTGCCAGGTGCTTGCTTTGCATACAGAAAACCTGAGTTTGAACTTGAACACCAGATACGGTTTTCCAAGTTCACCAGAGTAACATTTGAGTGCAGAACCAGCAGTAAGCTCTCAATACAGATTATGACTCCCCTACAGAAAAATATTTTACTCAGTAAATATAAGAATGTCTTAGGATAAACAAATAATTATTTAAATTTGATATAATACACTTGTGTGGTCATTACAGACTAGTGTGATCATTGTGGTATTACATATCAAAGGGATATAATAACTAAAAATTAATACTGTTTGGGCTAAATATACTTTATCAAAGAAAGGCTTACATATGATAAAGTTCTGTTTTTATGTTTGTCTCTCAGAATACATTTACTGAATAATTGATCTGTCATATGTTTATAATAAAATATTTTTCTAATTTGTGGATAACAATACTATCTACCATATTTCAATTTTATTTAAACTGCAAGAAAATTACTCCCCTATTTCAGGGGGTCATTTAATCAAGAAAAATTTTGTTCTTTTATTTTATATATTTTAA
This sequence comes from Suncus etruscus, assembly GCF_024139225.1. Classification (NCBI taxonomy): domain Eukaryota; kingdom Metazoa; phylum Chordata; class Mammalia; order Eulipotyphla; family Soricidae; genus Suncus; species Suncus etruscus. Next base: position 85,959,505 of record NC_064855.1, on the reverse strand, counting down.
GAGTCATTTGTTATTTATTCTAATATAATTCCAAATATGTTATGTGTAGTATATCTAATTAAAATGTTAGTTAAGATAAATTATTTTCAATGTTCTTTTATGAGTAGTAGCTTAAATGTTCTTGTGAACTTAACATTTTTGTCATTAATGAGATTTATACTGTTCCTTTTAAAACTTAACTCTTACTTATATTTAATATTTCAATGAATCATTGCAAGGGAAATTAGAATATTATTCTAATTAATTAATTAATAAGAAATATTATTTCTATAATTAGTAAACCTGATTATTTTGTTTCTTTTTTAATCCTATTGATCTCTGTATTGAATCATGCTTACTGGGTAGAAATCAATTTTCATTGATTAAAAATATCAACAATAGTAGTAGCAGACAGTTATTTCTATTTAACTTCGTAATTCTAATTAACTTCGTAAATAGAACTATATTTGTGATAGGGGTTAATTTTATTAATGTACTGATGTTTGCAACAAAGGTTAAACAACCTACACAATAGTCTAAACCTATGTGTATTCTAAATTGTTCCAGTTATTATCTAACCCTGAAACTGGGAAAACCTCCCAACTCTGACGCACCGACCCAATCTCTCTTAGTTGATTTATTAATTGTTTACCTTAGTTTTATTATATTTACCTATTTGTCTGTTCTCTGCTCTTATCTTTTGCTCTCCCTTTTTCTTTTCTATAAAGCTATACCTAAGCTAATTATTTATCTTTATTCAACTAGTCCTTAAGTGTTCAGACCCGTCCTATTAGGGTCAGACCTCTAACAACAGCTTAAGAACAGATCACTATTGTATGTTTTTATGTGGGCATGAGTACATAGAAAGGACTCCTCTATGAAAGCCAAACCTAAATTGTAAACAATTCATATCTATAGTGTATATAGGCCCTTTTATATACTATCTCTCCTCCCCCTCTTCAAAAATATTACTATCCCTTCACCTCACATTTCCAATTCGATATCCTGCCTTAAGTCTCTTTACCCTCAGTTCTTAAACTATTAGGTATCAAGACTGAACTCCTGCCCTAATAAGTCATCATCCAGCTCCAAAACTAAGGAACACTCACTTAGCCACACATCTCATCCCCAGGCAAGAAACTGCAACCAAAACCCCTGCTGACTCATGCTTTGTGGCCCTCCTCACTCTCCCCAAATGTGGACTATTGTTTGATACCGGACTCAGCTCCAGAATGATCCCCAGTGCAAGAACTCTACCCGAGCCCTTTCTGGCATAAATCATTTCTCAGTCTTAAAAGACTGGGATGTGTGATGAAAATATGCCCTAAATCCCACCCCCTACAAGAAAATCTCAAAAGACAATGGGGAAGCCTATATTTCCTTTATAAGTTTAAGACCTATGTAATACTACCTCTTAACCTGTTTATCCCCAAATGTAAGGTAGTCTCGTACATCACTGTGTTCCATTAAAATTTTTAAACTTATATTTATTTAATTATTCTTTTACATATATATCTATATATATGTGAGTATGTATACAGTATTTTTTTCTCTTGTTTTTGTTTTCTTTTTTTCCTTAAGTCCACCTGTTTTTATTCTGCTTGATACAAAACTTACAAGAAAAAGTTTTGCCTTGGATAATAGCTCAGGAATAGCAGGGAACAGAGGGGATGGAGCCTGCCAATCCAGTAATATAATATAGCACCATTTCTTCTTGCAAAGGCATACTAAAATTGGAGAAATTTTACGTAAAGAAACAAGTTCTTATTTACTAGGGATAAGAACTCATACACTTTACAACACAGAGGCATCTCCCACTTTGAACATATGTCATGTGGACCCAATTTAGATTCCAGATGATTAGACAGCAACCTTGTAACCCCGAACCCTAGATCCCAGACATAGAACTGACATAGTTCTCCACAACAGTTCCAGGAACCAATCTCCTCTGGATATTCTTAATATTGCTCTGACACCATTATGCACCGGTTTTGATATGACATCCTGAAATGAGGAAATGGAAAGAACTTGGTCTAAGAGCAGGTTGTCTTACCTCAACTCCTAACAATAAGATGAATTTAGAAAAAGACATGTCATCATAATTTATACAAAAGCCAAGTTTGCTTTCTACAGAAGACTGACTGTGACAAACATGACTGGGCTGAACTTATCCTGGAACCAATAAAAAAGCCCCTAGTCTAGAACTTGTCCTATGATCAATACAACAACCAAGATCTCTAACTCCATAGGTCTGACTGAGATAACTGTAACTGAACAGATCTTTTAGAAACATTATGAAAGACTCTTTCCTAGGCTTTGTCCTAGGATTGGGGCAAAAACCAAGACTATCAACTACAGAAGACTGATTAAAACAACAGTGATGGAACAGAACTCCTAGAACCATAAAGAAAAACTCCATTCTATCTCCATCCTTTGACCTGTGAAAATACCAAGATCTCTAACTACAGTCATGATTTTATCATCCACAATGGAGTGGAAAGTTTCCAGACACCACAAAAGGACCTAGGGAAGAATAAAAGAACATGCAAGGAGTCTATAGTTATTCCCATGACAGTATACTTCAAGGGCGGAGAAACCCTGTATCTCTTTGGCCAAGGGAATTCCCTTTCTAATATTCCCAATATTTACTGTGCCTATGTTAAAAAAAGAAGCATAGATTATTTTTTTGGTTTTATTATGGTTGTTGTTTGTTGTTTTTTCCGTGGACTTTTGTGCTTTTATTTTTATTTCAGGACCATGGTTATTTTTTAAATATAATTTTAATTTTGATCTTAGTAGCTTACATATTGTGGACAATAATATTTTAGGTACATATCAACATAAAATCAGGGAGATTTCCATTACTGATTTGTCCTCCCCACACCTCCATTCCCATCCTACCTCCCATATCCTCCCCCCTCACCCCTGGGGCTGCCAGAATAAGTGGTCCTCTCTGTGCCTAGCTTACTAATTAGTGGTCTTACACCTATTTGGTCTTGGTACCTCCCTTATTTCCCCCTCTAACTGGGAGGCGGGACTAGATAGTTCAAGTTATGTGGTTTTGTTTGAATAAGAGAAAAAGTAATAAACTGGGGTAAAAATCAAATATGCCGAAAATGGGCGGAGTCCTTCTAGAGGCTTTCATAATCAGTTTGAGAGACGAAGGGGAAAAAGAGGTAGAACACCCCAACAGTACAAAAAGAAGTGTCAAATAAAATATCCAATGAGCACTCCAATAATAAATATAAGCACCACATAAAAGCCTTGGTCTTGTGATTAAAAAACATGGCAGAGCACATAAAGAAAAGAAGAAAATAAATAAATAAATAAATAAATAAATATAAATGGAGACAACAACTTCAATAACCTCACCAAAACAAAGAAATCGACAAAAGCTAGATAAATAAATAAAAATAAAATAAAATAAATTGTTTTGTGCTTTTTTGCCTTTTTTTCCCTCCTACACAGGCACAGTAAATATTGGGGTCATTCAAAAAGGAATTCCCTTGGCCTAAGAGAAACAGGGTTTCTCCACCCTTGGAATATATTGTCATGGGATTAATTATAGACTCCGTTCAGGTTCACTTACTCTCCCTTTGGTGCTTTTGTGGTGTTTGGAAGACTTCTGCTCCGTCTTGGGAGAAAAACAGACCTCTGTATCTAGAGATCTTGGTATTTGCACAGGTCAAGGGGTGGAACTTATGATGAAGTCTTTCTTTGTGGTTCTAGAAGTTCTGTTTCCTCAGTGTCATTTTAATCCATTTTCTGTGGTTGGTGGACTTGGTCTTTGCGCTGATCTTAGGATGGAGCCTAGGATAGCGTCTTTCTTTATGTTTCCAGAAGACCCATTTCGTTGCAATTGTCTTTGGAACTGGAGATCATGGTTGTTGTGCAGGTAGTAGATCAAACCCTAGACTAGGGCTTTTTTATTGGTCCCAGGATACATATAGTCTGGTCATGGTTCTATCAGCCTGTGATCTGTAAATAGCGATCTTGGCTTTTGGATAGACCAAAGGGTGAAAGTCTTCTGATTTTATCTTATTGTCAGCTGGTAGGGTAGGATAACCTGCTCTTAGGTCAGGTTGTTCCCATTTTTCTCGTTGTCAGGATATCATGTTAGAGCTGGCACTTGGTGGTGTCCCAGCAGTATTAAGGATGTCCCAGAAGGGATTTGTTTTCTGTAGCTATTGTTAAGAGCTGTGTCATTTCTGTGTCTGGGATCCAGGGTTCAAGGCTGGACGGATGGGATCTACATTGGAGAACCGTGGTTATTACGCGGTTGTTGTCTTTATTGCTGTGGTGCTTTTCGAAGTTTTTTGTTTGATTTTTTAATAATATTTTGATTAGTATTGTTGTTTTTCTTCCTTTTTCCCTTTTTTCTCTTAATTTAATATTTATACCTCTAGAAGTACTCCCCCATTTTTTGCTTGTTTGATTTTTGCCCCATTTTATTTTATTTCATTTTTCTTTCCTTCAAACACAACCACATAACTTGAACCGTATTGTTCTGTTTCATAAATTGAGGGGGAAATAAGGGAGGGTACCAAGACCAAACAATAGTATGAACATTAAGTAGAAATAAAAAAATAATCAGACTTAAATACCAAATCCAAAGCCAACGACAACAGAATCAATAACCAATCTAAAACATGCTAGACACAGAGGGGACCACTTACACTAGAAGCACTGGGGTTAAAGGAGAGGCATCTGGGATGCATGCTGGGAATTGGGGTGGAGGAAGGACAACATTGGTGGTGGGAATGCCCCTGATTCAATTTTGCTATATACCTAAAATGTTACTGAGAAAGATTTGTAATTCACTTTGGTGAAAATAAAAATTATTATATAAAAATTCTATTTTACTTTCCCTACAGAAATAGTAAATAATTAAAAAACATTATGAATCAATCTAATTAAAGTTCTTTAAATTTGAAAAAATAAGTCTCTCTAAACATCACTATATTGTATATTGTATTTATAGCTGAAAAATTTATCATGCATTAAAATAATTTTATCCTAATTTTAATATCTAAATCATTGTATGTTGCTGCAGACGTGCTGCGTCCCTAAGCAAAACATTAGTGGGGTCAGAAAATCCTCACTGGAAGAGAGTGGGTACACAAAGCAGATGAATATGAATTATGAAATAATGATACCACATGCATTATGTGTGGGGTCGACACATTTCTGGCAGGAGTGCGACAAATTTAACCTTATGCCTCTAAAGTATGTGTTTAATTTTTCAAAATTAAACTTTATAGAATATCCTTTGTGTAGAACATGTTTGCTCCTTCACATAAGATGTGCAACTGATATCAAGAGTTACTCTGTTTTGATTTCATGTAATTATTTAAATCTGAATATATTTTTATGACCTTTTTATCATGAGTTATCCTTTCTTAGTATTTATTTTAACTTCCTTAAAGAAACGTTAGCCTTTCCATAAATGCTTTGAAAATAGCAAAGTTTTATATGTGAAAGTGGACAAAGAATTATGTATCTACATTCCTTCCAGGTGTATGAATGTTCTTTCTGCAAACACTATCTAAAAATGTTGCTGACTTGAAAGTACATAGGAAGGTACATAACATGTATGTATTTATTGACCAATCTAAATCTAACGTATGCATATTTTCTGTCAGTGAGAAAAATTTAAATAATATAGTAGAACTATAGTTTTACTTTATTCTCTATAAAAATTAAGTATTTTATGTATACTTATTCACATCACCTTCCAATTTTTGATCTGAATAAATAGACATAATGAATTAGTAGTAGTCTCTAGGATAACTTTATTATGAAATATATCGAAGTTGTTTTCATCAAAGTAAGATGAGACAATAAAATGTACAGAACACTGTATGAATATGAATAGTGAATAATACATTGTTAAATTAAAGAAGAATCCATTCTTTGAAGTCTCAATAGACTGACCTTAAAATGCAGTTTATATAGCCTGAAATCCGGATTCAGGTAAAATAATATGCTTCAGATAAGATTTGAATTAAGAAATTTCATTCTTTTGTGACATGTTTCAGGGAGTGGGACTTTCCCCTTTAATAGATATTTCAATCTAAAGAGCGACATCTCAGTAAAATGAAAACAAATGACAGTGCTATTTCCAAAGAGATAGTGTATTATTTTCAAATGGATGAAATGGCCCAAGCTCTGTCCTATGATTGTTAAGAACTTAAAAATGAGAAAATCAAAAATACTGCTAACCCATTTCCACAAAAAAATTGAGTCTCCATTTTTGTCCTAATTTGAAATGAACTAAATAAAACATTATACCAAAGCTAATGAATACTCATAAAAAATTGTCTAACACTAAGCAATGTACTTAATAATCAAAAGAAATATAATAAGAACTTTGAGCTACCTTATTGATTTCTATAACATTCTTCATAGTAGGTACATTTAACATAAAACTATAAAGTAGCTCTTAATATATAATTAGCTTTTATTATTTTACAATTTTATTAAGATATCACATATAATTATCCATTTAGTTAATATAATTAAATTACTTATTTTCAGGATTATGCAAAAATTACAATATAATTTTAAGCATATTCATTACTTCAAAAAGAAACTTTATGTTTGCCTGTCAGCATTCACTCCCTATACAAACACTAGGCTATGCAGCTTTTAATCTGAACCTTATTTTGATGTTTCTTATTTATGGAATCGAATCATATATTTATAAAGCTGCATTTATATTTTAACTTATTTCCATGAACTGGGTTTAACCACATGCAGTATGTATCACACTTGGTTCTTTATATTGCCTAACGTAGCATTTGAAGGGAAATATATTGAATGGCTAGTATTTAAACCATAACTATATTTGTATTAACTATTTATTAGTTATTGATTTGAAAGTTGAATATGAAACAAAATTCCGTGGCTTCATTGGTTCTTCTGATGTTATTTAGCTTTAAAATACAACCCATATCAGGAATAAAAATTATAACATCCTGGTTCTATTTACCACATTCATTATTCCTAAGAAAGTGAAAGTATTTATAAATTTTAGGAGAGTGACTGTAGACTATGAATAATCTTCTTTTTCACATTTCTTACTTGGTTTCTTCCTCAGCACCGTATATAGACTCAGTAGCATGATCAGGAATGTTTCCTTAGGCATAGTCAGGTATAACAAAAAAGACAATAAATAAAAATAATCTCAGGCCATATGAATTATCAATTTTTATGTACATTCAATATGTCTTGTACTTTAAGTTTAACATACAGAGACATTTGATGATAGGAATTTCACCTATTCTTATACTTATTTAAAAGTGGCGGCGTGGGGGGCCCCGGGGCCAAGAGCGCCGCGCAGGCCAACGCCGCCGCGGCCGGCAAGCAGCTGCGCAAGGAGTCGCAGAAGGACCGCAAGAACCCGCTGCCGCCCAGCGCCGGCGCCGGCGGCGTGGGGGACAAGAAGGAGGACGCGCAGCCGCCCGTGGCGCTCAAGAAGGAAGGAATAAGACGTGTTGGAAGAAGACCTGATCAACAACTTCAGGGTGAAGGGAAAATAAATGATAGGAGACCAGAAAGGCGAACACCTCGTGAACGAAGATTTGAAAAACCACTTGAAGAAAAGGGTGAAGGCGGAGAATTTTCAGTTGATCGACCGATTATTGACCGGCCTATCCGAGGCCGTGGTGGTCTTGGAAGAGGTCGAGGAGGCTGTGGACGTGGAATGGGACGAGGAGATGGATTTGATTCTCGTGGCAAACGTGAATTTGATAGGCATAGTGGAAGTGATAGATCTGGCCTGAAGCATGAGGACAAACGTGGTGGCAGCGGATCTCACAACTGGGGAACTGTCAAAGATGAATTAACTGACTTGGATCAATCAAATGTGACTGAGGAAACAACTGAAGGTGAAGAACACCCAGTGGCTGACACAGAAAATAAGGAGAACGAAGTTGAAGAAGTAAAAGAAGAGGGTCCAAAAGAGATGACTTTGGATGAGTGGAAGGCAATTCAAAATAAGGACCGTGCAAAAGTAGAATTTAATATTCGAAAACCAAATGAAGGCGCTGATGGGCAGTGGAAGAAGGGATTTGTTCTTCATAAGTCAAAGAGTGAAGAGGCTCATGCTGAAGATTCGGTTATGGACCATCATTTCCGGAAGCCAGCAAATGATATAACGTCTCAGCTGGAGATTAATTTTGGAGACCTTGGCCGCCCAGGACGTGGTGGCAGGGGAGGACGAGGTGGCCGTGGGCGTGGTGGACGTCCAAATCGTGGCAGCAGAACTGACAAGTCAAATGCTTCTGCTCCTGATGTAGATGACCCAGAGGCATTCCCAGCTCTGGCTTAACTGGATGCCATAAGACAACCCTGGTTCCTTTGTGGACCCTCCTGTTTGAGGTTTTTGCATGCTTAAGGATCCCAAACGACTAAGAAATTAAAAAAAAAAAAAAAAAGACTGTCATTCATACCATTCACACCTAAAGACTGAATTTTATCTGTTTTGAAAATGAACTTCTCTTGCTACACAGAAGTAACAATATGGTAGTCAGTTTTGTATTTAGAAATGTATTGGTAGCAGGGATGTTTTCATAATTTTCAGAGATTATGCATTCTTCATGAATACTTTTGTATTGCTGCTTGCAAATATGCATTTCCAAACTTGAAATATAGGTGTGAACAGTGTGTATCAGTTTAAAGCTTTCCCTTCATTTGTGTTTTCTAATTCAGAATTTAGATGTTCTCCCAATTACAAACTGGTTTTAAATATTGGACATAGTATCCGTTTTAATACCTGCTTTGCATTTTCACACGTGGTCAGTGGGACATGTAAACATGGATTTGTCAGATTTTAAGCTGTGTGAAATACTAACAATATGTATTTTAACTTAGTTTTAATATTTTCATTTCTGGGGAAAATCTTTTTCACTTCTCATGATAGCTGTTATATATGCTATATCTTTATATACAGAAATGATTAGTACTTGAACAAATTCAAAGCACATTGGTTTATTAACCCTTGCTCTTACATGGTTCATTAGATTCAAAGTATAATTGATTCACAATTTCAGCTAGATAGAACTGACTTGACCATTTTGAACAAACAGATACCTTACTGGTGAAAGTTATTTAAGCTACTTATTGTCAGATAACATCCTGTGAGGTGAGGTCGTTTCATTCTACTGGTGTTAGGTGTCCACTCCTCCAGTGTGGCAGGTGCAACACATTGATTTGGCTAATGTGTAAGCTGTCAAGTGTCTGGCATTTGGTAGGATTTGTGTGTGTGAAAAGTCCTAAATCAAAATTGTGCATCCGTATAATCAACTCTTTTACCCTTCCTTGTTCTAAAGAAACCAAAGGGCACTGGTTAACAAGGTGGTAGGGGGTATTTTAGTTTGTGAATTTGAAAAGCAGACAGCTTTACTTTATAAGGTTGAAAAAGCAGCACTACTCATGGAAAATATAAACCAAAAATCTTAACTGTTTCTGAATTTCCTACATTACTATGAATTTTGGTTTTAAGTTGGTAGGTGATGTTTCACAGATGGCAGTTTCTTTTCCCACTTTGTTACAAAGTTAGGGACCAGAGTGGAAGTGCGGCATGTGCCTTGCACAAGGCCAACCTGGGTTCAATTCCCAGCTTACTACATGGTTGGTTTCCCCAAGCTTTCCAGGAGTGATTCCTTAGCACAGAGCCAGGAGTTTAACCCTGCACGCCACTGGGTATGGCCTGAAAACCAAAAAAAAAAAAAAAAAAAAAAAAAAAAAATGGATTTCTGTAATGTGAGCAGCACCATTACCAAAAACAGAGATGGAGGAAATGATTGATAAGTAGGTATTCTAGAATTTTTTAAAAATCATTGGAAACATGGATAAAACAGAAATTTTATTTAATATTAGAGATTTCTTTAATGCAATTTTTTACCTATGACGAAGTCCAACCTTAATGCTGAAGATCCTTAATCATAAGATGTTTATTTAGCTAGCTAGTACTATATATTTTAAAAAAGAATTGTATACTACAAAATATATTCATTTGGATCTAATAATCTAGTTACCTACTACTTTGACATACAGAGGAGGAAATTGGCTTTTAATAATGGATTAGCTTTTGTGCTGGTGTTTTGGATCTTATGATGCTGAGTATGTTCTGCACTGGTGCTAATATCTGGTTTAATTTGATAATTTACATACCTGTGGACTACCCAGAGGCAAGTATTATTAATCTAGTCCCTATGGGTGGGCTATTGATCCCTCTTGAAATTGCAACATGCACACCGCCTAAATCCGTGTTTAGATTTTCAAATATCTTAAACTTGTTCTGGACACATGTTTATACCTAAACGACAGAAAAAATTTCTAGCAACAAAAATCTGCTTCTAAAAATGCTTCACAAGTTCTCTCAGCCATTGCTAGTACTTTGTCACTAGAGAATACATAGCAATATATGGAATGTTGCAAACTTTCAAGGTAGCCTAAGTCTTTTTTTTTTTTTTTTTTTTTTTTTTGGTTTTTTTGGGCCACACCCGGTGATGCTCAGGGGTTACTCCTGGCTATGCGCTCAGAAGTCGCTCCTGGCTTGGGGGACCATATGGGACGCCGGGGGATCGAACCTCGGTCCGTCTCCTAGGCTAGCGCAGGTAAGGCAGGCACCTTACCTCCAGCGCCACCGCCCGGCCCCTGCCTAAGTCTTAAATATTTGGTCCATTGGTTGTGCCTGATGGATGTTAATTCGCCTCCTAGTTCACTTCTGTGTCGAGCTAAAACTGTGAACCTAACTTTCTCTTATTGGTGGGTAATAACTGAAAATAAAGACTTATTTTCATGCTCAAAAAAAAAAAGTGTCTGATGTCAAAGTTTGAAATCAACATAAATAATGACAAAGAATGATTGATGTTATGATTAATTTTGAAACTTTCTTATGTACATATCAAAATGACAATATTTAAACCAGGGGCATGAAAGTCAGAATGAGGTACATGGGCATATTATTATAAAAGAGTTTATTCTATAAAAGTCAGTTACAGATTACTCTTTGAAGTTATTGTTTATAGCTTTAATTTCTTTTTTTTTCGGGCCACACCCATTTGATGCTCAGGGGTTACTCCTGGATAAGCACTCAGAAATAGCCCCTGGCTTGGGGGGACTATATGGGACTCCAGGGGATCGATCCACAGTCCTTCATTGGCTAGTGCTTGCAAGGCAAAAACCTTACCTCTAGCGCCACCTTGCTGGCCCCTATAGCTTTAAGTTCTTAAATGAGAAGGGATTGGTCAAGTTACTAACTGATACCAAATTTAGGTAATCGATGCACTGCTTATAATATCCAAATTTAAAATAATAAATTATACAGGTCTACTTAGTCTTATAACTCATTTAAATTTAGCTTTGCCTGTTTGCTTAATATATTTTGTTTTAGTTAGGGAATCTTTAAGACTAGATGCATTTTTTTTTTTGGACTTTAACACTCAAAATACTTTTAAGAATGAAATACTGCAGCATAGTTAGACTACAATTAGTATTCCCATTACCATATAGTATGTTTATCTTCAAAGTATTAAAATAAATTATATAAAATGGTACAGGAAAAATTGTATACAAAACAATGGTAATTTGGTGTTGGTAATATATAAGTAATATGTTTTGAGAATAAGTATACTACGTTAGTATGGTTGTTTTATTTTCAGAAAAAGTAATAATTAATAGGATAATACTTTATAAAAAAATCCATCCAGATGTCATATTTTTGTCAATGAATGTAATGATTAAAGCAAAGGCATTAAAGTTATCCAATCAAAAGAACAGAAAATATTTGTAAGATGTCTGAGTAGTACTTTAGTGGGTAGGGCACTTGCCTTGAGCTGGTCAACCAGTTTGCAATACATGATATCTCAAATGGTATCTCAAACAGGCTAGAAGTCATCTGTGAGCACAAAGCAGTAATAATCCCCAAGCAGCTACATGTGTGGCATAATAAAGAAAAAATAAATAAAGGAAAAATAAATGAAAAGATTTTGTAATGGGTGGGGGGAAACATTGAATTTTGAGGGAGTGTAATTTAGGCAGTGTGAGAAAGGTTTGAATATTCCAGGAAATGAATAACTTTTATGGCTGGGGGAAGAATTTGGAGTTATCTCAAGACATAAATAAAAAGCAGTTAGATATTTATAAACCTATAGGGGAGCTGCTGTGAAAACAAGAAATTGAAGTGAATAGAGAGACTCATTACAAGATGGTCAAATAATCTAATCTTTATGTAAAGACCCTCAGACCTATGGGGTTCCTTAGATAAGTCCGTATTGTTCACAAAATAAATGCCATTTTTTCAATAATGCCAAGATACATTTCTGCTTCTTTGTTGACATTTACACAATGAAATCTCATGGAAGATGGGAATAGTTTCATTATGCATGTCATAGGTAAAGTAATAATTTTAATTTATTAAATATAAACCCTTGGTTCATGTCTTTTTTATATTCTGTGTCATGAAATGGGAAGTTCTCATAAAACAATCCAGCTGCATACAGAACATTCGGAATATATTAGGCCTTATCAATTGTAAAATTGAGTTGTGAGAAAATAAACAGTTTTCTTTTCATGAAGCACTGTATTTTCAAAAGACTGCCAATTAAAAGAAAAGGAAAAATATAATTTGCTGATCTAAAGTTCAATGTTTTCAAAGCATTATATAACATCCATTTTAATTCTGATCAGGATCAGAAATTTCAAACAATCCCAATTTACATTGTTAAATTATACTTGTTTTTGTATATGCATAAATACATAGAAATGATTTAATATGTGAAGACAGATTTTTAAATCCTTGTTTTTAAATAGGAAAGAAAAAATAACTATTAATATTCGTATCATTAAAAAGCATACAGCAAACAGCAATGGACTATCAGAAATAAAATTACTACCTGACATATAGTATTTCAGCAAAATATATGCTATTGTATTTTTTTTATTTCTTTTTAAAAAAATATGGGGCCTGAAAGATAGCACAGTGGTAGAGTGTTTTCCTTGCATGAAGCTGATCCAGGACAGATGGTGGTTTGAATCCTGACATCTCATATATTCCCCCGTGCCTGCCAGGATCAATTTCTGAGCACAGAGCCAGGAGTAACCCCTGAGCACTGCCAGGTGTGACCCCCAAAATCAAATATATATATATATAGTTGAAGTATTAATTAATTAATCTAATAAGAGTTCTTGATGGTTGTGGATGATGGTGGATGAATGGTGTGGACTTTCTTGGCTAGGTCAGGCACCTGAACCCCCTTTCAGCTAGCGGGTCTGTAGGTATCAGGATGACTGCAAGAAAATGATCCACAGGCAGTCAGTACAAGTCAGGAGACATGGAGCTTTATTATAAGACCCTAACTGCCATATGTATATCTTACATGGCTTCTCAGTTAACCTTTTAAGCAGCCTCTTTCAAATGCTCTGCATCTATCCTGTCTCTCATCTCTACCTCCTACATCCTTCTCCTAGGCTTCTTTTTTACCCATCCCCAATTCCCTCTAATTAACAACCGCAGACACCTCCCAGGAGTGGGTGGGCCTGGCCATCAGGTAACATTAGGATTTGGCCTGGGGAGGGGTAACACACACACACACACACACACACACACACACACACACACATATATTGGTGTTCTGTAGAGAGCTGTAGAGGAGTGGTCAAGCAGGACGATTGGTGAAGTGTCAATGGAGGGTGCAGTAGCCATAACTGACAGGGATGGAAATTGGTCCACCATTCCTTCCAAGATCTCTAACATTCCACTGAATGGCCAGTGTACCCAGAGCTTTTTATGGATTAATTTACATTTCTTTTGCTAATAGAGTAAGTCGATGGAGCTGGTGCCTGAAGACATGGCAACTACTGAATATGATCTTATTTTTAATTATTTATTTATTTTTGGTTCACAACCCGCTGCACTCAGGGGATACTTCTGATTCTGCACTCAGAAATTGCTCCTGGCAGACACAGGAGACCAAATGGGATGCCAGGATTCAAACCACCATCCTTCCTGGATCAGCCAGTGCAAGGCAAAAGCCCTACCACTGTGCTATTTCTCTGGCCCCTGGATGTGATTTTTAAATTGAAAATTTCAAAATACTATTCCCAATTATATGGCTTAATAATTTTCAGATACTGACTGAAAAGTGTAAATTGTGGTCATACAACATTTACATTGAATGGAATATAAAAATAGTATTTTATACTATACTGAAAGAAGTGAAAAACATATTTTCCCCTACACATTCCTGATGGGAGTTGTCTGTCTCTTTCTCATGCAATGCAATGTTCCCCCCTCAACCTCCCCTCTGTGTTAACTACCTGCTTGTCTTTTATCTACTGAGTTACAGGTGCTGATCCATTTGCTGGCTCCCCATGGTTTTACAGACCCTGCATTAATTGTGCTGAAGACATCTTGGAGACTTAATGTCTGGATCCCGCTCACTTGGAGACTTGAAGTCTGGACCCTACTCACACCTACCCCCAAAACCTCCGGATTCCCCCATATCAAAGCCCATTCCTGTTTCCTCTGTAAAAATAACACAGCCCACCTGAAAACTGTATAAAAACCCCTTGATTTCAGACTTTGGGGTTCGCAACCTCTGCTCTGCTCTGAGCACGTTTCGAACCTCTGATCGATCAGATTAAACTTGGAACTTGCCTGCAATTTGCTGAGCACGTGCCTTTTTCACTATTCTGTGCTGGGCAACTGGGGGGTCGGGTCGTCCGGATTTTTCATTTTTGGCGAGCCACCAGGAGACCCTTACACACCCCACCCGAGCCGGACGAGTGAACAAGGTCTGCTTGGTGAGTTCCCTGGGATCCCTTCTCCCTCCTCCTCCCCTTAGCTCACTCTCTAGTTCCCCGTGTGCTTTGCTCTGGGTTTATCTGTGGGAAGCGCTATTGCAAACAGACCTGATAATCGACTAAGGGGCTTAGTCGTGGAAGTGTGTGACTTTGGAATCCCAGACTGAGGTTCCCACTCGATGCGTATACCGAGTGGCAAAGGAGTTGACGAACTCCAACGCAAAGTCACATCCCTGGCCGCGCGCACCAGGGTGCCTAGGAGGCGATTTAAAGCAACGGGGAAGACGTTCCCTGGTTGCAGGAAGGAGGTCTGTCTGTGTAAAGGTTTGTCTGCGTCGTAGGTTTGCTTTCTGTCGCTATTATTGAATTTGAAACTGTTGTTGGAATATTGGCTTGCGATTTGAGTTGAATATCTGGCAATTCTGATATCGTCATTGTGTTTCTCTATTGTGAGTCCCTTGGGGCTCGTCCTTTGATTGTTGAGCCGAAAAACTTTCTGTTTAAGATCTCTCACTAACTGTATCTAAACTAACGCTACTGAGTCCGACCGCAAAAGTCCCCCGGAGCCAGGTACCCCGTCTTCTCCATAAAAGACGTGGTCCGATAGATAAATCCTGGTGAAGAATAAAGGGTCTCAGTCAAGTCTCTCCAGATAGACTTGCCCTCCAGCAAGACAAACTGAGCTCCGGTTAGGAACACATTGGTTTAAGCAATACACTTCTCCCTCAAGTGGTCGGACATTCTCTTTTTCTATGTCTTCTGTGACTAGTTCTTTCTGTCCTCTTACTTGTAACTGGACTAATCCAGCCTCATATTCTGGTACACTCATCCCAGTTTGTTGTTTTCTCTCTACGGAACACCCTACCCTTGTTTTCGTGTTCCAAATCGGACTCTGTATTGTGTTTTTTTTATTCCTTGTTGGTTGTTACACTGTTAGGTGTGGAAAGAGGGCTTGATATATTGCTGTGTGAAAGAGAGGCTTGGTAACAGCTGTTTGTGCATAAGGCTGGTGAGACCAGGCAGCAATGGGACAGGTACAATCCACACCACTTGCTCTTACACTAGAGCACTGGAAAGAAGTTAATAAAAGGGCAAAAAAACAGTCTTGGGTTATAAAGAAGAGAAAATGGCAGGCATTTTGCTCTTCTGAATGGCCCTCCTTTGGTGTAGGGTGGCCTAAGGAAGGCTCTTTTCATTTGCCATCGGTACGGAAAGTAAAAAGCGTTATCTACCGCGCCAAACCCGAGGGACACCCAGAACAGGAGTCCTATATTCTTGTTTGGGAAGATTTGTGTGAAAGCCCCCCGGAATGGATGCGCCCCTTTCTGTTTCCAACAGCTCCCGACAGCCTGGTCGCCTTGCCGCCTGACCCTGAGCGCTCTTCCTTACCCCCACCTACTAACCATAGCATTCTTCCCGTAAGAACCCAAGAAGGAGGCGCCCCGGAGGAGATAACGAAGCCAGCCCCTCCCGGCTCACCTCTATGCCCACCACAGTTCCCCAACATTTATCCAGATACAACTGATCTTCTTCTTTTCGAGCCCCCCCCTTACAGGCCCACAGAACGGAGATTCGCCCAGCCTGCATCCACACAACGGGAGGCACCTGTCTCCCCTGCGTCTCCCTCAACTTGCGAAAGTTCAGAGAAGCAGGGAGCAGGTCAGGGGGCGTGGCCGCTTCCCGGGTCTGCAGAGCGGGGAGCGTCTGCCCAACCTGCGTCTCCCTCAACTTGTGAAAGTTCGGAGAAGGGAAGGGCAAACGGGGGGCGTGGTGGGTCACCCCAGCGCCTGCCTCGATCTGCGGGAATGCAGGAAGTGCAGACCAGGGGACGCTGCGGCTCACCGCAGCGCCTGCATTTGGGAGAGGGGAACCATCCACACTGTCAGCTCCCACTGCCCCTCCCCAGCCACCACCACCACTATTAACCAAGGGGCATGACCGGGCCCCTTGCCTGCCTTCTGTTTTAACAACAGACGGACAGGAATCATACTATCCACCCTCCCCCCCTGACTCAGAGGGAGGGGATGGACGCACAGGACCAGCTGCAGGGACCCGGAGCCAGCTAAGAGGACAAAGCTCTGCCCCTCTTGCAGCATCTATAATGCCACTAAGACCAGTGGTCCCCAACGTTCCTTTGCCCGATGGGCATGGTGGAAATATGCCTACCTTACAGTACTGGCCTTTTCCCTCCTCTGATTTGTACAATTGGAAGCTAAATCATCCTTCTTTTTCAGAGGACCCTACTAAATTAATCAACCTTTTTGACTCCCTAATGAACACTCATCAACCAACCTGGGATGATTGCCAACAACTGATAAAAACCCTCTTTACTACTGAGGAACAAAATAGAATCCTGGCCGCAGCACGGAAAAATGTGATTGGGAATGGTGGTTTAATCACCGACAGGCCTGATGAAATAGATGACATCTTTCCTTTGCGCAGACCTGACTGGGACCCCAACGCTCCTGGAGGTAGGGAACATCTGTCCACTTATCGCCAGACACTCATGAGAGGTCTCCGGGAAGCTGCTAGGAAACCCACAAATTTAGCCAAGGTAAAAGAAATAATACAAGGGCCAGAGGAGCCACCAGCTGTCTTCCTAGAAAGACTAATGGAGGCATATAGGCGATATACCCCATTTGACCCTGCTTCTGAGGTCCATCAGGCATCAGTAATCATGGCTTTTGTAGGACAGTCAGCAACAGATATTAGAAGGAAGTTACAGCGGCTAGAAAACATACAAGGCAAAAATTTGCAGGATGTGTTAAAAGAGGCAGAAAAGATATATGAGAAAAGAGAAACAAAAGAAGAGAGAGAAGAAAGGTTAGAAAAGGAACGTAGAGAGTGGGAAGAAGAGAGAGAAAAGCGTAAGAAGGAAGAGGAAGAGAAAGAAAGATTAGAGAGAGAGCGGAAGGAAGATCGGAGAGATTACAGGAGAACTAAGCAAATAGCAAGAGCCCTGGCCGTAGCAGTCAGTGCAGAAAGGGCAGACAGGGACCTGGGCCCACGTAAGAACCCGGGATGGGGCTCAGGCCCGCGTCGCGATTTAGGATCACGACGGAAGCCGCGCAAGCTCGAGAAGGACCAGTGTGTTCGATGTGGACAGATAGGGCACTGGGCACGGGAGTGCTCCCAACCCCCGAAACCTCGCTCAACAAAGACCCTAGCAATAGACTCCGAATGAGGGGGTCGGGGCTCCAATCCCCTCCCGGAGCTCAGGGCTAAGTTTAAAGTGGAGGGGACTCCCGTGGATTTTGAGTTAGATTCAGGAGCAGTATATTCAGTCCTGAAGAAACCACTAGGGCCATTGGCAAACAAAATAACTTTAGTACAGGGAGCAAATGGAAGCAAGTACAGACCCTGGACTACTAGTCGTACAATGGATCTGGGGAGAGGAGAAATAAAGCACTCCTTCCTGGTCATTCCAGACTGTCCTTCACCTTTAATGGGTCGAGACCTATTAACTAAATTAAGGGCACAAATTACTTTTGAGGAAACAGGCCCTGAGGTAATTTTTAGGAATCCAAAAGTCCAACCTATTGGAACATCCATTTTAACCATGAGAGCTGAAGACGAGTATAGAATATTTGAGGAAGAAATCCATACCTCCAAAACAGATCTGGACTGGTGGTTAGAAATAGCACCAGCAGCATGGGCCGAGACTGCTGGACTAGGGCTGGCAAAACTACAGGCACCAGTAGTGGTGGAATTAAAGGCAACCGCAACCCCTGTAAGAATCAGGCAATACCCCATGAGTCAAGAAGCAAAGCAGGGAATAACTCCCCACATCAGAAAGCTCTATAAGCAAGGAATTCTGGTAAAATGCCAGTCCCAATGGAATACTCCACTCCTCCCTGTCAAGAAACCTAGCTCCGGGGACTATAGACCAGTACAGGACTTGAGGGCAGTTAATGCCCGGGTGGAAGACATTCACCCTACGGTGCCCAACCCCTACAATCTGCTTAGTACCCTCAGTCCAGACAGAATTTGGTACACTGTGTTGGATTTGAAAGACGCCTTCTTCTGCTTACCCTTGCACCCAGCTAGCCAGCCGTTGTTTGCTTTCGAGTGGACAGACACGGAGGCCGGCATCTCAGGCCAGCTGACATGGACACGACTCCCGCAAGGATTTAAAAACTCCCCCACCATTTTTGATGAAGCTTTGCATCAGGACCTAAGTGCTTTTCGCGAACAACACCCACAGGTAACTCTGTTAGAGTATGTCGATGACCTGCTGATCGCTGCCGAAACCGAGGGCAGTTGCAGGCAAGCCACTCTAGATTTGCTACAAGAGCTAGCCCAGCTGGGATACCGGGCCTCTGCCAAGAAGGCCCAATTATGCAGACAGGAGGTAACGTTCCTAGGATATACCCTACGTGATGGCAAACGATGGCTGACGGAGGCTCGGAAAAAAGTAGTTGCCCAAATCCCGCCACCAACAACACGGCGACAGCTGCGTGAGTTCCTGGGAACAGCAGGGTTTTGCCGTTTATGGATTCCGGGTTTTGCCAACCTGGCAGCACCTCTATACCATCTCACAAAGGGAGATGCAGCATTTGAATGGACTCCTGATTGCCAACAAGCCTTCGATGCAATCAAGACGGCCCTGCTGTCCGCCCCAGCGCTGGCTCTACCTGATGTGAGTAAGCCATTCACTTTATGTCTGGAAGAAAGAGGCGGGGTGGCCAGAGGCGTCTTAACCCAAACACTCGGGCCGTGGAAAAGACCGGTTGCCTACTTATCAAAGAAATTGGACACAGTAGCCAGTGGCTGGCCCAAGTGCCTTAGGGCAATTGCAGCCGCGGCCCTTTTGGTAAAAGATGCTGACAAGATCTCCCTTGGGCAAAAGCTAACTATAGTAGCCCCACATGCACTGGAAAGCATCATCCGCCAGCCTCCGGACCGGTGGCTCTCAAACGCAAGAATTACACACTATCAAAGTATTCTGCTAGACAAAGACAGAATTCATATCGGAGTACCCGCCACCTTAAACCCGGCCACTCTGCTGCCTGAAGAAGAAGCAGAGCCGGTACTGCACAAATGCCAAGACATACTGGCTGAGGAAAGCAGTACCAGAAAAGATCTCCAGGACCAGCCGTTAAAGCAGTCAGATGTGATATGGTTTACAGACGGGAGCAGTTTTGTAAAAGGAGGAGAAAGAAGAGCCGGAGCAGCAGTAGTAAGCAATCATAAAGTGGTTTGGGCCCAACGGCTGCCAGATGGAACTTCTGCTCAGCGGGCAGAACTAATTGCATTAACAAAAGCTTTAAAATTAGCAAAGGGGAAGAAAGCCACCATCTACACAGATAGTCGGTATGCTTTTGGAACCGCCCACGTCCATGGCATAATTTATCAAAGACGAGGGCTGCTGACTTCAGCGGGAAAGGACATTAAAAATAAAAAGGAAATACTGGAATTATTATCTGCCCTTCAACTCCCCAAAGAACTGGCCATCGTTCACTGCCCCGGACATCAAAAAGGAAATGGAGCAGTAGCAGCAGGGAACCGAAAAGCAGATGCAGAGGCAAAGGCTGCAGCTGAGGGACTACTGCCCTGCCCCGTCGCAGGACCAAGGCCACTTCAGGAGGAGGCATTAGTATGGGTCAGAGAAGACATCCCTATACCTCCACTCAAGCCGGAGTGGAAAACTACAAAAATTGCTGAACTAGATCCGGAAGAAATAGAAGAGCCTGACCCAGAGGCAAGAAGGTTGTTGCCACTCAAGGAAGTACCTAGACAAGAGAAAACTTCAAGAATTCAAGAGTACCTAAAAACACTCCATCGCCTCACCCACCTAGGGCCCAGGAAAATGTTAGAAATTGCAAGAGACTGGCTGGGGGACACGCGCCCCGAGGAAATAAAAAGACTTGCAGAACAAGTTGTTAAGTTGTGCCAGCCATGTCAGCTGGTAAATGCCTACCCTGGAAGAATCCAAATGGGAAAACGATTAAGAGGAACACGACCTGGACAGCACTGGGAGATTGACTTCACCGAGATCAAGCCCACCAAATATGGACTGAAATACCTATTAGTTTTTGTGGACACTTTTTCCGGCTGGGTAGAAGCCTACCCCTGTAAAAATGAAACTGCGCAAATGGTATCTAAGAAAATTCTAGATGATATTTTCCCCAGGTTCGGACTTCCCCAGGTAATCGGGTCCGATAACGGACCTGCTTTCGTGGCCCAGGTAAGTCAGGGATTGGCCAGGGCTCTGGGAATCAATTGGAAGCTACATTGTGCCTATCATCCCCACAGCTCAGGACAGGTAGAGCGTATGAATAGAACTATTAAGGAGACTTTAACTAAATTATCTCTAGAGACTGGCGTAAGTGACTGGATTTCCCTCCTCCCTTCAGCCCTTTTCCGGGCTCGAAACACCCCTCTCCCCTCCCAGTGTAGTTTAACCCCTTTTGAAATCCTATATGGGGCTCCTCCCCCAGTAAAAGTTATAACTGATACTTATGAACCTTCTCTTGCTTCCTCTTCCCCCTTGGCTGCCCGACTGGCTGCTGTCACCACGCTGCAAAAGTGCATCTGGAAAAATCTTCAGCAGGCATACGAGCCCGGGGACCTGACAGTACCACACAACTACAAGCCAGGAGACTCAGTCCTCGTGCGGCGACATCGTGCTCTAACACTAGAACCCAGGTGGAAGGGACCGTATGTTGTCCTCCTCACGACCCCTACTGCAGTTAAGGTAGACGGTATTGCGGCGTGGATACACGCCTCACATTTAAAGCCAGCACCAATAGAATTTAATCAGAATGAGTGGGCAGTGGAGCGAGCAGAAAACCCGCTCAAAATCCGGCTTAAACGCCAGCAAACTGCTCCTCCTGCCTCAACTCCTGTGGTTACTTCTAATGCCCCCAGTCTTAGGGGGGTTTGATCGGCCAGTGGAACACCAAAAGCTGCTAAGGACTCTCTACGGTAACCCCTGTGACTGCCCCGGAGGTCATCAGTTCAAACCCGAGTACCGAGCTACACAGGCAGTCGACTGTGGCACTAAAACGGCCTATCTCCAGCTCAAGCCAACAGCTTCCACAGGTGAAATCAAGGCTCAGTGGGTATGTAAGCAAAAACCCCAACCCCTTCCCCCGGACACGAAAGGAACCTGCCCCCCAGGATGTGTAGAGCTAACTCAGGTACACTCACGGTGCTATAAAACCTATCAGCAGTGCGTTAAAAATGGCCAACTCTACCTGGTGGCGAAACTAACTGATACCTACAAGGGGAGCACTGGAGGTGAATGGGGTCCTGAAACTTTTAAAACTCCATACGGGGCAGCACATTGTCTAGTAAATATTGGAGATGTGGTCTGCTGGCCTCTAAAGGCCCCTTTACATATATCAGATGGGGGAGGGCCCACAGATCAAGAAAAAGAAAAGGAAGCCATAGAATGGGCCGAAAAGGAAGTTTATAACCTAATGCCAAACTGGCCCAAGCACCCCTCCCTTCAAGCTAGGGTGCTAAATGAGGATCTGGATTCAAATATACACGAGATTCTAAAGTACACTCACAAGCTCTTAAATCAAACCAACCCAAGCTTAGCGGCTGACTGCTGGCTATGCATGAAAATGAGTAACGATTGGCCATTAGCAATACCTGTGCCTAAACCAAATATAAGTAGCTTTTCAAACTGCACCTATACCAAGCCCTTTAAGGTAATCCCTCAGGAATTTGACTCCTCCACTTGCTATGTTAGAAATTACTCACTAACCATAGATTTAGGGCAAGTACCAACAACAAGGTGCTCTAACATCTCCGAAGTCTCGTTGGACTTGGGATGCCTCCCCCCAGGACAGGTCTGGGTCTGTGGAGGAAATTTGGCTTATCCAGTGTTACCCAGAAATAGCACAGGCATTTGTGCACCTGCCTTCCTGCTACCCAACATTGATGTTCTCCCAGGAACTGAACCAGTCCCTCTTCCCAGCATAGACCTCCTGGGAGGACACCGAACTCGAACTCGTAGGGCTGTAGTATTACTACCCCTGCTGGCTGCGTTAGGTGTGGTCGGAGGATTAGGAATGGGAGCTGCAGGGTTAGGAGTTTCATTGGACCGGTATAATAAGTTATCTGATCGACTGGCCTCAGACATCCGGCAGGTTTACAAGTCTATCCAGGACCTACAAGACCAGCATGACTCACTCGCCCGGGTGGTCCTGCAAAATCGGAGGGGACTAGACTTAATCCTAGCCGAGAAAGGAGGATTGTGTGTAGCTTTACAAGAAGAATGTTGCTTTTATGTTAATAAATCCGGAATAGTACGAGACAGAATAAAGAAACACCAGGAAGAATTAGCAAAGCGAAGGGAGGAACTCTATGATCAACCGTTATGGTCTCTATGGGGAGGAATCCTCCCCTACCTCCTGCCTCTACTTGGTCCACTGCTAAGTGTACTCTTAATAGTTGCAGTAGGACCCTGTATCGTAAACAGAGTTGTAACTTTTATCCGCACTCAAGTGGGGGAAGTTAAGCTAATGGTGCTAAGACAGCAATATCAGGAAGTACCCACAAAACTCTGAGTAACCACTTGCTGCACCTTGAACTTAACCCCTGAAACCAACTCCGCCCCACCTCAGCAGGAAGTAGTTACAGAAGAGACGTCTGCCCAAAATCCCTTCAATGTTCTTGGCTAGCAGTGGTTACTTCGGTTACTTCTGTGTTAATTCTAAGAATAGAATTATTAACAAGAAGGAGTGGGAAATGAAAGAAGTGAAAAACATATTTTCCCCTACACATTCCTGATGGGAGTTGTCTGTCTCTTTCTCATGCAATGCAATGTTCCCCCCTCAACCTCCCCTCTGTGTTAACTACCTGCTTGTCTTTTATCTACTGAGTTATAGGTGCTGATCCATTTGCTGGCTCCCCATGGTTTTACAGACCCTGCATTAATTGTGCTGAAGACATCTTGGAGACTTAATGTCTGGATCCCGCTCACTTGGAGACTTGAAGTCTGGACCCTACTCACACCTACCCCCAAAACCTCCGGATTCCCCCATATCAAAGCCCATTCCTGTTTCCTCTGTAAAAATAACACAGCCCACCTGAAAACTGTATAAAAACCCCTTGATTTCAGACTTTGGGGTTCGCAACCTCTGCTCTGCTCTGAGCACGTTTCGAACCTCTGATCGATCAGATTAAACTTGGAACTTGCCTGCAATTTGCTGAGCACGTGCCTTTTTCACTATTCTGTGCTGGGCAACTGGGGGGTCGGGTCGTCCGGATTTTTCAATACTATAATATGAAAATCTTACTAAAACAAATATTATGGCTTAATATTATAAGAAATGTTGGGCCCAGAGAGATAGCACAGCGGCGTTTGCCTTGCAAGCAGCCAATCCAGGACCAAAGGTGGCTGGTTCGAATCCCGGTGTCCCAAATGGTCCCCGTGTGCCTGCCAGGAGCTATTTCTGAGCAGATAGCCAGGAGTAACCCCTGAGCAACGCTGGGTGTGGCCCAAAAACAAAAAAACAAAAACAAACAAAAAAAAAGAAATGTGCTAATTAAATTATCTTCCTTTCAAAATAAGAAATGAAAAAGAATGGAAGGAAAAAAGAATGAAGGAATAAAAAGTAAAATGTGAATTATTTTAACTTTTGTTTAGATATTTAATTTTTTCATTGCTCATAATGTCCATAATATCTGCTAATCTAACATTGAATGTTTAAATCTCTAATGGTATGGAACATATATATATTGTTGATATTTTTGCAATTCCTCAGTTTTCTTAAACCAAATTTTTATTTTTTATAAGTAAACATACTACCACATTTACTTATTCAGGTTTCTAATTCAACAAATCAACATCCTGTTAAATTATTACTCTTATTCTCTTTACTGCAATTTCACAAAATATTTTAGTAATAATTAATATAGATTTACTGATTGATTAAAGTGTTTATATATGAGTTCTTTAACATTCTCACAGCACAATACTAATGGAATGTACAGCTAAATATTATATTAGAAAACGTCATAAATGAGATTAACTTAAACTTAATACATTTGAGAGATTGCATATATTTTTGTATTAAGCCCTTTCATAAACTCTATTCCTTTTTTAAAATTAGAAAGCAACTTACTGAGTTTCTGAAATTTTAGAAGTGAAATAAACATTTCTTTCAATCTAATTGAGTGTACTCATTTAAAAAATACAAAAATAAATATTAAAAACTAGAAAATACCAAGAGACATAATTTATTACAGTGCATTAAGAGAGAGAAAATGTTAACTCAAGTGCCGCAAATGATAACTGAATATGTTTTAAATTATTTTCATCAAATACACTTTTAAATAATTTTGGTTATATAGCAATTTAGTTTAACGAGTTAAACTAGGATTAGATACTATATATCTACTTGCAAATCTTGAAAGTATGGTTTTCAATTAGTTTGTATAAACATTTCTAAGTTAGGATTCAAAATATACAGTAGCATTATAACATAAATACTACTCAGTAATTCTTATAATATTTAAGCATTTGCAATATTAGTTGTATTAAAAGTAAAGAATCTGAGTTTTGTAGAAAAAAATAGCTTTTCCATTGCTAAGATAAATTAACCAGGACAGGAATACCTGTATAATTTCACTACAGAGGGGCCTGAGAGATAGCATGGAGGTAAGGCATTTGCCTTCTGTCACACCCCACTCAGGGGAGGCACACACCACAAGGTAGAGTGCCCTCCTGAGAAAGAAATTATATGCCAAAAAGGCCCGCTTAGAGTAGTCAAAATCACTTGACCCTTTGCGTGGATTATTTGGACATAATTTCATAAGGGCTGTAACTATTTCTCTCTTTATTTTAAACCTTTATTAAAAATCAGGCCTTAGTAAATTCTTTCTACTAGAACAGCAATCAATCCAGCCAAAAGTCTCCCACTGTCAAAACTACCTTGGTGCCAAGAACTGGTTTTTCAACTTAGCTCATGAGTGAAGTAATTTTCACTTTTTGCTCTGTCTACCCAAAACAGGGTAATTTTCACTTTTTGCTCTGTTTACCCAAAACAGAGTAATTTTCAGTTTTTTCTCTGTTTACTCTTACAAAGCAATTTTCAGTTTTCCTCTGTAATCTTCAGTGTTTCCCCGAAACTCTGAAACAGTCCACCTGAAAATTACCTTTTCCTCCTGTTTTACCCAAAACAAGGGAACCCAAAACTAGCTGCTTTTTTCACCTTCAGTTTCAACTCTTTTATATGCTAATTTAAGCTAGAGTCCTTCATTCTTTTCCCAGCCTCTTTGATGTCTAGAATTTGCATCTGCCTTCCAAGTCTCTAACCTTTAAAAGTCTGCTAGCTCAAAAAATAAATTTGTCTTTCGTTTCTGCTAATGAGAGTCCCCATGCAATCTGCGTGGTTTCATTCATTTCTACAACATATTTTCCGTCGTTCGCCATCCGTGTACCCACTCTCTCCCCGCGGGTTTTTTCCCGAAAATCCACGAAGGATCTGTTTGCAGGCGCTGGCGTCTAGCGGACAGGTTTGGCTCACAGCAGCCTTCCATGCAGAAGGTCATTGGTTCAAACCCCAGCATCCCATATGGTCCCCTGAGCCTGCCAGGAGCGATTTCTGAGCATGGAGCCAGGAGTAACCCCCGAGTGCTGCTGGGTGTTACCAAAAAAATATTCACTACAGAAAGCAATAATAAGCATATATTTTAGTGTGCCATTGTGTAAGTTCAGGGAAATTGGAATTTACCGTTTTGCCTATATTTCCTTGATATAGGGAAAATTTATGATCATTGTGTTCAGTAGGGTTACCAAAATATACTGAAAATATTACCAAATATTTTATATAAAAAATCTATTACAGCTCTTCAATACATACAATAACACTTTGTCAGTGATTGATAATTCTTAGCATTTGGCAACCAGATCACTATTTCAATATGTTTAAATCAATGCAATAATTATAGCACTGATATTTATTTATAATATATAACATATCAGATAAGTGTTTTAAAAAATTCAAATTTGAAACAGTTTTAATCCGTTATTGTGATTCCATTTACTTGGACCTCTTTCTTTTTTATTTTTATTTAGTCATTATGTGCACAAAAATTTTCATAGTGGGGTTTCAGTCATAGAATAAACACCGGGGCCGGGCGGTGGCGCTCAAGGTAAGGTGCCTGCCTTACCTGCGCTAGCCTAGGAGACGGACCGCGGTTCGATCCCCCGGCGTCCCATATGGTCCCCCAAGCCAGGAGCGACTTCTGAGCGCATAGCCAGGAGTAACCCCTGAGCGTCACCGGGTGTGGCCCAAAAACCAAAAAAAAAAAAAAAAAAAAAAAAAAAAAGAATAAACACCACCCTTTATCAGTATAATCTTCCCATTACCAATGCTCTCAATTTCCCTCCCCTACTCAAAACCCCCTGCTTATTTCTCAGACAGACATTCCGCCGCTCTACCTCACTGTCATTCTTATGGAAGTTGTCATGTGGTCAGTGCTCTAACTGCATTCACTGCTCTTTGTGACAAGCTTTATGTCATGGCTGGCCCCCCCGGTCTTCAGCTCTATTGTCTTGGTTAGAATTGCCATACTGTCTTTTATGTTTCTTCTATCCCACAGATAGAGAATATTCTATGTATAACCCTTTCTCTCTGATTCATTTCACTCAGCATAATAATCTTCATGTCCATTCACATATAGACAAATTTTATTACTTCATTTATCTTAATAGCTGCATAGTTTTGTATTGTGTAACCACACCACAGTTTTTTTTAGCCACTCATTTGTTGTTGGGCATTTAGGTTGTTTTCAGATTCTGGTTATTTTAAATAGTGCTGTGATAAATATAGATGTGCAGAAGGCATTTTTTTTTGCATTGTATTTTTTGTTCCTAGGATACGTTAGTAGGTGTGATATTACTGGATCATATTTCCAATAATTTCCAGAGCTCAATTTCCAGGTTTTGTTATTCTTTATTTTTTTATTGTGACTGAAGTTTATTACACAGAATCATTTATGGTACATAGTGACAATGAATGAAGAGCATTCCCACAACCAATGTTGTCCTCCCTCAACTCCTGTTCCCAGCATGTCTCCCACATATCCCTCCTTTACCCCCCAGAATCCTAGTGCAACTGGTCTCCACCTTACAGCTTGTTATTGGTTGGGTATCTATTCTGTTTGGTGTTCCAGTCTGGTCATTTTTTATTTACATTACATGTTCATATGACTGGTCCTGGTATCATTCTTTTCCCCCCTCAATTTATGAGGCTGAATGATTCAAGTTACGCTATTCTGTTGGAGATAAAAAGGTTAAGGAAAAGAGAAGAAAAAAATTGGTATCTACTACTAAAAAAAAAAATCACCGAATAATATCCACAAAAGTGAAAAAGAATGAAAAAATTGGAAGAAAAAAGAGAAGGAAAATAATATCAAAAAACAAACAAAAAATAAAACAAAACAAAAGAAAAACAGAAAAAGTGCTGCGGCAGGGTTTGGTGTTATGCAACCTTATTTTATTTTTTTTTTTTTTTATAGGCACAGTAAGTTTTGGGGAAGGAAGGAAATTCCCGTGGCCTAAGAGATTCAGGGTTTGTTATTCTTTTTTTTTTTTTTTTGGTTTTTGGGTCACACCCGGCAGTGCTCAGGGGTTTTTCCTGGCTCCATGCTCAGAAATTGCTCCTGGCAGGCACAGTGGACCATATGGGGCGCTGGGATTCGAACCGATGACCTCCTGCATGAAAGGCAAACGCCTTACCTCCATGCTATCTCTCCGGCCCCAGGGTTTGTTATTCTTAATTATCGAGTTTCTTTAGAATTATAAGGAAAGAATCCCTCTCTCTTACAATTACTACTTATAAATGCTTTAATAATGGTAACATGATTCTATTAATATTGTGGAGAGAAATAAGTTATAATAATATATCAGAATATAAACTTTTTTTTTTAAATACCAACAAGGAAGATGTAGAATTTAAAAATATTTGAAGAAGAAAAGTAATTACAAAGATCAACATAAAAGTAGATACAATGATATAGGAAAATGATCCGTGATCACGGATTAAAAATAGAAAGCTTATCTCAAATACAGGCTGGGGGAGGAGGGAGATAGATGGGGGGCATTGATGGGGTGAATGTTGCACTGGTGAGGGAGGTTGTTCTTTTTTATCACTAAAACCCAACTATAATCATGTTTTGAATCATGGTGTTTACATAAAGATATTATTTAAAATGTAAAATATTAACTTTGTTAAAGTAACAGAAAGTTAGTAAAAGTAGTATTTGCATCACTAAAGTGTGGTCTTTATGCCTTTGTGATACTGCAGATTTGGTGAGAAGATAACTTCTTTTAATCACATCTTATATATTTACTAAAAGAAAATAACTCATTATCAGCCCTTCTACCCACAAATATTGGTCTATAAAAATGTTTCAACAAAAGAATATTTAAAACATGTATTTAAACATCACACATATATGATTGTGATTAGTTTTCAGTCATGTAAAGAACACCCCCTTCACCAGTGCAACATTCCCACCACCATTGTCCCAAATCTCTCTCCATCCCACCCCACCCCCACCTGTACTCCAGACAAGCTTTCCAGTTCCCTCATTCATTCACATGATTATGGTAGTTCTCTGTGTAGTTATTTCTATAATTGCACTCACCACTCTTTGTGGTGAACTTCATAAAGTGAGCTGAAGTTCCAGCCTCCTCTCATTGTCTCTGAGGATCGTTGCAAAAATGACTTTTATTTTTCTTAAAACCCATAGATGAGTGAGACTATTCTGCTTCTTGCTCTTTCCCTCTGACTTATTTCACTCAGCATGATAGATTCCATCTACATCCAAGTATAGGAAAATTTTATGACTTCATCTCTCCAAACAGCTGCATAATATTCCATTGTGTATATGTACCACAGTTTCTTTAGCCATTTGTTTGTTGAAGGGCATCTTGGTTGTTTCCAGAGCCTGGCTATTGTGAATAGTGCTGCAATAAATATAGGTGTGAGGAAGGGGTTTTTGTACTGTGTTCTTGTGTTCTTAGGGTATATCCCTAGGAGTGGAATAGCTGGGTTGAATGGGAGCTCAATTTCCAGATTTTGGAGGAATCTCCATATTGCTTTCCATAGAGATTGGACTAGAAGGCATTTCCACCAGCAGTGGATAAGAGTTCCTTTCTCGCCACATCTCTGCCAGCACTGATTGTTCTCATTCTTTGTGATGTGTGCCAATCTCTGTGATGTGTGATGGTATCTCATCGTTGTTTTGATTTGCATCTCCAACATGTTTTGATTCACAATTTCAATGCATTATAGCAATTGTAATTACAGTGGAAATTCAGAGAAGTGGAATACCAGCTGAATCCAACTAATACAATAGCTCATTTTACTGAAGAAGGTAGAGGTATTCAGTCAGGCTGATGGTGGAAATAGCTAAGGGCTAGAATAAATTTAAGATAAAACTAGCTTTGCAGCTCTACAAGCTTTTCTGTCTCCACACCCTATGGGCAGAGGACTGCTAGAACTAAATAACAGTTTTCAATAGTTTGTATAAACATTCAATGATTTCAAGAACTAGAACAAAGAATTCAATGGATGGGGAGCATCAGGCACCTGAGGGCAGAGAGAGGTCAGCTATGGGGCAA
The DNA here is from genome assembly GCF_024139225.1 of Suncus etruscus. NCBI lineage: Eukaryota > Metazoa > Chordata > Mammalia > Eulipotyphla > Soricidae > Suncus > Suncus etruscus. Next base: position 85,929,123 of record NC_064855.1, on the reverse strand, counting down.
TTATGATCTAACAGTAAAAACCTTGTAAGGAATGGAGCCTGGGTTATCAGGATGAAAATAATGTGAGAAATGATCTGCAGTCACTGCTGAAATGTGCCAGTTTATGCTGCTAAATAAAATTATCATAATACTAAAATTCACCACTGAGACTGTTAATTTTACATACAGTTTCAAAGGACCTGAAATTATCAACATTCAAACATGTAACTCTGTCAGGATGTTTACTTCTGCTAGGTGTTGTCAACAACTTACAAGGTTAGATAAAATGGATCTGGTATACATCCATTGATCTGAGGGCAGGGCTATCGGAACTGCTTATATTCTTAAAAATGAACTGGATGTGTGCTCTCAGGCAATAGGTCTGCATGTATTGTTACTCAAAAAGTTCCTTCTGACACATTTCATCAAGCTGGCTCTGTCATGCCTGTGTACTTTGAAGGAGCTAGATTTCAGTCTGAAGTGTTCAATGCCACTCTGTTACTAGGTCCTTAGTTCAGGAAGGTAGAATTTGCCTTAAGGCTTTTTTTTCAACATCAAAGTTGAATAAAAGACAGTATCAGTAGCTGAGGTGCAGTTCAGGCCTCTAAATATCTGCTTGTTTTGTGCTTGCCTCACATGAGGTTTGTAAAAGTAAAATATTAAGGTTGTGTCGAGGTTTTTGGGTCACTTGTCCATTTCGCAGAGCAAGGTTCTGCATGTATAGTTGTATAAAATAATCCATCCAAAGGGGGCGTGTACATCTGAGCTGCTGCTCATTGTTTCACAGTAGGATTTTTCTCCTAGAGATATGGCTGAGTTGGCTTCCCATAAAGGTTTCTGTATTTATTTCCATTTTGGGTGTAAATATTTTTGAAATGACAGGATCATGCTAATAACAGTACAAGTTCTACTAACATAAATGGTTAGGGTTGTATCAAAGGCACAGTTAGAAGAATTTACTTTGTTGACAATCTAAAACTGAAGGAAAATATTAAGACATAATTAAATGGAAACTTACTTCAGGTCAATAGAATAGACTTGTTTTTTAATATGCTAAAGTTCTTAGTTTTATCAATATATATAATATATTGATATCGATATATATCATATATTTTGATAACATATTTATTATTAACATAAATTGCAGCAAACTATTTTGCAAATTTGGCAAAGTATTTATGAAAAGAATATATTAATGCAAAAGACTTGAAACAATCAAAGGAATATAGACAAAGGCAGACAAATTGAGAAGCAAAATAGTTCTATTTTAATAATTCATGCAATTAATTAATAAATAGAATAATTTTGGCAAAATAATGAGCCTATAGGTTGAGGCTTAAATAACTGTGTGCATATATATTATATGTATATGTATATGTATATGTGTATATATGTATGTATATATATATATATATATATGTAGGGACCAGAGTATTGTAGAGTGGTTAGGTATTTGCCTTGCATGTGGCCAACAACCTTTGATCATCAAAACTGTATGTTGACTGCAGATATTGGTTATTTGATTAGATACAATATCAAATACAGGACCTAAAAATAAAAAATGTAATATAGCTTCTTAGAAATATTTTTATCTGTTAAAGAGAATATAAAATACACAAGCACTGAACTGAGATATCTGTAAAATATACGTCCTATAAATTATGTTGATTTGTTTAAATTTATCTGTTTAAATAGTCCGTATTACAATGTTCAATTTGCTTTAGTGTGCTGAGATTAAATTTATGATGTGAGGGTATTTCCAAATGAGATTAATATTTGAATGATTGATGTGTTAAAATAGATTGATCTCTTCAATGTTCATTTAATCAATTTATAACTTAATATAAGCTTGATTAAAAATGGTTTTCTTCCTATTTAAAAACTTCTCATCTAATCTTCAATAAAAAGCTATTATGATTATATTTAAAGACCTTAGCAACTTTATTTTCAAGAAAATAAATTCAATATTTGTTAAAAATAAAACGTGGGTTATCACTCACCAATTTAGGGAATATAAAATCACACATCAACTTTAGAAAAGAGTTTGGGGGGCTGGAGTGATAGTAAATTGGGTAGGGTACTTAATCATGCATGCGTCCAAGGACAACTTGGGTTTAATCTCTTATAACTTGTCTGACCATTGATCTCTGCCAGTAGTGTTACCAGTGCACAGAGGCAGGAGTAATTCCTAAGTAGAGATGAGTATTGCCCCCAAATTTTATATAGATGTATATGTATGTATATATATTTGTGTATATATTTGTATATATATTTATATTTATATGTATAATGTATATATTTGTACATATCTATGTATATATACTTTGTATATATGTATATTTGTATTATATATTTATATATATAAAATCAGGACATTATTTTTGAGATTGAGTAAACTTTGTTCAATTTATAGTTCAGGGAATAGAAGAAAAATGTTTCTATAAGAGATATATGAGGGCATGCATAGCATATGCTCCACTGAGATTAGTCTCTGGTACCACATTTTCTCCCTTGTATCATTTTCTGGGATGGCCTATCAATATAGAACTTAAGCATCATAGCATCTTCAGGTTATAGCACTAAAGTTTAGAACTGGTTGGCTTAGTATAGAATCAGGCACCACAGAACAATTCAATAGCAAGGAAATTATCTATAATTCTTGTAGATATTTACCTAACTGCATGTGTCTCCAAATGATTGCACATGATTAACTAAAATATTAATATATCTATTAATAATACTATACTAATATAATTACATGATATATTAATATTAGCAAAATATTAATATAGTAACTATTATTAACTGCAAAAACAGGTTGGATTTGGCTGGAGAGATAGCATGAAGGTAAGGTGTTTGCTTTGCATGCAGAAGGATGGAGGTTCGAATCTCGGCATCCCATATGATCCCCCAAGCCTGCCAGGAACGATTTCTGAGCATAGAGCCAGTAGTAACCCCTGATCCAAAAATCAAAATAACAACAACAAAAACAACAAAAACAGGTTGAGTGGGAAAAATTAAATACTCAAAAACTGAACAGTAGAACTATAGGACACTATTTTTAAATGAAGACAAAATGCATTGAGCTATTAACTAATGCATAGGAATGAATTAGTAAAAAAAATGGTCATGGCTAAGTTAAAATTAATATGGAAAGACTTCAATATTACACATTGCATGATTCCATTTATACATTCTTCTAATAAAGCTTAAAATACAGATAAGGTAAGCATTACTGGTTGCTAGGATATAAAATAAGACAAGTTGTTTAGTTAGAAAAAATATAATTTATTTTTAGTATACTTAAGTTATAAAATATGCAATTGGTATATATGAGCATGTCTAATTTACACAATATTAAGATACTAATATAGAATATTAATAATGAATATTTACCTGTGTAAATAAGAGAACAGTATGAAAGAATATAATGAAATGTGAACAAGAAAATTTTAACTATTTTCAGAATAATCTTAATTATCAATTGTGGTAAGAAAAATATAGTTGGTCTGATCAATTTGAGAACTAATTAGCATATTAAAAACTATAATTACAAAGAAACAAACGCCTGTACAATCACTGAAAAAGGTGTTTTCCATAGAATCAAGAGTTATTGGCTCTGAAAATACTAAATACTATAAACTATTTAAAGATATAAGTAGATGCAATGCAGAGATGAAAGGAATTTTTCAATTGTAGTAGATGGTTGCAGATAAATCCATGGATGAGATTAAAGTATTGTATTTGTAAATAGTTTAACAAATCAAAACATTCATTTTAGCTTAGTGTAGATAGAGATATGTATATTTTTATGCACATTACAATAATCACTGTTAAGTATAAATGTATGAAAACAAGAAATTCTAGAAGAAGATCTATGATGGGAAGTCAGTTTCTAAGACTAAACTTTAATAAGAAAAACCAGGGCCAGAGAGATAGCATGGAGGTAAGGCATTTGCCTTGCATGCAGAAGGTCTGTGGTTCTAATCTTGGCATCCCATATGGTCCCCTAGCCTGCCAGGATCGATTTCTGAGCATAGAGCCAGGAGTAATCCCTGAGTGCTGCCGGGTATGACCCAACCCCCCCCCAAATAAAAACCCAAAAACAAAAACAAAAAAAGCGAAGTACAGTGTAAAAAATTATTGGTTCTAGGATCTGGGCTGAAAGTATACTAGATAATATTAAGCCATCTTAGATCATTCTATATAAAAGTTATCTAAATAAATCTTATATCATGATGATATAAAATGTTAATACAGTCACTCATAAGAAAATTTTAGTATCCAAAGTTTGAATATCTTGGGCAATTGCTTAAGGCAATCTACAGGCCTTTACAGATAAAGTCACAATTGAAAATATTAGTAAATCACAGAAAGTAGTTAAATCTCCTGCACAACAGAATTTTAGATAATATGAGCTAAAATTAAACAGAAGAAAAATTAGACAGAAGAAATTAGGCAGAATTTTAGATAATATGAGCTAAAATTAGACAGAAGAAAATTAGACAGTAGAAACTCCTATTCCTTGAAGTGGGCTCCACATGATTATTTATTAAGCATTGAAAATTAAAGCAAGAAACAATTTTAATCTGATAAAATTTGACAATTATTACTGACACTAACAACTTTAACATCAACAATGACAATTCAAATTAAATATATAAGCTCTTCAAATAATGTCACTTAATTTTTTCTTCGATCTCATAAACTTCACCTACTCATGAGAAAACATTAAGCTAATCCCATGTGAGGGATTTTCTATATACACCCTATCAATGCCATTTAAAATGTCACAAAGATTTTAAAGAAAACAATTAAATATGAAACAATTTGACAACAAAGATTAAGAGAATGTAAAAGAAAAATATAGTTTTACATTCTGAACCAGAAAAATTAATTTACATAGAATCACAAAAATCTAAATAAACTTTTGATAAACTATATGTGAAATATTGAGTCTCTATTATCTTCTCAAGTTTTCTAAAAAAAGAATTATTTTGATACATAGATGTATATTTAAAAACAAAATATTTATGTTAAATGAACATGAATCATTGTACAGCTAATTCAAAATTATTACTTGTGAATAATTCAATATTTTATAATTGTTAATGTGAAAGAGTAGTTTTGTTTTGGGGAATGCTTTGAGGTGTTCTCTTGGTTCTATGTTTAGATATCATTCCTAGTGGATTTTGAAAACTATATGAAGTGCATGTTATCAAACATGGGTTGACTCTATGCAAGGTTAATACCTTATCTAATACTGTACTGTAACTCAGGTCCCATTGCAGCGAGTTTGTATAAGGCTATATCTAATGCTTCCAAACATTTATTTTTTTACTTACTTAATGGACATTCCAAATAGTTTTTAGGGAGTCCAGCAGCCACCATCTTTGACTCTATTTCAATTGGGTGATGGTTAAATTATAGTATCTGAATATATGGTGAAATTCATATTTGATATTGTTGTCAGGGGCAGCCAGAAGTACCCAGTCAGTGCACTGGGTACTCCATAATTACACTTTATGATTCTCAGTAGTTCATACAGTTACAGGAAACTATCCTGATCAGTTTGACTTGTATGTGCACTAAGCCTTATATTATATCTCTAGTTGCTTTATTTATATTTTAAATATAAAAGCTAAATGTGGATACTAATATTATATGTATTTATTCAATTTATTTGTGTGTGTTTTAGTTGCTTATATTGAATTAAGGTTTTTAAAAATTTTAAATATTGCTATTTTAAAATATAATTTAATCAGTACTGGATAAAATGCTATTTTCCCCCACTCTTCTAACTTCTAAAATGAAACATTAGCAGTAGAAAACCACATTACTCATGTTATGTCTATTTTTATCACTCCAAATTCACAATATTAATAATTTCAACGAGCTATTTGAAATTGCTGTTTAGCTGAAAATTCTCATTTAAAAATTTACAGACTATATATTTACTCTTTTACATTGAATTAAAATATAATACTGAATACTTATCAAAAATAATGCAGTATTTTTAGGATATATCATCATGTTTGGTACAATGAAAAACTTAACAAGGTATATTGTTTCTACATAGATATACAGAACTTAATTATTGGTAAAATATTTTTGAAGGATATTTATAGATATATACACATATAAAATTATATATAGAGAGGCATGGAAATCAAAAGAAAAGTATAAAGATACTGTTGAGAATTAGTTGTAAATTTAGAATTTTTCAGAATGTCATGTGAGTTTTGAGGTTCTCAAATTGTTAATATTCAGTGTGGGGAGGAATTCACTTTATGAAGTTTTTTAGCAAAAAGTATTACTGATGACATTATATCATTTTACGGGATTTGGGTGGGATCAGAGATAATACAAGGAATAAAAATCTCACTTAACATACTTTCCATACAATTTATTCCAAGTACCTCACTTAGTTTCTGGAGTACTGCTTCAGTTGAGCATTATTAATTTCTTCCCGATATATCCCCACCTCACAAAAATAAGGTAGAGAAACACAGAAAAAGAGAAGGAACACTTCTGGAGTGAACCACCTGGCAAATCAAGGAAGCATTAAAAAAAGATGACAGGAAACATGTAATCTCATGACACAATTCCCTGTATCAGGGGTTTATTAGCTTAGAGAAGAAATTAACTGCTAATGCTTATTCACATTTTAATACTTATATTCTTCCAGTTATCAATTGAATGAAAGACATGGTTTCAAAATGAATTATTACAGAAATTGAAATCCTTGGTAATATCTATTATTTAAGTAGAATTTACTGTAAGGTTATTGGTTTCTTTTTGAGAAGAACACGAACCTTCGTTGCTCTCTTTCGTGGATGTGCTAGACTGAATTCTTACATTATTTGCAAAAGCAGAAGTCTTGAAACCTGTAAACAGGTTAGATATTTTACAATAACTTTTCTAAATATTTCATAGTGAAGAGGTCCTTGAGAACTGCCATCGCTGGTATAATGATTCCCTGCACAAGAGCACTTCTCACTTTCTAAATGAAGCACAGGGCACACATCTTGGTTGGCAGTTTGTAGAGCAGTGACCATCAGGTCAACTGAGCACAGTTTGAGAAAGTCCTCTTGCTGTACCCTATTTTCCTCCCAACAAAAACAAAAAGAAATGATTAATACTTTAAAACTTCAAACAAACCCCACTGAACATTTCAATGATAGGGGTCACATGTTTATTTCTGTTGTTTATTTTTATTCCTCAACAATGTAGGGGCCGAAAGGGTAGCACAGGGGTTAGTGAGTTTGTTTTGCACGGGGTTGACCCAGGAGAGACATGAATTCGACCCCCAAGTCAGGAGTGTTTCTGAGAGCAGAACCAGGAGTAACCCCTAAGAGCTGCTGGGTGTAGTAAAACAAACAAACAAAAAACAACAATAACAAAACAAAGAATGCACTTAACTCTCAGGATCTTTATTAGGCTCCTGATCCCCATGTAGGCTGGTTCCCTTCAGAAATAAGAAAAATCTGATAGTACACAGGAGCTATTGTATATCTTTTGAACTCACAGGCTTTGAAAAACTATTATGAGGGATTGCATTATTTTATGAATCAACATTCTTTTGTTTACCTTAAATCCTCAAAAAAGACCATATTTCCCAAGCACCCACAAAAAAGAACCCTTCATTTTTGTCTGCCAATTGTCAGAAACATGGTATATGAATTAAACTATTTTTTGAATCCTTTCATATATTTGGAGTTAGAAAATATAGATGGGTTGAAAAAATTAGATGAAGTTATAAAATATATCCTATCATCTCTATCTTCTTTTTATTGTGCAGGAAGACACATGGCTTTCTCTTTTATAACAAAATCCTCGTTGGAAATTTCTTTTTGTACGTTTTTATTTCCCTTTAGCTTTATGTGGTCATTCTCCAGCTGAAACTGATTAAGAAAAAGATCATTTTTAGCATCAATTAGTGTGGTACTCAAATGATCTGTCTGACCTTTCAGTTTCCTTTTATATAAATATTTCACATTGAGAAAAGAAAATAAAAATTTAAAAATATTTCTGTAACTTTATAAATTACTAATCTGGTACATAATCATTGCAAATAAATCTGCTTTAAATTTTAATTAAATTACAGAATTAAGGTACAGAGTTAAATTACATATTGCTGCTCTGCAAAATTAAACAAGGCTTTATTTGTTATAAACTTACATATACTTTGTTGAACGCTTTTATAACACATATGTGCTTACTATGACTATTAAATTAAAATATAACTTATCCCATCCAATTTTTAAAGTATATATTTAATCAAATTGGAGATCTCAAGCAATATGTTCACATTCTAATCTAGTACTTCTAAATGACTTATTTGAAAAAGAATAGATGAATGCTTTTTACAGATATGAAGATTTTTTCTTGAATTACTGGAATGAGGTCTAAATCCAATGATAAGAATCCCTATAAGAGACATAAAATGGGTGAGCTTTGGGAAGAAGAAAAGAAGTTCATATTCAGGTGAAGGCATAAATAGAGTAACACAGTTACAATATTAAGACATCAAAAATAATCTGATAAAACCAAAGAGTCTTTCCCTGATCCTCTAGAATAGGGTTTCCCAAGATTAAGAACACTCAGATAACATAGGAACAGTCAGGAAATAGACAGGGTTATGATAAATAACCCTGATGTCACTAAGGACTTCTAAGGGGTTTTAGTTCTTTTTTGGATAGGGTATGTTAAGTCAAATACTATTGGAAATCACTGAGGCCTGATTTTTGAATCCTTACTAATTAGCGTGAAATTTTTGTTGTCTTAAGTCATTATTATACTGGATTTGTAATGAGAGGCTCAGGAAACTGAACAGTTACTTTATTAGGAATATGACTGAGTCAATAAATCAGGTTTTGTTCTTGCATGCTCAAAATACTATGATCTTATATTCATGATTAATTTACATATTTAATATTTAATTTAAATATCGTGGGAAGGTATTCCAGCGTAATGGCTCTTTTCAACCAATTCAGGCACTTCATTTGCAATCCTTATTTTTACAATCCTTATATTTAAGCCCAAATATTATTTCTGAGCTCTAATATATATGTATATATATACACACACATATATATGTATATATATAGCATGCATTTATTCAAGACAAACAAATAAGGAAAGAGTTAAGAAGACTGAAAACTTGTGAAAAACCCCATTCTTCCAGTGTATAGAAAATAACTTAGTCATTTTGACATCTCTAATTGCAAGAGTCTTTAGAATAGTTTCCTATTATTTGCTTGGCTATAATCAGATATATACTTATAAGTAAAAGAAAGAGCTACCTTTTCGGAATGCTAATTTTTCTTCACATTTATAGTTTGTTCAACTATAATTTTCCAAAATTAAAGACATTGTTAATTTTAAATTTGACTGGACATATATACAGCATTATTTACTTTATAACCTGAATTTTTAGAATATCCACAGAGTACATTGTCTACATTATTCTTATGGAAAATTAATTTTAGCAAAGTGATTTTGCTAGGAATGATTCACACATCTCTACTCTAATTAGAAACATACAAATCTAATTAGCTAAGCTTCTAATTTAAAGGTGCTAAAAGTGTTGAATTGTTGGCAATTCTTTCAACCAAATTGCTTTTTAAATCTAATAATTACTTAGCATATTAAAAGGGCAATGAATAATATGAACATCACTGCACATTTGCTAAAGCATTTAAAATAGCCAAATTTATAGTTACATCTCTAATTTTAAAATACATCAGATAAAGAAAAAGTAAGCATAATGAGAAATCTCACTTGTCTTTTATAACAACAAAATCTAATCCCCATACTAAATATAAACAGCAGACTTTAGTATAATTAGCATGGAATCCATTGAATTAAATTTCTTCTACTAAATTTGATATGGGCTGAGTTTTAAAATCCAATAAATGACCTAGTAAACGAATGATATTATAGTTTTATAGCATTGTTTATATTATAAATTTCCAACATTATGTAGGACTGCAAATAATGAGAATAGATATACTGACATTCATTCACAAAAATTATTTGATGGTGAATGTTATGGATCAACATTTTTAGATCATAACATTGAATAACAGATTTAGACGTTAACCTAGAGATTTTGTGAGATGCTTTGTAGATGAAAAGTACTATTAATTAAGAAGATTAACCTCTGAAACATGAATGGTCTTATCTAATCAGTTGAAATATCTAATAAAATCAAAAACAGTTCCCTAAAAAATTATTTTCTAAAGATTAGAGCATCAATTCTTGGTAAACTTCTACAGTATCCAACTTCTAGAATACCTACGCTCTAGATTTTAGTATAACGTTTATAATGATGGGAGCCAAATCCTTACAGTCTCATACAAACACAAACACAAAGACACATGGATACACCCACATATATCAAACACATCTAGATAAATAGATGTATAGACAGGCAGACTCAATCTCTTTATATTTTTCTATTAGTTTTGAATAGAGATTAAAACTCTACATACTAATACCAAATTAAACTTTAATATGAGTATTTTAAGAAAATACACACTTTGCTCAAAAAATTCATTTATGTATTCTTTTTTTAAAATTCTTATAAAGTTAATGTATCTAAATCAATTAGAAATTGTTGTACCTCTTTTACATTTCACAACTAGATATACTTGCTTTCGCTTTTTTATCAGTCCAAAAAGTGGTAGAGACTGAGTGGTCACCATGCAGAGTGTCAAAACAATTTTCTCTCTATTGCTTAGTAAATTGCTATAGACTTACATTTTCTCTGACCTACTCAAAACCATTTTGATACCTATATAATGTAACTATCAATCCAAGAAGCAGTTGAAATAGAGCATTTTCTGTAGCAAAACAATTATTATCATAAATGGTGAAAGCATTTCATAATTAGACTATTTTTAGGATCACTGATTACGGATTTGTTTCTCTGTGTTTAAGGGTAAGACAGTAATTGCTTATCACCTATGATAAATAACAATTGCAGATTTATTTTGATGAGGTTGGAGTGAAATAAATTATAATAGTATTGAATAAAATACAAAGTTATGTCACATACAGTAAGAGAATAAGAGAGTCAGGGGCCGGAGAGATAGCACATTGCTAGGGATTTTGCCTTGCATGCAGCAGACTCAGGATGGATGGTGGTTCAACTCCCGACATCCCATATGGTCCCCTGTGCCTGCCTGGAGTTATTTCTGAACACAGAGCCAGGAGTATCCACTAAGCACTGAGGGGTGTGACCCAAAAATCCAAAAAAAAAAAAAAAAAAGAGAGAGAGAGAGAAATACAACTTAAAAAATATCAAGAAAGAAGATCTATAGGTCAAAGCACTATGGTTGTGGTTGTTTGAGACTCTGAAGCTGTGTGTGTTCCATAAACAACCGGAAAAACAAGCAAACAAAAGACACCAAGGAAGTCTGCTCTTTACACTTCTAGACATTTCAGATATTTCAAAATCTACTAATATGATCTAGATAAATAAGGATTATGTAGTTAATATCAGACTATAACTAAATTTTATCACTAGGTTCAAGCTTCAAACTGTCAGTTTTACATCTCTTGTCAATTGGAAGTCCAAAAATATAATGTTGTAAGTAGAATTAGAGTCTCTGTATTTTTAAGTTCATTATTAAAAATATATTAAAATATATTATTTTTGAATTTATAGAATTTTCTTTAGATTATTAAAGTATAATCATTGATCCAGTGTAGAAATGATACTTTTTTAAATTTTTATTGTGGCCAAAGTGAATTACAAATCTTTCACAGTAATATTTAAGAAAAATATATACTTTTAAAAAATAAAATATACATATAACTTTACTGAATATTAAAATTAAAGAAATGTGATACAATTTTATTAAAGTATAAATTACCACAATAAATAGATTTTGCAGGTCTAAATAAGTTATGTAAGATTTAAAAGAAAAGGTTATTTTTGATTATTAAAGAATCTATTGATTTAGTTAAATCTCTAAAGATATATAAGATTTTGATATACACCAACAGCCATATTGAAAAATAATTAAATTGTCTTTGACTTTACTATTCTAAATTGTAAACTGATTGAGTTAGACCAAAGTTTTATGGTCTTATCATCTGATAACATTTATTGGTACACTCATTCACTAACTACATAGGGTATTCAGTGTTGAGAGATTGAATATGAGTGATGCTTGCAGTATAGCAGAAGTGGTAGTTTTAAAAGTTCTCATTATAATTATAAGGAAGCCAAGTATAATAAAACAAATAAAAGATTTTAAAGAAACTTTAGACTATAATTAATTTCTAAGTATATTATTTATTATTTATTATGAAAAAATAATGGGGCTTTTGTTCTCTATTGCTAACCAAAACAAAGAAAAATAGATGATACAATAGCTTCAGTACTTAATTCCCATTTGAAGTATTAACTTTAATTCTTAATATCTATTTTGATAAATTTTGATAGGTGTGCATTAATATTTTATATATTAATTTTATAAATAAATTACAATTTTGATTTATTTCTATAGAATATAGTTTATGTGAACCTTATTGCAAAAATTTTTACAACAGTTTTTCAAACATTTTCAATTGATGTTTTTAAATAGGCCAAGCTTTCTTCTGTTATACATATTAAGTTTAGTATTTTAGTTATTTTTTACAAATAATGATTCATATGTTAATTTTAATTCAAAATTCTTTTGAGACATATTGATTAAGTATTTATCTACACACTTCAAATACTTTAATCGCAGTAATACTTCTTAAGTATGGTAATTTTACAGCCATCCTTTAAATTATAGTATTTTTAAACAAGTTTTAATTCAGTAAGATTTACTACTATTTATGTGTGATTTACTTAGGTTAGTGTTATTATAAGTGGTTACAGAATTAAGTTGCTTTTACTTAGAGTCTTTCACTTATACATCTACTAATATAAACTACATTAAGTATTTTTTTAAGCTTGGAAAACCCATTTGCTGCTAATTTTTTAAATCCATAACATATAAATCCAGAATAATTTTTTCATCTTAAGATTTAAATAAGGAAAAGTTGTACTAGATGGTACAGTGGATAAGGTTTATGTTTCAAATGAATTTGCCCATGTTTGATCCCGAGCATCACATGATTCCACAAGTATCTTTGTGGAACTATAAATCCCTGGTACCCACCTCCAATAGAGGTCCACATAATACCTAATCATTGGTGAACAGAGATTTGCTTTTGTCCTTCTAGTCAAAGATTCAGAGCAGGACAATGATCTCAGCATATTTTAGAGGCCCTACATTCAAATATCTATCTATCTATCTATCTATCTATCTATCTATCTATCTATCTATCTATCTATCTATCTATCTATCTATCTATCTATCTATCTATCTATCTATCTATCTATCTATCTATCTATCTATCTATCTATCTATCATCTATTTCATGTCCCTTGTCATAAAATTTATTCTATTTCCAATTACCCAGTATTAAATTTTATATTAATTTTCCTTCCTTCCCAAAATTCATCACATTTAAATATCAGGTAATTTAAAGCTGCAATAGATTTTCTCATTTCCCTATTTTCCTTGATGTGACTCCTAAGCTAGAATATTTCTTATCTTGCTTCCCTAAGGCAATGTTATAACAGATTCTTGCAGAAATTCAGTAATTGCTAGAGGTACTTGATTCCCTCCTGCTGATTGTCACTGAAAACAACTGAACATCTTTTCTTTTGACTATGTTAGTACTATAAACTAGCTCTTTATTTTTGACAACACTCAGTTCCAAACCAGTGACTTTTTCAATTATTCTTATTCCTTCAATTTTTAATTCTTTTCTGCATGAGAGATTTGTGGTTGGTGTCTCAATTGGTGCTTAGCATTTCTGTAATTCAGGTGAGCTGATTTCGGAGAATGTTTTAGAGAAAAGTCTGTCCTTGACTATGTTATGACTTCATCACTGTGCTAAATTTGTATACCTGATTTTGAAAAAATAAAGCTACTTTTAGATTCTGTCTGTTTAAGGATGAATGGAAAATGTGTCTATATTCATTAACAAGTGTACAACCCAGCTTCACAAACTTAAATGACTGAGAAGGAGAAATCTATATGATTTGATATAAGAAAGCACCTTTTCTGGTACATTTGTTTGTTTATTGTTGATTATTAGCATTTAATATTTTATTGAATGTTCATAAAAGTGAAAAAGTAGAGTTTTAAAACTGATTCTTAATATCTTATAAAGTTAAAGCAACATTTGAAATATTCCATTATCTACTTTTAAATTTTACATTTTTATGTGCTTGGGGGAGGAAATTACTAAATAAGTGTTACCCTTCCCCCAACTTCCTGTCCATCTTACCTGATGGTCAGACCAGTCCACTGCTGCTAGGGATCTGAGGTTGCTAATTAAGGCCTTGGGGATGATAAAAGAGAGATTAAGCAGGAGTAGCCAGAGGAGGAGGAAGCAGGATGAGGAGAGGAGAGACAGGATAGTTGCAGGGAAGCTGAAGGAGACTTCTTAAAAAGTTAGATAAGCCATGTGGTAAGGTGTCTGCCTTGCTCACGCTAGCCTAGGACAGACAGCGGTTTGATTCCCAGGTGTCCCATATAGCCCCCCAAGCCAGGAGTGATTTCTGAGGCATAGCCAGGAGTAACTCCTAAACGTCACGGGTGAAACCCAAAACCAAAAATAAAAAGTTTTTTCAAGCATCACACATGATTCCTGAGCCCCACTCTGTGTGATCCATGAGCACTGAGCCAGGAGTAATCATCAAGCCATCTGGGTGTGACCTATAGAGCAAACATAAATTGCTATTATTTTCTATTTAATTTGGTAGCAGATTATGATTTATATATTAAAATGTATACATAATATTTGATATATTCTCAATATATTATACATGCATTATATTTATTAATATTACAGTAAAATAAAATGAAACAAATAGTATTCCCACAAATTATTCATTTTTCTATTTGAATACTAAACTTTATTATTGTTTGTCTTGGTTCTTACCTAGTGATGCTCCACGGTCTGTACTCATGAATTGCTCATGTACATGAATTTTTCATAAACTCATGTAATGTTTCCTGATTCTCTACTTCTGAATTATTCCTGAAATTGTTCAGGAACCATATGGGATGCCTAAGATTATACCCTGGTCAGCTATATACAAGGCAAACACCCTACTTGCTATACTAACACTTTCACTCCCAGATATTTAATTTTTTAATCTTACCATAATTTAGAATGTATGTTTTCATTGAAAAAATTCACTCAAAATATAAATGCTCTAATTGCAATATATATTCTTCATTTTTTAATTATTTTTTCATCAAATGCAAGGCACAATGAACTTAGTGACATCTTAAATACAATAAACTAATTTTTTTTTTTTTGGTTTTCAGTTTTTGGTCCACACCCGGCGACACTCAGTGGTTACTCCTGTCTATATGCTCAGAAATAGCTCCTGGCAGGCATGGGGGACGATATAGGATGCTGGGATTCGAACCAACCACCTTAGGTCCTGGGTCTGCTGCTTGCAAGGCAAATGCCGCTGTGCTATCTCTCCAGCCCCCCAATAAACTAAATTTTAATAGGTGCTCATACATCTAGTCTAAGCTAGACACGTTCTTTATCTTTCCTCAGTTATATATTAACTTCTTTGGATGTGTGCTTTAAAAATGAATATTAGTAAAATAAAATTATTATATATATTTGTTTATTTCATTTAATTTAAAGTTATTAAAGTTGGGCCAGGGATATATCTACACATTTGGAGCACTTCTTTTGCATTTAGTAGGCCTGAGCTTGATTTGCAGAATTTTCTATAGCTCTCAACAACAGTAAAGAGGGCATGAACACCATGACAACAGAGATTCCCGAGCACTCTAGTTGTTTTCCAACTCCTCTCCATTCCCAATAATAGTGATGGAGATAAGCAGGTTCTGAGGTATGATCAAAAATATTTTAACTAATTTAAATTGTGTCCAAACAATGGAAGTTTTTTTTTATATAAACTTAGATTACCAGACCATCCATGTTTTAGAGGTACAATTTCACATTCCTTCCAAAAGTTTCATGGCACTACAATCACCACCAAAGTCCCATTATTCCTTAATTCATAATTATATTTTGTATAATTTATTATATAAAATTATATTTTATATAATTCATATTACTATATAAATATTATCAGCAATATTAGTATTTGAGTTATACCCTATTACGTTCATGGCTTACTCCTGGCTCTGCACTTAGTGGGATAAATTTTGGTTGGTGAAGAATAAGGTAAATACCCTACATGCTGAACTACGCCTCAGGCAAAAATTTTTCAGTATTCTTATACCATGGTCCCTTAAATCTTGTTCAATCCATAGAACCATTTCCTCTTCTTACTTTCTGGTAACTTCAGCTTTGTAGTCTGTGTGAGGAATGTCTTATTGTTAATTTATTTATATTTTTGCTAACTTCAGAAAAATAAGTGGGCATCCCTAAGTGTCATTCATAGACAAAGAGGAAGGAGTAGCATCTCAGCAGTGCTAGCTGTGGCTAAGCACCTTAATTTGCCCACAGTTTAAGTTTAATAAAAATGTGTACAGTATATTAATTATTATTCATAATATAGAATTTGAAAATATCAACTTATACTTCAGAGTAATAAAAATTTATATTCCTACTTATTATTGATTCTCTTTTTACTTCTTATTTTCTTTATTGAATTTAGAATTAATTTTCATATAAAATTTTGTTAAACTATTTTTACATTACAATGTTAAAAATTGAGGATAACTGCTGAAAAGAGAAAGTGCAGATCCACCATCTAGTGCCTCAGTAAACATCATTGGCAATATGAAGTACAATTACATTCTGGGGGTGGTGTTAGAGGCAGAACAATATACTTAATCACTTTCCAATCTAGCACTGATGACAATTTTTAATATTTTGTTAAAATTTATTAAGATTTTAACTTTTAAAGGAACATTGCCAAGGTATAATTATATTTTTTGCACTTATGGACAGATTTTATCCACGGATATAGCAGTGTCTACAAGTGTTGTTCCTTTCTATTACTCAGAAAGGGAAATAATCCAGAGAATTGCCAAGTGACTTTCTTAAAGGTCATAAAAATAATAAGGTGAATGACTATATAAAAAATAGAACTACAGATATCTCTTCTAATCCTATATACTAACTCAAGAAAATATTATCTTAAACTCTCTGGTTTCCACATGACAAGCATTAAATTCTTCTGTAGGTAAGATAGAGATGCTGTAAATTTGGAATATTTTTCTTAATAATTTTATTTTTTTCACCTAGTTCTTCTATAATACTTTCTAAGTTATGATATATTTAGAGTCCTATCAATGCAGAATAGCATAATACCTGGACATTCGGTATTGATTCTTTTTACATTGGATTGTACAGGCATTGCCCTATCATATGTCCTTGAATCAGTATTGCAAAAATCCAATTGCCCTACCCTTAACCTCTTTTACAAAGACTGATTCTAGTTATCGTGTATATGAGGCCTGTAAAATAGCAATGTCGCCTTGGGAATCATGATAATGGAAATTAAACAAACACAGGTAGCCATGCAAGCTTAATAATTCAATGTCAAAAGCAGAAAATATATATACAGTTCTATGTTTAGTCACAATGAACTCCTGTCAGTTTTTTATACACCCCAACTTTCAATGTGAAAATTGTAATTACCTGTTTGCCTTCAAAAATTGTTAATGATGTATTATCTATTTGCCATGAAAACAATATAGTATTGATTGGAGTCTCCTGACAGAAAAAAAAGCATGCAAGTTAATATGCCAGCAAGGCATTTCAAACACAACGGATGCACTTCCTATTGATTTCTCAATGTGAAAAACGACAGGTCCCAAAACATACTGTGAGAAATATTCAAATGATATCTGTGGTCATATTGCTTCAAAAATAATAGCATTCTGTTTTTTGAGGTTTCTTTACCTTAACAGGAAGATATTTCAAAAACCTTGGATAAGTCTTTGTCTGAAATAAACTGGCATAGATGTTTTCTTGATGTCTTAGAATGTCTTTAGTGACTTATGCAAAAACATGTGCCTTGATGTCTTGGAATGTGATTAGTGACTTTTGCAAAAAAAGAGACTTTTTCTACCTTTGTTTTCTAGTATGTAGTCAATCTGCTACTTTTTAAAATTCAAATGTTAAACGTGTTTTCAATTTACCTTCTATAAGCCTTGACTTCCCCAGATAAGAGAGATTTGATTGTGAGAGTTTACAGAAAAACATCTAGACATTGACCCAATATTGAGCAGTTAGATCCCAGACATAAGAGGTTCTTGACAAATTGAGCTCATTTTGTCTTTCCATGATCAATTCTACTTTTCTTCTCAAAGTATTACCAAAAATCAGAAAAGCTTTTCCTGAAATAAAAATGATAACAATTAAAAATAGAGTGAACATAAAACTATATATCCTCATTTAGCTCTTCACAGTTTTAGTATTTTCCACAATTTCCTTTCTTCTTACATAGATTCTGTCATTTATTTTGATCTTTTATGTGATGTAGAATACTTCATAAGAAGTAAAGATCAAGTCATTTTAGAGGTGGAGGAAATCACTCAGAGGCCTGCAATATGTATCTGATGTATGCCTATCTCAAATTTAATCCCCAGAACAGATAGTACTTAACATTTCAGGCTATAGTCTTGGTAGTTCTTACTGGATTGGTCCAGTATTGCATCGCTGAACACCAGCATTGAACCTAATAAGTATTTCCAGAATTGATCCTTAGACCTAAATACTCAGTCAATCAATGATTTTTTTCTAACTAATTTATGATAATTTAATTTTTAGGGGTAGATGAAACACCTTAAATATACTTTTGATATTACTCAATGGTTTATATATTGTTTTGTTAAAATAATTTCAAATGTTAGAATATAATTCTTATTCTTACATACTAGACAAATCCACCAGTATTTTTAAAACTTGCATTTGACACTTTTTAGTTTCATACTGATATAACCATTTTTGCACTTTTAGAAAGTATCTTAGAATGAGATTAAACAGTGTATGATGTAGTCAGTTATACTTTCTTTGATATAAATTTATTATGGCTTTTATCCTACTTCTATCTTTGATTAGAGAATACTGTCCAATTTTCCAGAGTTAAACTACAATCATATTTGCAATCAATACATTTATACATTAATATAAAATGTATCTGTACATTTATGAATTTTATATAATGTATTTATAATGAAAATTATCATTTTTGAATTCCATAGATTAAAATTTTTCAAAGGCCCTACTTTAGTATCTATACTGAGTGCTTTGTAAAAATCATATAAATATTTTATAGGATCACCTATTACACCTCTTTTACTAGAAAATTATTTACTCTATGTTATTCTTTTTTTATTATATATTTTTTTATTATTTTAATTATGACCACAAAGATGCAAAGAAAGAGGACAGGGTAAAGTTACAGTGGAAGCCCAATCACCCATAAACAGGATTCTCAGTAGTCCCATCGATGATATCCCAGCCTTGAACTTTCAGCCAAAGAACATTAAGAAAAACAAAACTGAACCCATGTACAATACAATTACTTTGTCCCTCAAATCCCCAGTTGTAGTACATATTATTTCTTAGCAGCACACCATATAATCTAAAGATATTAGACTTATGTAACTCTTTAAACATTGAGGGTAAAGTACATTTCTCTAGTTCAATGCACATGCTTACAAGTTTAAGTTAACCTCAAAAGTTTTAGTGGGTTGTTTTTCTTAAGGATTGGAGTCAAGGGAACATAGTAAAAAAACGATATTAAAGTGGCATTTGTTTGCATAGGCCCACCAAAACATAAGGGACATGGAAAGACAAATTATGGTCTAAATGCATGGAGACCCTACCCCTGAAGTTTCCTGGCACTGGACTGACTCTAGGCTCCAGGCAAACTAGTTTGTCCAATTCAAGTCATCGTCTGTAGTGGCAATACACCTCCATTCCTCACATAGTCTCTGTTGTTGGTATCATGCTTCTGTATTAAAGATCCTGGAGTCTACATATCCCATATTGCAGTCAGGATGGTGCAGAGAATCCTCTTGTTTCACCTCACACTTAAGGGGCAATAGAGAGAACCATGTCCTGTAGAGCAGGTCACTGTTGTTGTCATGTCTTCTCGCAGGTCATTGTTGTTGTCACGTCTTCTCAGTATAAAAGGAAGTGTCTTTTTAGGAGGTCGATGTCAGACCCTTGGTAGTGTCTTTCCTGGTAGAGGACTGCTTCCAACTGTTGCTATAAAAGACCTTGGATGTTTCGTAGATAGCTTGCCTGGTTCCAGCGTGAATGGAGAATGCCCATTCATCTGAGGCCTGTGCCAGGTCATTATATCAATGTTCAGGGTGTAAGGTACATTGTAATGAGATTTATTAGATAATAATTAATCTGTATGTATAGTGTTTTCCCATTTTAATGTGTCTATGCAAACAAGGATCAATGCCATGAAGCGTTATTGGTGCATCTGGAGGCAATAGGAACAAGACAAGCAATTTCCATGACATAGTTCAATCATAGGAATCAAACTGAGGGACAGTTCCACCAACAATCCTTACTGAACAGCTTACAAAGAAAAGACAAGATGAAAAGTGGGTAGAAACATCATGGTAGAAGAATATATATAGAGTTACAGCAGTTAAAGAAAATAATCATAAAATATTCAAAAGATATATGTGTTCAATATGTGTTCGATTTGTGTCCTAAATAGTTCTGGGATTTGTAAGATCTACTGTATGTCTTTGGTCAGAGATTAAAACTGTGTGTTACTGAAGTTAAGAAGGGTAAATCTGGGGTACTAATGGTTGGGAGGAGCATATGTTTGCGCGGGGGCTAGTGCCCCCGCGCGGTTTGCAAAATGTAGACTGGCATGAAATTGCAAGTGACAGCCTGAGTATAGCTGAGCAGTTATCTGCCACCCCCCAGATCAAACGCCACCCCCTGAGCCAACCTCTGGAGCCAGGCCTGGGAGTGGGGAAAACCCAGGCCAAAAGGCCGCTGGCACATGCGGAGGTCTGCCAGCTGGCCGCCCATGCTGGCTAAAAATCCTGCTCCAGGAAGGGAGAGAGACCCTCCCAAGCCGGAAGGACAGGGATTTAAGCCCAACCCGAGGCCGGTCCCCAGACCCGGCCTGGAAGTGGGGAAAACCCATCAGCTCCTCCCAGAAACCCACCTGGAGATCCGGAGGAAAGGGGGAGAGGGGGGTCGGGTGACCCAGGTCCGATCCCCCCTACCCTAGGCCCGGCCAAAAGGCCGCTGGCACATGCGGAGGTCTTCTATGTTATTATGTTTTTGTCTCATTAAAGAAAATTAAAAAAAACTTTTCAAATTATTAGATATATAGAATTAAAATAAATGTCCTACTTACACTATTTTAAACAATTTAGAGCAGGGGTCATTGGTAGCATCATTTTTATTATGATTATTATTTATTTAATTCTTTATTATTTATTTAATTGTTATTATTTCTAATTTTCATGGAATATGCAGAAAAAAAAACCTTATAGTATCCTACTTAGTAAGGTAAAAATACCTAGTGATAAATTTAATTTAAAAATGGTGCTTTATTTCACATGTTTAAAAGATTTATTTTACATGTAATTTTGTGAATCTAAGAAAGGTTAATTCTATTAGCCAATAATTAAAAAAGCATTATTTCATGTTCAAGTTAACTTGATTTTTTGGATAATAATTTATTTTAACATGATTGTGGACAATAATTTATCCTATAAAGCTGTATCCAGAAACCATTCAGAATTTTTCTTAATTTGTATCTTAAGTTTTTTTCTATGTTGACTTAAGTCATATTGACATATTTATTACTCCTGAGGTTCACTTAATGTGTTTGGTTTTAGAAAACAAGAAGGGGAAACAAATCGCATGAGTTTTGTGGGTATTATTTTTCCTTTTATCCAAATTATTAAGAACAATAAAATAATAAAGGTTAGTTACTGAGATTGAAAACTGTTTTTCTTAGCAAATAATTCTATCATTTTATTTTATATTTGCTATAAATACTTAAAATATGAAATAAAAAATGAATAATAATGAGTCATTATATAATCCATTGCTTTGGCTTTGTTCTTGCTGTTATGTTTTTTCCCCTTTGCCATGTGCCTTATGACTACTTCAAACTGCAAACCTAATAGGAATTTGGAAGATAGTTCTTTGACTATTTTTTCTTCTTCTTTACTTCATAGTATCTCACCCTGTACACAGTATGAACTCTAATAAATATTTGATATAGAAAGATCTAGGAGCAAGAAAACTAACTTGGAAAAAGGAGAACAAAATCTATGGAACAGTAATTATGGAGAAATCGCTTGTCAAATGTGCACTGAGGCAAAGACCTGAGGGAAAAACTTTAAAGCAATCTGAAGTTAAGGCTCCAAGATAATCAACAATAAACTAGTTAAAATATATACAATGATATGCAATGATATAAAATTTGCAGGACCTTCTGCATCACTCCATTACCCAATATAATCAAGTGAGATTGTAAACATCAATGCAAAATAAAAAGCCTTTCCACAACTCACCTTAGTGCATTAATTTGCTTTTTCTCCCATTAATGTTGATTTTCTTTTTCCTAATAATTTCTTATTTTATTTGAAGACTATGAAAATGATTACATATTTTTAAATAAGAAAATATAATCATAGACCTTTAAAAATGTATTCTCTATTTCCGTACTCCAGACACTTCCTTCCATATGACATTATCACTAATAATATAGCTCAGTTCATTTATTTTATACAAAAATATATATCATGTGCTATATTTTATCTTTTGTTTATGATTATCTTATATTACTGAGCACAATGACATATAATATGCATATGCTATACATATAATCTATATATTAGACATATATCAGTTATATATTTTAAATTTTGTTGCATTTGTTGATTCCACCCTTGATAATTAAGGGAATTTCCTAAAGTATTTTTGATTCAACACAGGGCATATGCACAGATATTATTTCTTTTCTCTAGAAGAAAGTATTGCCATATAACTTCTATATTTTTCTTTGTTTTTCTGTATTCTAAATACTTTTATATAATAATGTTTAAATCAGCACATCTGGATTAGAAATTAACTTTTCCTTCATTTATAAACCAGGACTTCTAACTTAGGCTTTCTCAGAAAGAATCTGATATTTGGCATCCATTTGCTAATAAACATATTTATCAAATTTATGTGACGTACAGAGATAATAGTTATTTTCCCCTTAAATTAAATATAGGTAGTGCTTCCTAGTTAAACAAACAACTCTAAAAATTATCAACCTTAGATAACTGTTTTAAAGAAAAAATATTTGTAATAAAACTTTGATCTCTATCCATTGTGATAAAAGAAAATGGTTAGCTACTTCCAAGGCAAACAAACACCTTTTGCAAGGTTAAGCCATTTGCAAGGCAAACTATTCTACACAAAGTATACAGATAAATGCTTTTACATTTAACTCTTCTAAGGACATATACATGATTAAAAATGTTGCAAGAAAAAATTTAGCAAAAGCTAAAATGAAGAGTTTTATTATATTATTATCTCCTAAGCAAAATTTTAATAGTTAATTCTGATAATGGTTCACTTATTGCTTTATTTTGGACCACACTTGTTTATTCTCACTGTTTACTCTCAAAGGTACTCAGCCAACCTACATAGGACACCCAGATCAAACCCCAGTCAGTTATGTGAAAAAGAAGCCCCATAAATATCTCTCTAATCCTAATCCACATTATTTAAAGAAGAAAAAAAAAAGAGCAGAAAAACATGCATTCAAACTTCCCTTGCATCATTGATTAAAATTTTCTGCCCCAATAGACAAACATTTTGCATTTAAATTCCTCTTTAAAGATATGAACTTCCCAAGCCACAAGTATGAAAAATGTAATTGATCATGAATAAGGATCTTATTTAACATATAACCTGCAACTTATAGTCCTATAACTATTTAAATTTTTTTGTAATATTTAAAATGCTGCCATATTTTTAAGGTTTTCCTTATGGCAACAGATGTTAAATAATCAGTTTATTTTGTTACAGAGTTAGTTGATGTGCAGGGTCTTTAATACCATTCTCGGAGCTCGAGTTCCATTCCTAATTAAACTTGACCAATTAGCCTAAGTGGTTCAATATTAGGATCTGAGTATATGGAATAGCTCAATAAAGCAATAGCAGGGACACCAAGGGTACCATAGCAGTTCTTGGAGTCCTTTAATTCAAAGATAATGGTGTTCATAAGGTATGTAGAACTGTGAATTAAATTCAGTTATTTTTTATAGCAAGACATTTTTCCATATATTTTGCATTTGCACAAATAGAAATAGTGTAGAAACAGAGAGAAACTCAGCTCCTCAAAATTTGTTTATGTCTTTATATAATTTGGGATTTGTGGACTCCTCTGAAATGTAAAGTAGTTCTCATTCCAAAAGATAGACACATTGTTTCATACGTTTGATTTTTTATTTTAACTTGTGGTGTGTGTGTGTGTGTGTGTGTGTGTGTGTGTGTGTGTGTGTGTGTGTGACATATTAGTGCTCAAAGGTTAATCCTGCACTGACGTCAAGAATTACCCATGACTTGCTCAGGGACCAAATGGGATGCCATTAATCAAACCCATTTTAAAGCATGCCTTTCCTGCAGTATTATTGTTCTGGCCCCTGCTTTGCCCTTTTCTTTTAAGTTAAATTCAGAAACTTTCTACATATCTGAAAACTATTAATTTACATATGTTTTAGAATTCAAAATCTCTATTACTGTTATATAAAAATTATGTTACAGAAATTAGAGACATTTTGAGTAGAAATGACCTTGCAAAACTCTATTCCAAAAGTAGCAATTTTTTTTAGTACTGTAACCTTGATTTTAAGCAAAGTACCTATGTATGAGTCTTTGACTTGTAGCTGTGACAATTTTATACACTCATATGCAAAGCTAAGATATCCAGATATGAATTCCCCTCAGTAGGAAAAAAATTACCATTAATAAAAGCTGCTAATACGGTACTGCAGATTATGAAAGATCAAAGTAGAAAAATAGATTAAGGAAATCAAATGGAATTTGACTGTGAACAATTAGAAATCCCAAGTGTTTCCACTGAAATACACATATTTGATCTGTAATAATAACAGCTAGTGAATTATTCATTCAAAGTTTAATTCCACAGAGGCTGTTCTACTTTTTATTTAGTTATATATTTAATGGCATGTGTCTATCGGAATCTATATAATATTTCTTATCAAGTAAGTTCCTTGAATGCAATTTTTAGTAAAATAACCAAAAGAAATTTGTCTGAAGTACAATTAGTAAAGAAAAATTGGGTATGATCACTTTACATACCGTGACCTATTTTTAAAATAAGCTATTTTTTTTACAATTTTAATTCTTAAGGGAAAGCATAAATACTTAAAAATTTAAATGTCCCCCATGCCTAGTCTAATATTAAGCGATCACAATAATTTCTAACCAGTTCACTCAACATATATCTGCTGTCTTCTTTTTTATTTTCTCAATGAACATGTCAATTTTATTGTACTATTATTAAATTTTTTATTTTAGCACCATAATCTACAATATAGTAAATAGTATTGTGCTTGTGTATAGAACACAAGCATCACTGCCTTCATTACTTCACTACTTCCTTACACCATTTCCAAGCCAACTCCCACCATGCTTCTACATTTTTTCTCCCCCCTGTAGTGAAATGTCTTCTATTAAGGACTAGTTCTCTGTTTCTTTGTTATCATCATTTATTTCCTTATGTGTTTCTTTAGCCTAGATATGAAAATTATCTTCCTGTTTCTATAGCTTATCTTGTCTCTTCACCAGGCTAATACTCTCCAGATATATCACTTAGTAAAAATACCATAATTTCAAATCCTTTTGTTGTTGTAGAATATTATATGTGCATATGAAGTATAGTTCTTTTAGCCAGTGTTCTGTTATTGATTCTTGGACTTCCAGGTTTGGGCTGTTATGAACAATATTTCATGGCACACAGGTGAGTAAAACATTTTCTCAACTGAGTTAAAAATATATTTAGTATGATATCCATTTCTAAAGAAATGACAATCTACTGTCAATAGACAATAATCTTCTTTATGATTCATTTCCATGATGGTAGCTTATGACATGAATGATTAGGAATCCACATACCTGTAGTCTTCAAAACTATCTGCTCACTCATATGCCAATTAGTGGAATAAAGAGCAATTGTGGGGAAGTTTCAACCTCCACCGCTATTTCTGAGAGAATAGGAAACACCACATCTTATCTTACTAGATTTCTGTCTTGCTGATTATTTGTTACAGAAGAACTGAGAAATACAACATCCCAATTAGCATACTTAAATAAAACAGTTCAGTTAAACATTTAAAATAATGGAAATGGAGTGATCTACCTGCACAGGTCTATTTAATATGCATTATGTTTGTAGCATAACTGAAGAATATTTTCTTATAAAGATCAATGTACATTGTCAGACTATATTATTGCTGAAAACTTATAAGTGATTTTCACTGCAAAGCATCTTAAATGTTAAAAAGAGGTTGATTGTAACGATATTCTTCTTTTTTTGGCGGGGGTTTGGGTCACACCTGGCAGTGCTCAGGGGTTATTCCTGGCTCTATGCTCAGAAATTGCTCCTGTCAGGCATGGGGGACCATATGGAATGTCAGGATTTGAACCACCGTCCTTCTGCATGCAAGGCAAATGCCTTACCTCCATGCTATCTCTCCGGCCCCATATTTTTTATTTTTTAAAAATATATTCTATGGTTTTAACTGAGAGACAAGTCATTCTTCTTTGCAAGTATTTTTAACTCTAAGTTTGGATCCTCATAATTGGATTTGAAAATATTTAAATCTGGCCTGGCACTTTCAAAGTTATGGCTATCATAACAATGTTCTCATCTTTTAAAGTAGAATTATGTGCTATATGTGATGATTTCATTTATTTATTGCCCATTCTGTTATTTTAAACACATGCTATCATCTCCAATTATATTCTTTTGGCTAAGTTTACTTGGGTTTAGAATGTTCTATCTACGTTCCACATTCCACATTTCCATGTTCACATTCAGTTTCCTTGGCCCATCACTGGGATTTAGCTCCTATTAATTTTTAAAGGCTTTTGCAAATTTATGCCAAGAATTTGAAAAAAATAATATAAAAAATTTATTCACTCACATTATTTTCTTTATTTCATTTAAAAAACATTATTTTAACTACCACTTACAATTGAAAAATTATTGTTAAAACATGAACCTTCCTACATGCACATTACAACAAAATGTTTGGGAAATTATATATGAAATATATGGTTCAGGGGCCGGGCGGTGGTGCTAAAGGTAAGGTGCCTGCCTTGCCTGCGCTAGCCTTGGACGGACCGCGGTTCGATCCCCCGGTGTCCCATATGGTCCCCCAAGCCAGGAGCAACTTCTGAGCACATAGCCAGGAGTAACCCCTGAGCGTTACCGGGTGTGGCCCAAAAAACCAAAAAAAAAAGAAATATACGGTTCACCAATCTATACTTTTCTAAATTTATAATATTAATCTCTGATCTAACATTCCTTCCATTTCTTTGCAAAACATCACTTATGTACTATGATATTGGTTTTATATTATTCTTATCACCAAAATATGTAATGTTATTAAATTTCTAAAATATTAATTTAAAGCACAGTTGCTATTCTTAAATAAAATATTTTATATAAAAAGTTTATGAATGTGGAAGAAACACAAGATTAGTATTATTTATGCATGATTAGTGGTGAAGTGTATCAGTCTTGAAAAGTAAAGTACATATTGAAAGAATGGAAGAAACAATTCCTGATGAATAGTAGACTTGGGAACATCATTATTGAGAGAGAAGATACATGATCCTTTAGAGGACTAAACAAAGAAATACTTGTACAGAGTCCCGTTAGATCATTCCATTTTAGCTGCATTTGTTTATCTCAAATAGGCTTATATTTGCTTATTTCTAGGATTAGAAAAAAAATATTGTCTATTTTTCACATTACTTTCATTATTAAGATAATACATTTTTGCAATCAAGCCTGGAAAGAAAAGAAACATAAAATATAAAAAATGTGATATATCTGTTCAAGAGAGAACATACACTTCTCCAGAATTAAAAGTCTATATTTAATGTTTTGCTTTGTTTTTTGTTTGGGAGCCACACAGAGCAGTATTCAGGACTTATCTAAGACTCTCCAATCAGGGATCATTCTTCATAGTGGTCAGTGGGAAATTTGGATTAATGGAATTAAACATGGGAAATAACCCTCCAACTCAAGATCCATAGTTGCTCTATTATGCCTTGCATCCCTATATCTTAAATTTTTAATTGAAATGTGATTCCAATGATTATTGATCAGCAAGCTTTTGTGAACCTATTACATATCATGGTTGCTTTCGTTAAGGTATACTTTACAGGGGCTGGAGCAATAGCACAGTAAGGCATTTGCCTTTCACGCAGCTGACCCAGGACGGACAGCTGTTCGATTCCTGGCATCCCATTGGTCCCCCGAGCCAGTAACCCCTGAGCGCTGCCAGGTGTGGCCCAAAAACAAACAAACTAAAATAAAGGTATGATTTACAGTTATCATCATTACAATTACTGCAACAACTTTTCATTGTTGAAGACTAAAAGTTTCAAGGCACACATATGTTTTACTATGTCACTATAAGTATTCAATGTTTAATTTAGAGTTTGATATTAATTTATTAATCATTAGATATATTTGATTGTTGTCTTAGGTCTACACTCAGCTGAGCTCGGAGCTTTCTCCTGGATCTGCATTCGGGGATCACTTAATGGACTTGGAGGACTTTTCTGGTGCCAGGGATGGAATCCAGGTTGGGTGTACGAAGCTAACTATAATTTACCACTTTACTTTTCTCACTTTACGCAAGTTTCACTTGCTGGATATTTTTGTTTTCATCGCATAAAGCTATGTGGTTATTTTAATTGACTCAAGCTACTGTAAGAAAGTACTGTGAACTGATTAAAAAGCATTGAAACAATATAGGCATGAAACTATCTTTAACAGTATTGTAAATCATCATAACCCAATTATGATGGGAGAAGTAAAGATCTATTTTTCATAATTTAAAACATAGAGAAGACCAAGTTTCAGGTCACAGCTGATGTGGTATCTAGTGAGGCTTTGATCCCTAATCATATATTATAAGGTATTCTTTTTATCTTCATATGGTGAAGGGCTGAGGGCATGAGAAAAGAATGAATCTTATTCCTAAGTGCTTTGTACTTATGACTTAATTACCTCACAAAGATCATATAGTAATTAGTGTGGTTGTTTTTTATTTCATTACATACATTTCAGGATATACACCCTTCAATACATAACTAAAATCACTCTTGATTTTGTGAAAAAATTATCAGAGTTACATTATATTTCATATAGCTGCATTGATATATTTAATTAAAATGATTCTTGTAACCAAAATATTTAAACAAATTTTGTATCCTCATGTACAAGTTCAATATTATGGTCTTTCTTTGTGACTTGTACTTGATGTTAATGATGCTATATCCAATGATAACTAAGTGAAGTTGACTGCTAGGGAAGATTTGCTGCTTTAATATGGACAACGTGGTTTTATTAATTCTCTTTAAATCAAAATTGCAGTTTTGACAGGTTTTACTTGCCATTGACTTATATTCTGCTTGTAGCCAACTTAAACTGCCAGAAATTCACAACTCACCTGTCCTGTATTTTTGCATTTGGTTTCTGAATCTAAGTATATATACATAAATTAGGATATGAATTATTCAGTATTGCCAATGGCTAATATTGCTGCTCATGTTTTCTACTCTAAAAACATCCGGTGATACTTGTTGAATTTTGAATACAGTTTTATTTCACATTCTTTTTTTCTGTTACTATAATCATAAAAGAAATGCAAAAGTATTTCTTTTATATGAAGAGGCATCAAATTCTTCACTTCTTCTTTTGCTTTAACATGAACTGAAAATACTCTCCATGACCATGATAAAGCATTAAATTATGTGTTCAAAAATTTATGTGACAATCTCAACCTAGCAAAAGTTTCCATATTTTTTATAACTTTTGATCTGAGAGAATTCACATTAAGAATTCTGGAATTTATTTTTCTATCTTATACATGATTTTTCAGTTTTTCTTTATATTAAATAAAATTTTGCTCCTAAAAGAATGTTTACTAAAACTTAAGTTTTCTAATAAACACTTTGTCTCATAAAATTGTCATGTTTTTTTTTAATATTTGTATATATTTCTTAAAAGTTTAAATGACATTGAACTATACATAATAATAAAAGATATGACCAAATCCAGAAAACATGTACTTTCCCCTAAGAAACAATGGTATCCACTGAGTACTTAATTGTAGTTGTTTATTTACAAAGAAAATACAGCTATATTTTAAACATATTTATATCATAAACAATGGCATATGATATTTTTCAATTGCCAGCTATATAAGCTATATTTCAAAATATATTTAAATCTTTGAATTGAATATTTTGTTAGAGTATATAGCCTTCAATTTTTAAGTTTTGTAATTGTTTACTTATTTTCTAGACAAACTATTGCAGATAACATCCTTAACTATATATCTATCAGCAACATTCTGTTATGAATGCATATTAGAATTATGATAATTATTAAATTAAGTTGGTTTTTATAAAAATAGTAATTTTTTGTCACTTGAAGAGGAGGTAATCCATACTTGAAACTTTAGACTAGATATCACATGCTTACTTATCGCAAAATTGCTTTTTTTATATCATAATATGAAACATAGAAACTCTTCAAATTCTACTGTTCTAGTTATCAGTCTACTCAGCTTTTTTTCTTGAGTCATTCAAAATGCCTTTTCTTAGAGCATCATCATAAACCCCTTTCACTTCTTCATAAACACTCTCTTTAACAAATTTATATATGATCACAATTTATATAACTAAATATAATGCAATAAGAAATTGTGTCTACCATACCAAGATTTTTCCTCTTCTATTATCCATCAAAAATAAATGCTGAGGTAGGAAATTAAGTTTTTCTTCATTATATTAAGTTATAATTTATAACACTTTCTTAAAATGACTTCAGATGTACCTATAATTGTCAACATATT
The DNA here is from genome assembly GCF_024139225.1 of Suncus etruscus. Taxonomy (NCBI): domain Eukaryota; kingdom Metazoa; phylum Chordata; class Mammalia; order Eulipotyphla; family Soricidae; genus Suncus; species Suncus etruscus. The sequence goes on along the minus strand of NC_064855.1, from coordinate 85,897,960 downwards.
TATTATTTTAAAAACAGAAAAAAACTCTAGAGTTACTAATTGCATATTCTAAAAATAAACATCTATTATCCTTTACAATTTTATACTTCATTAAGGCTTTTTGTGTGTGCATGATATACTCTCATCATCAAAGAATATCTGAAGCTCATTAACTATCCTGAAATGACAAATTACTTACTTTCTTTGACTACATTTCCTACTTTTTATCTGTAAGCATTTTTTCCTTTCAAGATTATATTTAATCTCTTTTACCCTTTAAATGATTTACTTCTTCACTAGCAGGAACAACTTTATAATTAAATGTTTTGACAGAAGAAAAAGCTAATCTGCTTTTCTGAAAAGGATGGATATAGATTGACCCACTATAGCAAAATCTATATCACCAGCATTATGAAAATAGAAATGCACAGGAGATTATGAAAGCCAAAATAAGTTTTAAAACTGGTTAAAATGTTTTTAAATAAAATTTAGAGATTTTCATATGTATTTTACTACCTATGCCAAAAAGTTGAATCCTCTTCCATTGATAAGTATGAAGTACATGTCAATCCCAGTTTATATAATTTTGAAATAGGCAAAAAATTACTTAACTTGTAAGTAAATAGAGTCTTTCCTCATTTATTATTGCCCCTCTGACAGGAGCAATAAGGCTCTTGTCTTACTGCAGACCCCTGGCATCCCATAGGGTCTCTTGAGCCAGCCAGAAGTGATTTCTGAGTACAAACCCAAAAGGAACCTCTGAATATCACCAGGTGTGACCCAACAAACCCCACAAATAAAGGTGTTTAACATTTAAAAAATAATATTGATCCTAGTGATATAGTAGATAGATTTTTCTGTATGTCACTAGCATGTAAGTTATCATATTTAAGTTATAAAATTTATAAAAGTTTTCAGAGTAGTTCCCAACATGTAGAATTGTTGCGAACCTAGAACTACACAAGTTCTAAAACATGCACACACCTGGGATATAGACTGGCTAATAAAAAGGAATCTTTTCCCACTTCAGTATATAGACAGGGCACTGACAGAACTTTACAAGAAAAAACATCTAATCCCATCAAAAATGGGGAGAAGAAATGAACAGACGTTTTGATAAAAAAGAAATACAAATGGCCAAAAGCACATGAAAAAATGCTCCTTGTCACTAATCATCAGGGAGATGCAATTCAAAACAATGATGAGATACCATCTCACACCACAGAGATTGGCATACATCACAAAGAATGAGAACAGTCAGTGCTGGCGAGGATGTGGAGAGAAAGGAGTTCTTAACTACTGCTGGTGTGAATGCCATCTAGTCCAACCTCTATGGAAAGTAATATGGAGATTCCTCCAAAATCTGGAAATTGAGCTCCCATTCGACCCACTATTCCACTCCTAGGGATATATCTTAAGAACACAAGAATACAATACAAAAACCCCTTCCTCACACCTATATTTATTGCAGCACTATTCACAATAGCCAGGCTCTGGAAACAACCAAGATGCCCTTCAACAGACGAATGGCTAAAGAAACTGCTGTACATATACACAATGGAATATTATGCAGCCGTCAGGAGAGATGAAATCATGAAATTTTCCTATACATGGATGTATATGGAGTCTATCATGCTGAGTGAAATAAGTCAGAGGGAGAGAGAGAGATGTAGAATAGTCTCACTCATCTATGGGTTTTAAGAAAAATAAAAGTCATTTTTGCCACAGTCCTCAGAGACAATGAGAGGAGGGCTGGAACTTCCAGCTCACTTTATGAAGTTCACCACAAAGAGTGGTGAGTGCAATTATAGAAATAACTACACAGAAAACTACCATAATCATGTGAATGAATGAGGGAATTGGAAAGCCTGTCAGGAGCATAGGTGGGGGTGGGGTGGGATGGAGGAAGATTTGGGACATGGTGGTGGGAATTTTGCACTGGTGAAGGGGGTGTTCTTTAAATGACTGAAACCTAATCACAATCATATATTTAATCAAGATGTTTAAATAAAGAAAAAAGAAAGAAGGGCAGTTTATAAAGCAGAGGACACGATTAAGTTCATTTAACACTAGTTGAACTTTATTTTAACAAACTAGCTTATAGTATTTTCTCATATTGGCATTTTCTTTTTTTTTTTTGTTAAGTGTACAAAAGTGTTGTACTTAAAGTTCAGAGATCACAATGATAGTGCTGTAGTTAGGATGCTTGCCTTGCATGCAGTTCACACAGATTCACTTATGGTCCCATAAGCTTGACAGAAGTGATTCCTGAGCTCAGAGACAGCTGTAAGCCCTAAACAATGAGAAATCAGGATAAAAAATTATCAGAGAGTATCTTAAGTATATTTCCTTCAATATTAAAATGGTATATTAAAATGCTACTACACATATATGGCAATACATAGCACATTATATAATTTAAGACATCATTCCGTATATAAACTATAAGGGTATGCTAAAGCAGAATTATTTTCCTTTCAAAAAGTATTCCTTATAAGTACAACTAGAATTAAATCTGCATGCTTTGATTTAATGTTTATCAAAACATTTATGATCTTTATATATAAATGCATTTTATGGGAGGTGTGTAAAATCAATGCAAGGCATGGTATTATATGCTGACAAAGTTCAGAGATTGAATTTTGACATAAAATAGTTTTACATTCAGAGGGATTGTCTATATTCTCTAAGGGGAATATATAGATATTATATACTAATAAGTGCTTAAAATATAGATTTCTAAGAATAATTTAAAACCCAGTGACAAGTAAAGAAAATTTTTCTTGATTTAAAATATTAACTTTGAGTTGAAGATTAGATATTAAAATAATAAATTAGGGTAAACAAAACTCATTTAAATAGAAATTTGTGGGAGATTCCATTAAAATCACCAGCAATAACTTCTGGGAACCATGTTAATAATGATTCAGGTCTTCAAAATCAGTTAAGAATGGAAAAGAGGAGCCTAAATTGTGTCATTAGAAGTGATCCTTCTCTGTATTATATGTTGTATTTAATAGATTTATGACTCATTAACTGAAGAATGAATAAGTTTTAAATAATCAAAGTTTCTTTATAAATTTCCTGAAATAAAAAATAGGTTTTATTTGGAAACCCAGAGCAAGGAAAAAAAGAGGGGAGTGAGAGAGAGAACTAAAGAGAGAGAATGAAACAAAGAGAAAAGAGAAAGAGGGAGAGAGACAGAGAGAGAGAAAGAAAGAAGAGAGAGAGAAGTGAAAGAGAGCAGTCTTCTCCAAAGGTTTAGGTGCAAGCCCCTGAGGTAAAAAATTATAAAAGTTAACATATCAAGGGCCTGGAGAGATAGCACAGCGGCGTTTGCCTTGCAAACGGCCGATCCAGGACCAAAGGTGGTTGGTTCGAATCCCGGTGTCCCATATGGTCCCCCGTGCCTGCCAGGAGCTATTTCTGAGCAGACAGCCAGGAGTAACCCCTGAGCAATGCCGGGTGTGACCCAAAAACCAAAAAAAAAAAAAAAAAAGTTAACATATCAAGAGGGTCAAAGGAGAAATATGGGGTGAAATGGGCTTGGGCATCTTGTACCCAGGGAAATACATGTGGACATTTGGGGCCAGGGTGATCATGTGTACTATAAATTTAAAACTTATTTTAAAGAATAGAATCAAGTGGGCTTCTGGAACTAATGCTTCTATCATTTTTTATTTTTTATCTCTTAAATATATTTATTCATTTTATTTATCTAAATAACAGTTGGAGAATTTGCATTTAGTAGAGAGTGGGTAAACATTAAAATAAGTAGACATGGGGGCTAGAATGATTGTACAGCAGGTAAGGCCCAGGTTCAAACTACAGCATTTCATATGGTGCCTTGAGCACTACCTGGAATAATCCTTAAATGCAGAGCCATAACTAACTCCTGAGCATCAAAGGGTTTGGCTCAACAAAACAGATAAAATAATTAATCAGGTTTGTCATTCAAAAATAACTTTGTGTCTTCACTCTTTGACACAAAAGATTACTTGAGAATGTAATATCTAGAGCCTTGTATTAACACTTCATGATCCACAATAGTTAAAAACAAATATAGTAGAAAGGCTTTGTTGTTGACAATTACCCAAACATTAAAGACTATTCTTATTTTAAAAAAATCTATATTTATTATTGTTTGAAAATGACAATTCAGTCTGTTAGTACTGCTATATATTTGTTTTTATGAGCATGGGTTAATATTTTTCAAATAAATTTTGGGGCTGGAGACAGAACAGTAGCTAGGATGCTTGCCCTACATATAGCCAATTCTGGTTTAATCCCTGGTATCCAATATGGTCACTTCAGCAATGCCAGAACTATTTTCTCAGCATAGAGCCAGGAATAACACCTAAGCACCACTTTATATAATCTCAAAGCAAAGAAAAATTAAAATAAGTAAATAAATTTATGAATTTCAATGCTGGAAAAATAGTACAGTTTGGCTGAATCAGATGACATTCCCTCTGCTCTATGAAATCCTATTTTATTCTTATTCACACCGCACTGTTTGCTTTATTATTTTTTATGTGTTCATTGATGTGAGATGATAGCCTATTGTTCTTTAAGGTCGCATTTTACTGATGATATGTGATGGAGAACATCTTTTCATATACCTCTTTTCTATCTGTCTTCCTTGAGAAAAATGTTTGTTCATATATTTTCTTCATTTTGGATAGGGCAATTTTTAATGTTTTAATTTTTCATCATGCAAGTTTACGTTTATGTATATTCTATGTTTCCTTTTTGGCAAATAAGTTAGGATAGCGTTTTTTAACCTATAGATTTGTTACTTATATATTTAGTTAATAAGATTCCTCTCTCTAAACACATCGTTGTTACCATTTAAACCATAAACTTTTCTTCTGCACAATCAAAACTATTGTAGATGAAATAGGAACATTTCTTGTTACATGTTTTAACATGTAGCAGTTAAAATATATTTTAATTTGACCTAGATAGATTCCTTTCCTTAACTGTAACATTTTTTTATGAATCCAAAGGGTTTTTGTCTTTTATATGCATTGGTTCAGCCTGTATCCAAACACAAATGCTAATATTGGTGGAATCTGCCAGAACGTTTTAGGTCAAATGAAGACATTCTCTATGTAACAAACGATAGCTGCATTTCAGAGTTAAAATTTCATTATATGTTTAACCTTGAGGCACAGAAAGGAGAAGAATGTATTTAAACATTATAAACTCTGTCTTCAATTTAGACTTGTGAGATTTCAATTATTCTTTTTAAAATTTGTCAGCTTACTTTTAGTCAATGACAGCTGATTTCCTCCTTCTCCCCATATGTAGTACTAACATTTGCTCAGGATGTACTACTTGCTTTGCTTAATTATATAAATCATTTGGGGTTATAAATCCTGAGGCCCAGATTTAATAATGAATAAAGTATTGATGACTCTTTTTGGGGAGGGAGAGAGGTACCTGGATATGCTAGGAGATTACTCCTTACTCTGTTCTCAGTGAAACTCAGGAAAACATATAGGGTACAAGTATAGTATTATATCTCTGATCCATTAAACTTTTTATATTGAATTCAATAATTAGGTTTTCTGATATCAAATGCAGTACTAAATTTCTAGTGGAAAACAAAACAAAACATAAATCCACATAATGTGCTTAAGTAAATGTATTTGTAAACCTATGTTCTACTAAAAACAATCATATAGCAGTTACTAAACTCTCTTAAAAGTATGTGCTTTTAACAAATAAATAAAAATGAATAATAATAAAATATTTTATAAGATTATTAGTAAAATATTTTTAACATTGATCCTATTTATTGATGAGTAAATAATACATTAAAATTCTTAATAGATAATCTATTTCTTTAAGTATTTGGTACAGGATAAAAGCAAACATTTGATCTCTGATGTGTAACTTTTTCATAAATATTCTCATCTTAAACATGATGTTTAAGCCTGGCTACCAGGCAGCTAGTTGTGTGTTTGTGTGTGTGTTTGTGTGTGTGTGTGTGTGTGTGTGGTATAACATATGTGTGTGTTAGGGAGGAAGATGAGTAGGTAGAAGAGGAGGCTTGTAGCTCATTGTACTGTTTAACTTACTCCAAAAGTATCTCCAGCTCTTAATGTATTTTCCCCCCTGTCAAAGCAGGAGCTAGGTGTTATAAAAGAGTGGAACAAGAAAATAATAATTATTCTGTGTGTTTTCCATTGCTAGCTTATTTTTTGTTGTTGCTATTGTTTCTTCTTGTAAAATCAGCTTAACCTATGAAATCAGTATAGTTAGAATATGAGAGAAGTGTTTTATAACCTTTTCACAATTATTTTATTTTATATAAGATTTATATAATTAACTTAACTATTTTTGATATGAAACATAATTATGATATTTCTATAAATTATGATGATTTAAATGCAACTAGTTAGTAGTTATTCATATTTATAGATAATGTTTTCTTTTGTATGCCTGTTTTTGGATCACATCCAGGGACACTCAGGATGGCTCTGTGCTTAGAAATTATCATGGAAGATTTGGGGAGAACCAGATGGGATACCAGGGATTGAACCCAGGTAGCCTAATTGCAAGGCAAACACTCTACATTCTGTGTTATAGCTCTAGCTAGATAATGTTCTTACGAATATATTTTAAATATTCTTTTAGCAAATTTTAAACATGCATACAATATTATTATCAATGATTGCTTTGTTGTACATTATGTCTTCTGATATTTTTGTTGAAATTTTCTACTTTTAATCCCCTTGATTTATTTTTTTAGCTCTTTTAATTTTATAGTTCTTTTCTAAAGAATATTGTTTAACATTTTCATAAGGTAGCAGCATTCTGAAAGATTATATACACTTCAGGTCACAGTTTTGTCATTTATATCCATTTGCAATATGTCGTAATCACAAAAAAAATCCATTGGGCAGTCAAATAATTTTCCTTCATTTACATAACAATAAGACTTTTGGTTATCCCATATATACAAAACCTTACAACTTAGCTTAATGACAAATGCTGGTTTAATATTTGTATATACCACTACTAAATGTAATCTTATAACTTATGTCAGAATTATTACTTCTTTTAAATATTTTGGTACTAAAAATAATGTTCTCTTTCTGGATCTCAAGATACATTTTATTTTTAAGACAATTTATCAAGATACATTTCAGTTGCAATAATAATGATTACTGTCTGCTTTCAATATTCTGTAATAAAATTTCCTTTTCTGCCAGGTAAAATCTTTTGAGTCTTCGTTGTTAACAAAACTGCTAAACACTAATAATTATTAGTAAATGTATTACATGAAAATATGTTACGTATTAGAACTCTAAAGATTTTAGTGTAAGGTATATTTCATTTATTAATGAGTATTTCATTTATTTATTTTTTCTTTTCTATTACTCTTTCTACAAGAAACAAATGACCTTTACTATATTGGTTTTCTATGCTCGCTAGTTCTACAGCAAAGGGGCATCACATTTCATTTCTCTGTTACATTTAAATAATGAGGCTATCTCAGCAGCACTACAGATGTTTCTCTACATTTGATTAAATCCTAGCAGATTCCAGCTTTCTTTTATATCTGTAACTACTATCTTTGCCCACTTCTATGTCATATAATTTCAAAATGTGATTGTCATTCAGTTTTCTTTTAGTTTCTAATTTCTAAAAGACTTTATAAACTTTTCAATTATAAAAGTATGAAAGAGTGATGATTCCTTTGTAATCCTTGCAGTTTTTGCTTTAGGTAAGAGCCAACAATGATAATTAAATTGTTCTGCTTCTTAATATATATATATATATATATATATATATATATATACACACCTCTTCTGAAATAGACTCTCTGTGTTATAAAGTACTATTTTACCATCTATTCTTAAATTATTTCTTTTATAACACATCTCAAACTCACCTCTAATTATAAAATATATATTTACTATTGCTCTAATAATGGGTGCTAGATATTCACAGTAAAAAGAAAGTGAAAATTATATTAAATTTAAAATTTAAAATGCTTATTTAAAATTGAGCACTTGTATATTTATATAATCTGAGATTATGTGTATCAATTCTTTATCTATATTAGTCAATAAATAACTTTAAATTTTGTAGCAATTTTTTCAGGAAATAATATGGCAAATTAATAATAGTGACTACCTAATATAATAGTACATATTTACACTGTGTATGAGTTATTTTGTTTAGAGTTTTTTGCAAACCCATATTTATTTTTTTTACTTTTTTTTTATTGTGACTGAAGTTCATTACACAGAATTATTTACAGTACATAGTAACAATGAATGAAGGGCATTCCCATCACCAATGTTGTCCTCCCTCCACTCCTGTTCCCAGCTTGTCTCCCACATATTTCTCCCTTACCCCCCAGAATCCTTGTGTAACTGGTCTCCACCTTACATCTTATTATAGGTTGGGTATCTATTCTGTTTGGTGTTCCAGTCTGGTCATTTTTTATTTACATTACATGCTCATATGACTGGTCCTGGTATCATTCTTTTCCCCCCTCATTTTATGAAGCTGAATGATTCAAGTTATTTATTCTGTTGGAGATAAAAAGGTTAAGGAAAAGAGAAGAAAAAACTTGGTACCAACTACTAAAATAGAAAAAAAAAATAATCACCGAATAATATCCACAAAAGTGAAAAAGAAAGAAAAAAGTGGAAGAAGAAAGAGAAGTAAAATAATATCAAAAAACAAACAAAAAATAAAGCAAAACAAAACCAGAAAAAGTGGTTCAGTGTCAGGGCTATATGTTACCCTACCATTTCTTTTTCTTTTTTTTTTTTTTTCTTTTGTATGGGCACAGTAAGTATTGGGGAAGGAAGGAAATTCCCGTGGCCTAAGAGATTCAGGGTTTCTCCACTCTTGAAGCATATTGTCATGGGAACAACCACTGGCTCCATACCTTCTCATTGCCATATCCCAGCTGTAGCAAGCAATCTTGGTATTTGCGCAGGTCCTAGGACAAGGCCTAGGATAGAGTCTTTAAGGTTCTAGACATACTGTTCCAACATTGTTGGTGTGTTCATTTTTTTGTATCATGTGCTCCATGTTTTTGCTCGTTCCGTAAGGCGAAGTCTAGGAAATTATGGTTCCAAGGGTTCTGCTCAGTCTCTGTTGTCATAATTGGGCCTCTGCACTAAGAAATCTTGATTTTTGAAGGAGACCTGGGCTATAGCCTAGGGTAGGGTTTCCTTTAATGGTCTCAAGGTACGTTCTGCCCACTCATGCAAACCCATATTTATTAATATAACACTTTATTACATATGTTTGAGTATTTATTTACACTGAAAGTAAAAACTCATATTTTTAGGCTAAGAAATAGATTGTGTACATAAATAACAAGTTTACCTATAAATATGCTTTAATATGTATTTTTTTTTTTTTTTGGTTTTTCAGGCCACACCCTTTAGATGCTCAGGGGTTACTCCTGGCTATGCACTCAGAAATTGCCCCTGGCTTGGGGGACCATATGGGACACCGGGGGATCGAACCTTGGTCCTTTCCTTGGCTAGCACTTGTAAGGCAGACACCTTACCTCTAGCGCCACCTTGCTGGCCCCTTAATATGTATTTTTATGTCATGAATAGATTGTAGACTCTTTTTTTTTTTTTTTTTTGGTTTTTGGGCCACACCCGGTAACGCTCAGGGGTTACTCCTGGCTATGTGCTCAGAAGTTGCTCCTGGCTTGGGGGACCATATGGGACACCGGGGGATCGAACCGCGGTCCGTCCAAGGCTAGCGCAGGCAAGGCAGGCACCTTACCTTTAGCGCCACCGCCCGGCCCCAGATCGTAGACTCTTAAGGAAATATTTATTGCAGTTGAATCTATTTGCCAGCAAATCCACTTTGTATTTTAAACTTAGAGTACAGATTATGTGCCTATTGAGTACTGATCCTCACAGTCCTGGCCTTTCTAAATCTAGTTAAATCTATTTCTATTAAAATTGTTAAAAAAAATAAAAAAAGAAGTATCCTAACAATCAAAAACTTATTTCTGAAAGTCTTGTGGCAAACAATTAATGAATGCATTTTGTTGTTGTTGTTAATTTATTTATTTATTTATTTTTTGCCAAACCCTGTGATGCTCAAAGATTACACCTGGCTCTGTGCTCAGAAATTGCTCCTGGCTAGGAGGACCATATCTGGTGCTGTGGGATGGAACTTGCGTTCATCCTGGGTCAGCCGTGTGCAAAGCAAAACAACTACCACTGTGCTTCCACTCCGGTCCTCTCAGATTTCAATCTCAGATGTTACTCAAACTTTTGCTCTCACATCTTCAGTTTATAGAAAATTTTTTACTAAATTTCACATAGTTTCCCTCTTGCCAATATAATAAAAATTAAAAGTATCAGATAAAAGTTAGAAAACAGAAATACATTTATTTATCCTCACCTGTATATACCCTACAATAATTGATTTGGCTTACTTAGTGATTTTTCCCTTTTTAGTAATGTATGACTGTTTCTAAAAATGCCAAATACAATTTATATAATTCTGTTGCTTCATATAGTGTAGGATCATGAACCTGTGGTTCTAAATATTATAAATGTTGCACTCTTATATAACGTTTTACAATATAACTATATATAATTTGTTTCTTGTAGTCTTTTCATGCTAAAAATAGATAAACAATAAGTACAACAAAATATCACATCTGGCTTTTTAACTTTAATGTCATCACACTGAACTTGCATTTTATAATGAAATGTTTTCTTACTCATAAACCTCTGAATTGAATGATTAAATTAAGACTATTTGAAATATGGAATGGATTTGAAGCCAAAAGACAATCTAATTTCTGCTAATAGGTTGTTGGTCTTTGTGGGATAAAATGTCAATTTAACTCACATTAACACTATTACATGTTAATTCCCTTTCATACTTATTTCGACTAATGTTTAGATTTAGATGGATCATTGTATTTCAGAAAAACTTAAATATAGAATCTTAATCATAGGTAAAAAACTATCTCCACTGCAAGGTAATTACAACTTAAAAACTATTAACCCTGGGGCCTGTGAATAGCACAATAGTAGGGTGTTTACCTTTCTAGAGACAACCTGGATTATGCCCCTTGTATCCCATGAGGTTCCTGGAGCCTGCCAAGAAAAAATTCTGAGCACAGAGCAAGAAATAATGCCCGAGAGCTGCCAGCTGTGTCCCAAATGATACCAACAACATAACCAAAACAACAACAAAAATATATTATCCTTTATGTGAGTCACCTCTAATATAATTTCACAACAAATATCAAGTAAATATACACAATTACAAGTATTATATTTTTTGCTCTATCCCCCTTATTTTACATGATTAGTAAAAAGTATAATTTTTCTTTTTTTTGGATATTTGATATCTAAAATCTTAATTACTACCTTTTTTATTTTTTTATTGTTTATTTGGGTTGTCTTATTCCTACATACTTATTATACTAAATTTTTAGTTAATATGTTCAGTATTAAATTGAGAAAAGTGATTATGATACAAAGTATCAGAAAATAGAAGAAAAATTAATAATATAACAGTACATATGACTTGGAGGTTTAACTTGGAAATTGATTTGGATTTTTATTCTCTAAAATTTAGATTTTTTTCTTTAACTCCTTTGCAAGTAACTATTTCCCCCTATAATTTGTGGTTAAGCCTGTCTTACTACCTATTAGCTGATAGTGTGCAAAACTAAGCTGTTTTCTATGTTATTCTATACTATAGCTTAAGCTATAAAAGATTTAGAATTGCTTAGCCTATTAATAAAATGTATTATTTTCAGAATATTTCATTTGCATTTTAATTCTGCACATAAAGGGCAATGACATTTGAGAGGGCTAAGCATAAATTTTCTGTTAAATTGAGTTTTATAATACCAATTAATTGGGATGCAATTTTTTTCAATAAATAAATTTCAATCAGATTGCAACAGTTCCAGGCCTAAAATTTACTACACTTAATATGTTTAAGATTAAAATCATGTTCATTACAGTAGCATGTTGGACTCAATCACAGACATATCACTCTTTCCTCAACATCTTCAATTACTTATTTATTTCTGCAGTATTTTTAGTTCTTCAAGCATCTTCACTTATTCTTACATCAGGAAATTAAAACATTCTATTTGTCTGGACTAATATTACTCCAGATAACTATGCAATTATTGATCTGTCCTCTTATAGTCACTAATTATAAGCTTCAAAGTGTTTTCTGTCCTCTATGGCAATATATGTTTTACTAGGTTGTTTCTCTTTCTACATAGAAATACTGTAAAAGGATCTTATTTATTTTTCCAATTTACTTACTCTATCGTCTACAGAAACGTAAACTCAATGGGCAAAGACAAGTAATGTTTCCTTTGTGCTTAGTGATTAGGTCATTGGTTGGCACATGGTAGATAGTCAATTAAATATTTATGGAAGAAATAAATGACTTTCATTTACATGTAGGTTAATTTTTTCTGAAAAGAAGTCAAATAACTTTTTTCCTACAGATTACCCAGACTTAATTTGCGAGTGTCCAGCCTTTTAGATCTCTGCCAGTTCTTACCTCAATCTAAATTTAATCTATTTATATAATCGCTTTAGGCTACATAGCTATGAGATTAGCTGATGTTTATTACAACACCTAATTGCATCCTAAACTCTCAGTAACTGTTAATTATCAATAATAGCAAAACATTCAACCAGAATTGTCCTCTAGCTCTTTGGAAATGTTATTCACTGAGGATACAATTCAAGAATGACATTCTGTATAGGATACAAGCACACAGTGTAGTAATTATTTTTTATCTGCTTGTGTACCACAAGTGGTACATTTAAATATGACTTATATAAATGTCTTGGGTATACACTATCTTCTAATATTTATTTTTCTCTGAGTTCAATAGTTCACATTTTATAGATTTGTGTAATTACTTTGACATATATTTTAATATAAATTAAGCTATTCTATAGCCACTTATGGTAAATTTCATTAAACTGTACTTGTATTTATACAGAAATTCTTTGTCAAGTTATATTTAACAGTATAAGCTGAAAATTCAAGATCAAAGAAAATGTTTCAAAATATAGACAGGAAAAGCAAATTCACAAAAAGTTGATTTTCAAGTAAGAATAATGTGTGTCTACTGAGCCAATGTCTAACAATCGTCTTTCTTTTTTAATATAGAATTTTAACATTTATTTATTTGTTTGTTTGGTTTTTGGACCACAGTCACTTGTATTTATGGGTGACTCTTGGTTCTGCACTCAGAAATCATTCCTGGCAGGGTTTGGAGACCATGTGGAATGCCAGGGACTGAATCCAGGTCTATCCCAGGTGGGCCACATGCATGGCAAATGCCCTACCACTGTGTTTTCACTCCAGCCCCTAACAATAATCTTTCTAACACTGAAATAAGTTAGATGTTAGCACTTAGAATGTTTTTTCTAAAAGTAAAAGAGAATTGCTCTAATTCACTGTCATTATGTACCTTAGATATAACTATGAAAGACATGTAATTCACATGGGTCTCTATAAAAATCATTAAAAAGTGTTTTTCTAAAAGTAAAAAATTATTTTAAAATTTTAATTACATTGATATTGAATACAAGATAGGAAAACACACCTGAAATATTTACCTATGAATATAACATGGAAATTATATTAGTTTATGAATGTAGTAATATATATTATTTCTAAAGAGTAATTTCTTATTTTAATGTTTTATATGTGTATCATTGTACATGTGTGTGGGCATGAAAGAGAGAGATAAGTGGGTAAGTCTGCCATACATGTACACACAGGTAAGAAGTGGGTGGGAGGGAAACTGGGGACATTGTTGACAGAAAATGTACATTGGTGATAGATCTTGGTCATTATATGTTTGAAAATCAACCATGAACAACTTTGTAACATTTTAATAATGATCCATTTAAAATGCATTTAAAAAGCGTATACATATCTAACTTATCTGAACATAAATTTAAAATGTAAATATAAAAGTAAAATCTTTAAACAAAGGTAGGAACTTGGTCACCTATGTAAAAAATTTAACTGCTATTATTGTTTGTTTATCATAAATAATCACATTGTAGAATAATATATAGTAGAGTTCCTCTTTTTATTTTTAGATTTTTTGGGTCACGCCCAGTTATGCTCTTGGGCTACTCCTGGCTCTGCACTCAGAAATCACTCCTGGCTTAGGGTATCATATAGAACACCTGGGATCGAACCTTGATCCGTCTTGGATCAGCCGCATACAAGGCAAATGCCCTACTACCTTGCTATCACTCTGGCCCAGGGAGTTCCTCCTTCTATGTTACCATTATCTAATTGGACTATAAAATTTAATGATAACATAATATTCAAGATCCTTTCTTATTATTTATAATAAAATATTTGAAAATTCTTGTAGATTATTTTAGTTTACAGGAAGTAATACACAAATGCAGTTATCATTTTTGATACTCTATTCTAAAATAAGTAGAAAAATATTTTGCCAAGTTCATTATTAAACCTTATCTTTGGTCCATGAAAATGTAATTGTAATGTAGAAATAAACTCTAACTACTTTGAATGAGTGTGAAAATTTAAACAAAAATACTTCACAAAATTGTGTAGAAATATTATTAAAAAGTAAATACTAAAAATGAGGTATTTGATCTTTGAACTAGCATTCAAATATTTACATTCCTCAGGAATAATTCATGATGCATATGTAATGCTTGTATTTATTTATTTATTATACTTTTAATTTTGGTTGGCCACCTCCATTTCTACTTCAAGGTTAATCCTGGCTTTACACTCAGATATCACTTGTGGCAGTGCCATATAGAATGCTGAAAATTAAAGTCAAGTTAGTGATATGCAGGACAAGTATCTTTCAATGCTATACTACTTCTCTTTCTTGTTTTCTGATAGTAATCCTAACATGTTAGCCAAAGGAGTTCGATTTTATTAAAAGATATGTATTATATATATTTTCAGTGAAAGCAATATTGACCACATTTTAGAGGTTTTACAAATCCCTATTACCTCTACTCTTAAGAAGATTGTGTGTGAAAACTTTTATAATTTCATCCTTATTTATTACCACCAAATTATCACTTCTACGACACACACACACACACACACACACACACACACACACACAAAATCACCCTAGAATTATCTATTCACACCAGAAATAAAATACACTCAAGAGATTTTCTAAGTGATCTAAGCAGACACTTTTAACATACTGAATGAAGTCATTAAGCTTCATAAGACACAGGCTTATGCACTGCTACAGATAATGCCAGATTACCCCTAAATTTATATGTTGAAACCTCAGGCTTATGCACTGCTACAGATAATGCCAGATTACCCCTAAGTTTATATGTTGAAACCTCAGACTCAATATTACATCTGGACACAGTCCTTTGAAAGGTAATTAAATCATTAGGGTAAGGATATTTACAAGGTTTCTTTTCTTTTAAGTGAAGTCATGCTTAACTCTGGAAGTTGACTCTCTCTGGACCAAGAAGTTGATCATAAACAAATATAGACTCTGTCAACTCTTGAATTTTCATCAACTAAAACTTGAGATATTTCTATAGTTTGAACTATTTAATATAAGCAACTATAAGTAAATTAAAACTCACCAGTCATTTATTCTCATTTCCACATTACCTCACTTTATGGAGTATGAAGCAGAAGGTAATACTATTAGTTTCATTCCACATCTCTCTATAAAATTTTATTAGATTTTGGCATAGTTTATTTGATTTCTCTTTTAAAGTTTTCTCTTAATTTTTTTAATGGATCTTTACTTTAGACTTAAATAAGTTCTCAAACTTGGATAGTTAATATTAAAATTGTTTACATTAAATAATTGAAGTATAGTATTTAAAATAGTTACTTAAAAGATTAAATAACTAATAGTTAAATATAATTATATACAAAAATATATGGTTATGTACATAAAACAGTTATATATTAATATATAAAATAATTATATGTAAAATAGTTAAACTATTTAATAACTTTATTTAAAACATATTTTTGAACTTTCCTTAATATTACTAGTTTTTATTTTAATGCTTTGAAAAATTATCTGATCATTATATTGTTATTGCATTTGATCTCTTCTATTTTAGTTAAATCATATGCTTATTGTTGAATTTGCCATGGATAAGAGCCAACTGTCTACTGCTATTTTTTAATGTTCAACCTTAATCTCTTAACTGAAAAATTTGATTATGGGACAGTGATGAATATTCCAAGGAAAATAGTCAATCTATGTCAGTATTATTTATGTGTGTATCTTTTAAATATGAGTGTGTGTACATGTGCTAGTGGGCAGAGGATGATGACCAAAACTTATTGAAAAATTAATGTTTCTATTGTTCTTCATCTGAAGTTCTCCATAAAACATATCATAAACTGAAGGATCTTTAACAGTTATAACAGAATTTTTGTTTGTTTGGGGAAACATCCAGTAATGCTCAAGAGTTACTCATCACTACCTGCTCAGAGTTTGTTCTTGTTGGTGTTGAGAAAATGACTTGGCTCTGGGAACTGACATTGTAGCTTCTATGAATGAAGTATGCACTTCAGTTTTTTAGTCCACATTTCCTTTGTTAATAATTGAGTTAATAAAATTTTTGCCTGAAATTCTTTTTGATGAGAATCCTTAACATTAGTAGTTTCAATTTCTTGCCAAAATAAGGGTCATAGAAAAAAATTTAATATAGGGGTCAAAGTGATAGCACATCTATAGGGCATTTGCTTTGCACGTGGCTGAACCAAGACAGATCCCTGGCATCTCATAATAGTATTCCAAGTCCAGAGCAATTTCTCAGTGAATAGCCAGGAGTAACCCCTGAGTGTCACCGGGTGTGGCCTAAAACAAACAAAAAATGAAATATAAAGAGACATACCCCAATTAATCCATTTACTATAAATAGAAAAATATCATTTTCCATAATAACTTTAATTTCAATTGTATATCATTAAACATTTGATCAGTGAAATGACCAATTAACTTCATTGTTACCCTAAAATTGTGGAAATTAATAAACTGGCATAGTTCACACACTAATACCCATATATTTTGTTGAGAATATTGGAAGTGCTACTTTTATGACTTGGTGAAAAGAAATATTAAAAGTTTAGGATAAAAGTTTCATAAAACTTATGAGCAATTATATATTTGACACATTAAATTATTTAAAGCATATATTTGACTCACTAAACCTAAGGCTTTAATTGTGGAATTTGTGATAGAATTTATAATATTAAACATAATATTTTATCAAGTAAAGTTTAGTTGTGGCTTGTATGATTTATAAACATTTTATAGGACTTTTCATAATAAAAGATTAATAGTAGAAAGTATAGAAAGAAATACTATTGATTGAAATATTCCATTTTGAACAGTGAAATGCAAGAAACATATGCTACTTGTTATATTTGATTCTTAGAATGAATAATCTTAACACATTAAATTTGTACATGTGCTATTAGAAGCAGCTTAGCAAAGAGATAGATATTGAACGTACTAGTTAAATATACTTCTAAGAAGATAAGAATTCAGTATGGCATCTATTTATTTATTCTAAATCTATTTTAATTCATCTAATTATGCTACAGAATAGAAAAGAAATGCAATGCTTTAAAAATTGGAATAACATTAAGTAACTCAAATTACATTTGCTAGAAAATTATGTTTTAGGTTTTTTGCAGCACAAACCCAAAATAAGCAGATAGCTTTATATAAAAAATACATAATTGAGAAATCAATTGGGGCCCAAAACATAGCACAGAGGGTAGGGCATTTGCTTTGCATACAGCCAACCTGGATTAGATTTTCAGTATCCTATATGATCCTCCTAAACCTGGCAAGAGTGATTTCTGAGCACAGAGTCAGGAGTAACCCTGCTGGGTGTAGTTCATAAACCAATGCACTGCTGGGTGTAGTCCATAAACCAAAACCAATCAATTAATCAATCATAAATTATTCTTAAAACACCAGCAATTATCACCAAATTTTAGAAAGAAATCTAATCCTTATGGTATATAAATGTGCACAGGCATAACTAAACAGAAGAGAGGAGCTATCATTGTCCCAAAATGGCAGACTTTTCTCTTAGAGCAGAGGGCAGAGTGAAATTATATAAAATTCTATACCGGAAGAGCAAATGATTTAATATCTATGTTTTTTATTATCTGTGAAGTATAATATTTTAAAAGTTTTATGTAATATTCATCAGATATCGTTTCACTAGCATTCAAAAGTAGAAATTCAAACTAAAGGAAGGACCCTAAATAAAAATGAATAGCAAACTAAGTGCTTTTATTAATCTAGGCAAAGTTTATAGAAACAAAAGAATAGTAAACATATAAAATTCTATAATTTTGCTTAGAAGTATTTTAAAAAATAAAAATTAATTATGATTTTTTTCTAAGTTGTTAAAAATGTAAATAGATGTGAAATGCAGAAAAATAGAACAGGGTTTGAATGTTTTGAACCTTTCTAGATGCTCCCCTATTTTGCTTTTTAGGTACTTTCTCAAAAATTTCCCCACTGTAAACTTAAATATGCTAAAAATATGCTTCTGTGAGTTTTTAATGAGATTATATAGTATATATATATATATATATTAAAAATAATTTTAGTTTTCGAAACATCTCTATTTGTTTTTTTATTTTTTTATTGTGACAAGTTCATTACACAGAATTATTTACAGTACTAGTGACAATGAATGTAGGGCTTTCCCACTACCAATGTTATCCTCCCTCCGCTCCTGTTCCCAGCTTGTCTCCCACATATCCTTCTTTACCCCCCAGAATCCTAGTGTAACTGGTCTCCACCTTACATCTTGTTATAGGTTGGGTATCTATTCTGTTTGGTGTTCCAGTCTGGTCATCTTTCAATTACACCACATGTTCATCCCTATTTGTACAAAAAAAGTACTCCCACTCTTTGTCAGTAACCTATTGTTCTATAAATTTGTTTGAAAAGCTAAAGAATGCAATGAAAATTATTACATATGTGTTAATAATGATGAAATAAAAATATTTTATATTCTCAATAAAATAAATGCATTGGTGAACAATGCATTTATATAGGAGCATTTTATTAAGACATTGAACCACTCATACACAACCTATAAACAAAGCTTAAGTTTTAATTTTTTTGGCCACACCCAGTGACGCTCAGGGGTTACTCCTGACTAAGCGCTCAGAAATTGCTCCTGGCTTGGGGGACGCTGGAAGATTTTTTTATTAAGTTTTGCTTAGTAAATTAGTTTTGGAATTAAATTGCTCAAAACAATCATTCTGGGCCTGCGTGATAGCGCAGAGGTAGGGCATTTGCCTTGCATGTAGCTGACTCAGGACCGCCCTGGATTCTATCCCCAGCATCCCATATTGTCCCCAAAGCCAGAGGCAATTTCTGAGTTTATAGCCAGGAGGAGTAATCCCTGGGAGTCATCAGGAAGTGACCCAAAGACCAAAACAACAACAACTACAAACAAACAAAAAAACCCACAATCATACATTTAGATTTGGGTCATCTGAGCCTTTCTTTCCAAATAGGCTAAAAATTTGTGCTATTATATTCAATCATGAGAAATTTAGTTTTGCTGATATTGGGGGAAGGGGTAAAAATTTGTGAGTGCTTTTCTACTAAGCCCTGAAATTACTTGCATTCTGGTGGCAGGATTTCTATATAAGACTTTCTGACTCTATGCCAACATTTCCCACAACTTTGTATTTATATTCTATTGACTAAATTAAATAACAAGGATTATGCAGATTTGAGAAGATTGGGAAGTAGAAATAACTCTCTCTGATGAATAGAGCTATAACATCCCATTGCAAAATATACTTATGCATCACGAGATTGCAAAAGTAATATGCAAGAGTGAAAAATGGGAATATTTTTAAAAATAAATCTAGCATTGTCTTAAAATTGTCATAAAAGTTTATGTTCAGCTTTGTGACTGATGTTTTTAAAACACAGGGGAATATAGAATGTGAGAATTCATTTCAGCTACTACTCACAGCAAATATTTATATATACATATATATAATATAATATAATATAAATTAATATAAATTAATATAATATAATATAGTATAATATAATATAATATAATATAATATAATATAATATAATATAATATAATATAATATAATATAATATAATATAATATAATATAATATAATATAATATAATATAATATAATATAATATAATATAATATAATATAATATAATATAATATAATATAATATAATATAATAAATGGTACTATTTCAGTTGGGAGAGGTGGATCCTCAAAAGAAATAAGTCTGTGTGGCTGGCAAAGGATCACAGAATATCTTCTGACCTTATGACCTAACTCTGTTTTTGATTTGGGTGAGGTGGGGTAGTGAGGGAGGTAATAGCTTTGTGAGAAAGTGCTACCACATTCTTCTTTGTCCTCTTTGTTCCCCTAGGAAGTGCTCTTGGAAAGGAGTAGTGGATTGGTAAATTCTTCTAAAAGCACCTGCCTATGAGGACTCTAGAATCTCACAAGGCCCTTGGGTAACTGTCAAAATTCACCTGAAGGCCACATCAGCTTAGTAATTAGGAGTTGATCCCACCATCCAAGTTCTAAGAATATTGTCACCAATCTTCGCACAAAAAGAATTGCAGGATGAAAAGAAGGGTTAAGTAAAATATCTTTGTTCAGGAAATATGAGAGGAGATTGAGAGAAAAATATCTGTAAGCAAGAACATAGGTTTCTCAGCAGGGATAAAGCTACTAGTAAGTACATAATTAAAGTTGAAAATCAGATTAGTTCTAAGATGGAGTGTTTGTTTCCTAAATATAGGTGCCTACAATATAAAATGTATCTCACTTGCCTTTGTAAATGTAGTGTCTAGGATTTTCCTCAAGCTGTTCTCACTTGAAGATATTTATATTAATGAGTGTTGCTAGTGTGTAATTAAAAGAAAGGTTTTGGAACTTTTGATAGTCTTTTAAATGTTTTGGCTCTTTTGGGGGGCCATACTAAGTGATGTGAGGGTTATTTTGGTTCTGTATTCAGACATCACTGCCTGCCTACAGAACAGGAGACCCTAAGGGAGGGATGCTAGATATTGAACCCATTGTACTATTGTTCGGTCTTTCAATTTTGTTTTTGTTTTGATTTGGGTTTTTGGTTTTGGAGCCACACCTGATACTCTCAGGTATTACTCCCGACTCTATGCTCAAATATTACTCCTGGCAGGCTTGGTGGACCATATGGGATGCGTTTATAGTTGCAAGACAAATGCCCTATACCCTTTGTGCTATCACTTTGGCCAGATGACTTTATCAAATTTTTTTCTACAATCTTTGTTCCTGTCATAGTTTCTCATTTTAGAGGATCTGAGTTAGTGATCGTAGCCTTCATCACTGCATCTCAATTGTGATAAAGGCAGAGCAACTTTCATAATCTGCAATGCCACTTACTAATCCACATACTTGCCTATTTCAATAGCATTTCAGCATAACCAGGACATTTACATTTAACATCATAACAGCTATTTTAAAAATTATTTTCTATTTACTTTTTAAATAGGCTATTTTTCTCAGCAAAAATAAACTTTATAGGAACTTTTTTAATTTCCATAGGTCTGCTGAAAATATTTATTGAGTAATTCAAGAATTATACATCTGATATATATTTTTTGCAAGTAA
Organism: Suncus etruscus; assembly: GCF_024139225.1. NCBI lineage: Eukaryota > Metazoa > Chordata > Mammalia > Eulipotyphla > Soricidae > Suncus > Suncus etruscus. The sequence goes on along the minus strand of NC_064855.1, from coordinate 85,876,282 downwards.
TCCTTATTTTGCCCAATGGCTATTTGAATTTAAATTCTTGGGGGTATTGGATGTGGTGAATTTGCACTGGTAAAGGATATTACACATTGGATAATTGAAACATTAATGAACAACCTTGTAACTGAAAAAATTCCAACTGTTTTATGAGCAACCTTGTAATCATTGTGTTTAAATAAAATAATTTTAATAAAGAATAAAAAACAATTCTATGAAATTGTATTTTCCAAGATTTTGATAAAACCTAAGAATGCATATATTTTTGACTTTACTTTGATAAATGATTTATTTTTTTTTATTTTTTCCTAATTTAGGTGGTATTTTTGTACGTTCAATTATCAAGAATTCCAATGTGTCGACTCTAGAGTAATTTTATTTCCCTTACATATTTCTTTTTTTGTTTGTTTTTGGGCCACACTTAGTGATGCTCATGTGTTACTCCTGGCTATGCGTTCAGAAATCACTACTGGCTTGGGGGACCATATGAGATGTCAGGCTAGCGTGTGCAAGGAAGACACCTTACCGCTTGCACCACTGCTCTGGCCCTTTCCTTAAATAGTTCATGTAAAAATGTATGAACTTCATTAAAAATATGAAGACATTTTATAGAGAGCATGATAGGCTCCTCCTATTAAACTAAAACAATTTTTAGAAATTTTCATAATCATTCCTGTGTATTGCATATCATAAATATATAAAATAACAATAACATTCAAGAGCATGAAAGTGTTTGTAAAATTTCAACATCTATGCTTTTCTTGAATACTAATCACATGCTTGAAAAAAAGAAGATTATCAATAATTTATGTTTCTATTATGGAAAACAATCTATATGCTGTAAATAATCAGTGAGCAACTTCTGAGAACTTCTTATATGGAAACTTAATCTCTATATTGGGAAGGAAAAACATAGCAACAATTGGAATGTTTTAAAAACTATTATTTGATGTGGATTCCTATAATCTATAAATTTTACATTACATCTATAATATAGCATAAAATGCTTAGAAGCACATAAAATATGTTTAAATATCTAAGCATTTAAATTGTTCATTTATTCATATATATTTTTGAATCACCTGGAGTTGCTCAAACCTGACTTCTAACTCAGAGATCACTTCTCCTTCTAAACCCTGCCTGTATTTGAGTCAGGCATTCAATTTCTCTCACTCATTGTTTTTAAAATAACTGCTTAAAATAGTAGATTTTAATCTACATTCATTCCTTCTCACTTGTCTGTCCAGTTTTGCAAACATCATTTATTAACATTTTTAAAAGTTACTATTTTATCATGGATCTTTGGAATTAGTTATTTTTGTCTAAATGTTTGTATAAGATTGCTATTTTATTTAATTAAGTTATGTATATATTTATTATGACTACTTTTGGTCTATAATATAGTTTGAAAAACAAAAAACACTACAAAACATTGCTTCAAGAAAAAAAGAGAAGACACAAGAAAATTAAGATAATCCTGGTCATGGATTGACAAGATTAGCATAATTAAAATGGCAATACTTCCCAGATCATTGTACAGATTTAATGCAATCCCTATAAGAATACCATGATATTTTAAAGAAATAGATAAAATAATTCTGAAAATCAGGTGGAAAATAAAACTCTATAGATAGCAAATGAAATACTTGTTTTATTTAACAAAAAAGTATTGTTGGATAAAACAACTTCAAACTACAATAAATAGGTAGTCATAAAATAACATGGTATTGAAATAAAGACATAACCTCATATCAATGAAATTGACTTGAATACCTCAAAAACAAACAATCAGGTATATATTCAATTGAGTTTTGATAAGGGACAAGAAATACAAAGTGGAACAAGGAAGTACTCTGTAAATATGATGTTAGGAAAACATAACAGCTATAAGCAAAAAAAAAGAACTTAGATGTCTTTTTGTCATCATCAGAAAAGCCATAACAAAATCGGTTAGAGATCATAAAGTATTTCCCACATGACATTGAAACTTAAATGATACTCAAGTATATCTGACCAAGCAAGTTAAAGCAAATATAAATAAATTGGACTACATAAAACAAAGAAGGTTCTGCACCTCAAATGAAATCTGACTAGGATATAAAGCCTGCCTCCAAATTGGGAGAAACTATTCATCCAGTATCTATCTTATAAAATGTTAATATCTATAATATATATCAAACATCAGTAAAGCTTAAAAAGAAAAAATATAATTCCATCCAAATATTGAAGAAGATATAAAGAGAGATTTTCTCAAAGAATACAGTCAAAGGTACATGAAAAAATGCACATTGCTAATCATCTGGGAGATGTAAATAAAAACAATGAGATATCATTTTACACTATAGAAATTGGCATACATTAAAATGACCAAGAATAACCAGTGCTGTTGTAGATGTCAAGAGAAAGGCATATTCATTCACATCTGGTGGGAATGTAAACTGGTCCAGTCTTCTTCGGAAACAATATGGTCATTCCTCAAATAACTAAAAATTGAGCTCCCCTTCGAACCAGCAATACCACTCCTAAAAATGTACTCTATGGGATCTAAAACACAATGAAGTAAAGCCCTCTGCATTCCTATGATTATTGCTGCACCATTCACAATAGTCATTATCTGAAAACAAACCAAGTACCCCAGAAGAGTTAAGTGGATAAAGGAATTGCTGTACATTTACTCAATAGAATACACCTGCAGCTTTTAGAATACATGAAATCAGGGACCTCCGCGATAGCACAGCGGTAGGGCTTTGGCTTGCAAGCATCTTGCCGAGACGGAACTCTGTTTGATCCCCTGACGTCCCATATGGTCCCCAAAGCCATGAACAATTTCTGAGTGCAAAGCCAGGAGTAACCCTGATCATCACTGGTGTGGCCTCAAAACCAAAATAAATAAAATTAAAAAAATAAAATGGAGTACATGAAATCACATAATTTGCTCATACATGGATAGAGATAGATTATTGTTATGATGGTGGATATATGAGATTATTATATATTATATATAACATTATATATATAATATATGACTCATGAAATGAGTCAGAGGGAGAGGGAAAGACATAAAATGATCCCATTCATCTGTGGGACATAAAAACAAGGTAATATGGCAATAATATCTAAGTATATTTCAGAGAAGTACCATGAGGACTAAGTTTATGGTAGGAAACTTACCACAAATAGCAGCAAAGTACACTTAGGTCAGAGAAGGGACCAACATAGCAATAATAACTAAAAATTATATGAACAGGAACTGGGTGTTGAAAGAGATATGCATGCTGCTCCCCTCAATGACTACCTTGCAAACCACAGCTTCCAAAAGAAAGAAGAGAAAATAAAAGTAAAGAAAAATGTTAGTCCAAGAAGATGACTGTGGAAAAGATGGAGGCTGGAGGAAAAGAGGGGAGAGAATAAGGGAAATTGAGGACATTGGTACCTAAAAGTATGCCCTGGTGAAGTGAATAGTATATTGTTTTACTAAACTCAATCATGAACAACTTTGTAACTATATCTCACAATGATTCAATTAAAGTTTTTTTAAAAAAATATAATAAATAATGACTGTGGAAAATTTCATTGGGAGATATTTAAGGTATATTATATTTTAAAATAAATTTGTGTTTTAGCTTCTTCCTGACAAAATATCAGTGGAATTTTGACAATTTAATTGATGTTGCTTCACATAACATAATCATTTTAATGATAGTAATTTTTCCAATGAGTACAAATTTCTTTCTATCTCTTTATCCTTCTTTCATTTCTTTTAAACAGAACATACTAGATTTTAATATATAGAAAATTTAACTTCATGGGTGAATTTATTCTAAAGTATTTAATTCTTTTTGAGGCAAATGTAAATGGGGTTGTTTTTAGCAATTATTTTCTGCTATTTTGTCATTTCCATAGAAATGCAACAGATTTTTGTATTTTAATTTTGCAACCTGCCACTCTACAGTACCTATTATTTCTAATTGCTTTTTTGCTAGTGTCTTTGGAATTCTATGCATATTAGAACACCATATGCAAATAGTGATAGTTTTATTTTTTTTCTCTTTCCAATTTGAATGTCCTTTTAATTTTTTCCCTCCAGACTTGTTTTTGCTTTGATATAAAGCACCATATTGGACAGTAGTGATGAATTTAGACACCTTTATTTTCCTGATCATATAGGAAATATTATTTTTAACCATTAAGTATTGTGGGGGTTGTGGGTTTGTCATAATGATCTTTCTATGTTGAATTACATTATTTCTATACTTATTTGTTGAGGATTTTCTTACTTTATTGAGAACATACACAATGTCAATCAGAGCTGGATGTTAATCCCTGAGCACAAAGTCAGAAACAGCTCATGAATACCATCGTGTGCCCTGCGCACACACACAAAAGAGATTTTGAATCTACCCAAATATTTTTCTCAATAAATATTTATGTATTATTTTATATACGAGTATACAGAGTACATAATATATGTAAATAAATATATCTAAAATGTATCTTAAAATATGCAAAATATTTCCATGTGAAAATAAAATTCAGCTCTTTGACAGGTTAATGCAATTTTATTTCTTATGTGAACATATGCATAAATAGTTGCTTTATCCAGGATAGAAGTAGACCAAAGCACTGCTGCTTATGATTTATAATTTTTCGCATTCAATATTCCATATCTTCCAGATACATCCCATGACAGTATTTATTCTATGCAGTTAATGAAGACAATTAATACTCATTTTAGTTCTTTAGCCTTCTCATAAGTCTTTCACAAGTTTACTCGAAGTGCAGATTAAAAGCATCACTATATTAATGTAATTTAAATAATGACTGTGTGACTATGCAAATAAAATGAAGCAAATTATAGTTACTTTAATCAGTGCAATGTCTATAATTTTGCATTTAGTTCCTTTTCTATAAATTAACTTTTTTTTTTTTTTGGTTTTTAGGCCACACCCAATAGCGCTCAGGGGTTACTTTTGGCTCTATGCTCAGAAATCACTCCTGGCAGGCACAGGGGACCATATGGGATGCCGTGAGTCAAACCACTGTCCTTCTGCATGAAAGGCAAACACCTTACCTTCATGCTATCTCTCCAGCTCCAAATTAACTTTTCTTACATATAATGTTTAACCTCTAACTCTCAGTTTTATTGATCCAAGACTTTGTTTTTAAACAAGAATGGCAAAGGTTCAAATAATACTTCAGATAGCAGTTGTTCTTTTACCTTAAGACACTTCAGAGTTTACATATACAATTTGATCTTCCATTATTTGATACATTTTATGTTGATTCTAGATAAATCTTACATATAGAAATAACTCAAGATTATATAATGTCCTCTCCTGCTTCTTACTAATATTTTAAAGCATAATGTTTTGCCTGATATAAATTTAACTATAGAATTTTTGAGACTATTATTTGCCTGTGTTATTGTTTTTGATCATTTTACTTTGAATTTTGCTCACAATGAGAGTTTTAATCTGTTATTTATAGGCAGCAAAAGGTGGTTTAATTTTATTACTTTATGACTTTTCCACTTTGACCAGTGAGTTCAATCATTGATATTAAGTAGAATTATTGAGACAAATGAATTAATTGCATATTATACATAGATTTGGGTGTTTGTGTAGTTTAATCATTTTGTTTAATTCACTTAATTAAATTTATTATAATAAATAAATTTTGTATTACAGTATGATACCATTTACCTTTTTCCTGACTGTGCTTTCTAAGAATTGTATGGAGAATACTAGGCCCTTCCCTCTGAAGATGAATTATTTTCCTCTTAGTTTAAAGAATACTTATTCAAAGTTTATTAGCTTTGAATGCATTATTACTCTCATCATTTCCTACATTTTGAGATTTGAATATTTTATTACTTCTGGGGATGAATATTTGCTTTACAAAATAAGTATAACAAATTTATTAGGAAGTAAAGAAACTAATGAGATGTAAAGGAAGGTATGAAAGGGGGTTAAATGTATACTTAAGAAAGGACATGATTAAGGGTGGAGAAATAATACACTCTGTATCACTGGCATTGTAAACAGCCAACAGGTGCACAATATGATTCCCTAAGCACAGAGTCAGTAAGGATTCCTGATTTCAGGTCCAGGAGTTAACCATAACTGTTGTCCTGGCCACATAAGCACACATAGGAATGGGATCTGGTACCTATATATTTGTTTTTTATAAAAGACCACATAATACATGTTATATCACTTGTTTATCTGTCATGAATTTTATTTATGATTATGTAGAAAGATAATGAAATTATCTTCTGTTTATCTTTATATATCTACTAAAATTTGAATAATAGCTTAGTTAAACAAAACAGTATTTTAGATAATTATTTCATAAAACATGTTCTCTCAACATAGTTCACTTAACATATTCACATCTTAACTTTCTTTTCTAATTAATAGATATTTTATTAATATTATGATGATTCCTTTGTATATTTTTTCTATTGAAGTCTTTAGGAATCTGTCTGTATAATTATATTTTGTCATTTTAATTACCACATGCCTTGGTGCCCATCTGCTTGGGTTTGAAATTCTACATAAACTTCATGTTATGAATACATACACAATTTTCAAATTGGAAACATTTACAGATAATTTTGATAGTGTTTCTTCTGCATTCTCTCTTTCTACATCTTCACAATAAAACCTTATCATGTATATATAATTAACTTTTGAGGACATCCATAATAATTCTGATGATCTCTTCACTTTTTAGTGAAAATATTTTCTTTCTTCAATGCCTTTGGATATTTTGGTGATTTGTACCATCCAGTGGTATATAATCCTGGTGTGCAGACTCAGAATGAATGAGATAGAGATGGACTACTGACTGATTTTCAAAAACAATTATCATTAGGATTTGGTCCTGCTTATATAGGTAGCAGAATCACCATATGTATCTTATTGGGAAGTCCTAAAGAAGTATAAAATATTGGAAACTAAGCTGAAAGAATAAGAACAAAGAGAAAATAATGAGAAAAATATATGGTTATTTTCTTATTGCAAGAGACATTATATAACATGCTTGCATGAGACAAGACATAATTGTGATCATTATCTTTGGAATAACCAGGTCCATGCCTCGACTTTAACAGCTTTCCCATTTTTCCATTTTTTTAATCTGTAGGAATTTTTGGTTCTGTTCTTATTTGTAAAACATATAATATTTTATAATTGTATACTATTTATTATTAATATTTATTTTGTAATATTTATTATAATTTTATAATATTAAACCTGTAGCCCCAGATATAATACATATTTAATTAAGTCATATTGGTTACAATATTTATTTTTATAGAACATTATGTCACATCCAAAGTTTCAGTGCATAATATTTTATATTATTGGGTTTTTATTAGAAAACTGTTTTGTTGTATGGGATTAAAAAGGCTCATTGCATTCTTTGTCCATTGATACAAATGTTACAAAGAATACAAAAATCCTACAGAGTGGTCTGACTGGTCTGGGTCTTATTTGGTCATATGCTTTAGGTATTATCTACTATCTTATGCAAGGTAAGTAGAATTCTATAGTCAGGTATGAAAGAAAACTATAGGATGGACTGATATTACAGCAGGTGGGACATATTTGTCTTGCATGAAACTGACCCTAGGTTGATACCAACATTCCATATGGTTCCCTGAGCCCACTAGGAATGATTCCTGAGCACAAAGCCAGGAAATAACCTCTGAACACCATTGGATGTCACCTAAAAAAATCACGGAACTAAAACCAGGCCCTTGGGGAATAATGTGTGTGTTTGGCCAATGGGAATAAATAAAACTGCTGGCAAGGAGAGTTGATTCTTTCTCTTTAATTTTCTCAAAGAGAAAACTCTACTGCAATCAGGGAATGGGGTGTCAAATCCATCAGGCTACTTCTTGCTGATTTTGTTGCATTACACAGAGCAAGCAGTCAAGGTGTCTTCAGAAGAGGGATGACTGGAGGTCTGCAATATCATGCTTAAATCACCTGCATCTGTGGTTCCACATTCATCACTACCCTTAGTGTGATGGTCTCAAGCCTAGAGGAAGCAAGCCTGACAAAAAGGTTATGAGGCCAGGCAGGTCATACCAATCATGATCTGTTGAAATCTCCTAAGGAACTGAGAAAGGCAGGCCTCTAGTGGAGTTTATTATTATTCAAAAAGAAACGATCTTTCTTCAAAGCAAAATATATCTTATGATTTCCTGAAGTGACTTCTTACCTAGGGAGGAGAGAAATGTTTGAGGACAGTGGCTCTTTTAAATTTTTTTCTTAAAAAGCATGGTACTGAACTACTGCCATTAACACAGAGAAAGGATTATGATTTAGTGTCCAGAGATAATTATCTACCTGAACCTAGGATACTCATCAGACCTCACCTAGTCCATCCTTTTTGACATTTTGTAAAGGTAGAGACTATAAGATGTTATTCTTATTTTTCTAAGGGTGTTCTTTCTAGTATAGCATTTACATATTATCAAGACCCCAAGTAAAGTTCTTTTGAACAGAAAATAAGCTCATATATCAAATTCATTTTGTATTTTAAAGAAATGTGGCTGATTTTATGAAGGATTCTAGATGGAAAACTTATTGTCCCTCCAAGAAATGGATTTTATACCAAAATTGTTTCCCTGAAATAATTTTATCTCCATTTTTCCCATTAGCTTAAACAAACTATTTTCTTTAGTAATAGTGGTAAAAATTGGTTGTTCCTTTGCAGTGTTACAGTGAGAACTTGAATAGTATCTTTTAGAATTAGATTTAGTGAAATTAGGGCTAAGTAACTTTTCTGAAGCATTTAGACACATTTTAAAACATGGGCCTAAGTTTAGTCTTTTAGTTTGCCTAACCCTAGAGGATCATTCTTCTGGGAATTGGAAGATAGAAAGTACCTTTTCTGCCATTTTCTTATAGTACTGGATTTCTCTTTCAGAATTCTACATTTGTATATAAAGTTTAGTTCTCTTGGAATCAAGACTAGGTTTGATAATTAGTGACAAAATTGGCACAACATAAAGTTATCTCTATAAAATATGCATTTTCATATACTGAGAAGACCAGTTAACAATACAGTTTAAAAAAAACTGGTCAGTAATTTCCAATAATTTTACCTGATTTTCCATTCAAATAAACCATTTAAGTCAAAGGGAATATTCCTAGCTGCTTGATAAGTGCCCACCATTTATTTCAGTTAAAAGTTCTAAGTCAAGACTTTATTTCTAGTAGTAAAGACTTTAAAACGTATATCAAGGGACAGTGATATCGCTTTGATCTATCAAAATGTCTGAAATAACCCATTCCATTATTTGCTTGTTTCTAATTAGCTCCAGAAGTTTAAGTTATCAAATGTCACAGAGGTAAAATATTCCAAAATTATTAAGTTTTCCTTCAATCATTTGCATTTTAAGCAAGTTGAGTTGACTTAAAAATCATTAGTAGGGAGGAGGAAGATTTGGGACATTGGTGATGGGAATGTTGCACTGGTGAAGGTGGGTGTTCTTTAAATGACTAAAATCTAACTACAACTATATTTGTAATCAAGGTGTTTAAATATACATTTAAAAAAGAAAATCATTAATGCATATAAATTGGTCAAAAATTCTTGAAACAATAGTTTTCTTGCTTAGGTAATAAACACAAAATCAGATTATTAACCACTAATATGGTAAAAGCTTGGGGTACAAATTTATTACTCTAGCAACTTATATTTTAAACTAAATCATACTCTTTGTACTTTATTTTTAACAGTTTTATTTAGCTCAGATATGTCAGATATTCTACTAGTTTAATGCAGAAACATACACACAGAGAGAAACACAAATACAAACATTTAAACATAAAAAGATGACTTTGGTTTTTACTAAATTTTTTGTTTCCATCATAATGAAACTGGATTTTGATCTATTACTATATATTACACATTTGAAAAACCTTTTTGATTTAATTCTGATAATTTTATAGCAAATATTGGTAAGCCATACTAATTTATCTTTGAAATTGACTAGAATCTGAAAAATAAAATCCTGAACTTTCTCATAGAACTCTTTCCTCAGATCTTCTAGGCAGTATGAACTCTGATGCTCAAGATAATTTCAGGTGTTAGTAATCATTTTTAGCTGTTTCTCTTAAGAAATGTTGAGCATTTCAGTTTCTCTGTAGGCTCTATATACAGTTTAGAAAGCTTCCAGCTTACAAATAGTTCCAGCGGAGTTTTAAAAACACACAAACTTAAATTGTGGGATTTCATATCACTGAGATTTAAAGTTCTACTGCATCATATTCAGGTCTAAGAATTTCTACTTTTTCTACTTTTAATCTGGCTCTAACATTCCAGTGTTTCATACAGACAGATACACAAATGGACTACCAATAGAGGGTGTTCACCACACACAATCACAAGCACAAACAACTGAACTATCAATGTACTGTTTCTCTGACTTTCTAAGAATTGGAGAAGGGAAACTGAGGTTAGTTAAAAAAAAACAAAAAAAAAAAAAAAACAGGATGCCTCCAAGGCTCCAAGGCAAACAGAATCCTGATGACAATTGAGATTGATCAGTCTTTCTTGACCCCCAAACTCTGCTCCCAGTGGTTTTCTTAGGGAAGCAGATAAAGAGCTCTTAAGGTGCCTAGTCAGCAAGTTAATCATGGTTAAGTCATTTTAAATCTAATACTGTGGGACATTACCATTTTCAGCTTTCTTTATATTCCCAACCTCTAGTCACAGAGCATTTAGAATTTCCAACCATTGACACATATTATGGTGACAGAATTTGGGATAGTAGAGGCAGCACCTGTGGCTGCTGAGGTGACAGTGTGGGTTACTACAGTGAGCAACAAAGGAATATAAATTCTTATAAAAATTTTTAATCTTCAGATTTTTGTTTACCATGACAGGAGTGATATATTTTCTCTATATTTTTTATAAAATAAAATCCACATAATGATATTATGCGATAACATAAAAGCATAAGCATAAGACCTCTCATTTCAGCAGATATTTTTCAGCCTCATGGTTGACATCTCAAGAATTTTATGTTTCTTTCTCCAAAGAACAGTATTATAAGCCAGGGGAACCTTGTGGACAAGTCACAGGTAACTCTGAAATCCCAACACTGGGGCCTTAGGATCAAATTATTCACTCACATAAACACTCATACAATCATCCGGAGTTCAAATCATTCCAATTTTAAATTCATGAACTAGTATAGACCAGTAACATTTCTAGTAGACTTATCACCAGCTTAGTATTGCCTTTGGATCAGCATCAGAGGTTCTCATCACTGCTAGGCATAATTCTTTGTCCCTTTCCTTTCCTCAGTATCTAAAATGTCATCATAAGGAGCCCAAAGAATGTAGTCAGACATAATCTAACCATTTTGCAATTGGTCTTGGACTATTTTTGCTCCCAATTTTCTTTAAAAAATTGAATAAATATTATAACCTAAGCTTTACATTATGCCCCATGTTTCCCATTTATCTCTTTCTGTAGGGATCCCAGCTCACTTTCTCTTTCCTTTTACATGCTCCTGTATGGGTGCCAGTTAGTACTGGCCAGCAGTTCAGGGTACCTGGTCCTTTGAAAGAATAAGATTGAGATGGCTACTGACTGATGGCTGTTAAAATTTTATTGGAGGATTGAACCTGGTTTTAATGGCAGCAAATTCAAATGTCTTGTCATTAAATCTTAAATGGTGAAGAGGGTCATAAAATAATGGGAACAAATCTATGGTTATCTGCTTGCTATAAGGAGACAACAGCTATATACAATATTGCATGTGATAAAACGTAATTGTTAAGATTGTTTGGAAAACAGTAGGGTTCATGCATGAACTCTAACATCCTTCCATTTCTAACATTGCTATGCTGAGTATTTCTGTTAAATTAAGTTTATGTATTAGGATGCTCAGTTTTGAACTTCTGATTGCTTTCTCTTACTTTCACTATTTTTTTTCTTATTTTGAAAAAAATGTTTTAAAAGTTCCTTTCAAGACTTCATTGGGTACTTCAAAGAGTTTGTGTAAATTTGGCTCATTCCAGTTCTTCCCAGGCTGTTGTCTTCATTCTTTGATGCAGTGAATGTTTTTTCTCTTCATTATGTTTGATAATATGTGACATTAGTCATGAGTTTGAAGTGTATTTGGTGGAAGTGCATGCTTATTATTTGTAGATTCTGACTAGACACACTCATCTCTGTTACCAAAACATTTTTCTCATAGTAAACTATTAAATTGTAATCCTATGAATTAACAATTAATTACCTCCAATTATTTTCTATTGTTGACTTCTAACTGTGGCTTTAAATTTAAAACTCTCTAGAGAAACAAGGGAATTTAATACTAGAGGAAATCATACAAGTTTGCTTTGTTTACAAAACATCTTATCTCCTATATTGCTTGCATTGGATCTACATATCCTGCTGCCCTCCAATTCAAGCTTACCTGAGAGTGCCTATGGTCTACACTCAAAGAATTATTCAGTGAGATGTATTTACTATGCATTTTTTACTTAGTTATAGTGACAATAGTAATAGCAAAGTAATCAATAGTAATAACAAAGAGATTATTCTTTAGAATAACAGAATCAAATATTATATTGCTTTGGAAAAGTAAGTATTCAAATTTTCAACATTCTATTCTCAGAGGAAATTGATGAAGGGACCAAAGGTACCCCTTTTATTATCAATACAGAATTTTTCTTTTTTAAATTATCTTTATTTAAACACCGTGATTACAAATATGATTGTAGTTGTATGATTACAGTCATGTAAAGAACACCCCCCTTCACAGTGCAACATTCCCACCACCTATTTCCCATAATAGATTTTTAAGCAGCTATCTTGCATTTCTGGAGACACAAATTAAAGGGAAAAAACTACAAATACTCAACATACAATCTATATTACAGCTAAATATTGACTCAAATTTTTATCCAAGTATAAATTTTATGATTATATTATTTAAAATGTATAAAGAGTCAAACTATATTCAACCAAAATATTTCACTTTATCAAAGAGTATTTGTAAATCTGACAATTATCACACAGTGATTTAATGTCATTTAATGTAATTTTGTAAGTAATCACTATGTGGTATTGAATAAACTTTCTATTGCTAGAATGCATTGACAACTGAAATCACTAAACATAAGAAGAAACAAGTCTATGTCAAGATTTTTGATATAGCTACTTATGCATATGCAGAGAAATTGATAAATGCTACCTAGATGTCTAGATTACTAACTTTAAGTGTCACAAGAAACTCCATAATATAAGGTAATATATGTGTCTAATTGATGAAAGTATGAACTTAGCTTGTTGGGTTTTTTTGACCATATCATATTAAATGGTACCAGGTGCTTAATTTGAAACAAATGGTTTAAGTATTATATTATAAAGCCTTTTTAATTGATATTCTATAAGATTTATGTTTATAAGCACAATTATTTTTGAGTTATAAAAGATATATTGCTTAGCTGATTTTTGAACTCAAAAAGGACTGGTTAACAGACATAACTTATTTAATATGCATTTTTCTGGGTTATAGCAATAATTATAATAGCAACTCCTGTCCAGAACAGCTCAATTGATTGGTGGCCCTAGGGCTTGAGGGTACAGAGTCCTAGCTTGCTGGAGTTTTGTCCTTGGGAGTCAGGAAATGGCTTTGGGGGGGGCAGGATGGAGCAAGGTTTCTTGGACCTCACCCAGAATATTGACGACGACACTCTCCTGTACATACAACACTTCCCCCACTCATTACACTCTCAGTTTAGACCCAGATTCCAGGCCTGTACCTGGACTTCATTCTGGGCCTCATGACCCTGGAACTCATCTGCTACTCTTTGATGTGTCTGCTCATTTACACAATAAAAATTCAAAAAATTAATAAAGCCAGACCCTAGCCTGAAATACTTAAAGAAGAGAAATGCTGTGCTTATCCCAGCAATCCCACTGCAGAGACTGGATTAAGGTCTGTTTCAAGTCTTGAGGAAATTGTTGAGAATTATGGAGACATCATACTGTATTTGAAGTTTCATAATGCAAATGCCCGACCGCCGCAACACTGCTCTGGCCCCTCAAGTTATTATTCTTTCAGTTTGTTTGGCTCTCTAATCAGCACCCAGTGTTTATGGGATGACCTTTGCTGCAGTGACAGAGTTATGCGTAATTAGATTTCCGTGTGTTGATGGTATAATAACCATTTTTCTTATATGGAATGTTTCAAAAAGAGAATGAAACCAGAAACCAGAATAAAATAAACCAATTGAGATGTTAAGCATTGTCCTCATAGGACAGTGGATACAAGAGTTGCTGAGAAGCACTGGTTTGGAGCTTCTCTTCTGAAGAGTGGAGAGCATGTGAGATTACCAGGTGTTGTGCTTAGTGCCTTGAAGACTCCTGGCAGCACAACGACTGAGGGTCAAAGGGTCTGCAGACTTTGGGGCAAATGGGGAACAGCCACAAGAACTCACCAGCACTATGTGGAGCAGGACTTGGGGAACAGATTGGAACCTCATAACCCCAAAGCATTACCAGAAACAACCCTAGAGCGCTTTGCCAAGAGTAGGCCATGAGGACTGCCAAGAATGGCTAAAAACAAAAACAAAAACAAAAACAATACAACAGTATACTTCAAGGGCAGAGAAAACCTGTATCTCTTAGGCTAAGGGTTTTTTTTTTTTTCTAATATACCCAATATTTTCTGTGCCTATGTAAGGGAAAAATAAAAAAGAGAGAAGCAAAAATCAAACTTTTTTTTTTATAGTTGTGTTATTGTGTTATTATTGTTGTTTATTGCCGTTTTATTTTCTTTTGTGCTTTTTTTTTTAGGACCGTGGTTTTTGTATGGTTACTTGTCTATATTGCTCTGGCGCTTTTTGAGTTTTTTGTTTGATTTTTTTCTGATCTTTTATCTTATTTATCTATTTATTTTTTGGTATTGTTGTTATGTTTTTCTTTCTTCTCCCTCCCTGCTCTTAAAACTGATAGAGATAGCCTCTAGAAGGACTCCTCTCATTTTTTGCTTGTTTGATTTTTGCCTCATTTTATTTATTATTATTATTATTATTTTCTTTCTCTTTCCTTCAAACAGAACCACACAAATTGAAACAGCTTGTATCGCCCCACTAATGGAGGGGGAAATAATGAAGGGTAACAATACCATACAGTCATATGAAATTAAGTAGAAATAAAAAAAGATTCAAACTTAGGCACCAAATGCAAAGCCAACGACAACACAATCGATACCCAATTTACAACATACTAGGCACAGAGACAACCACCTATACTAGCAGCCTGGGGATTAAAGAGGGGGATATAGGATGTATTCTGAGAACAAGGGTGGAGGGAGGACAATATTGGTGGTGGGAACGCCCCTGATTCAATATCATTATGTACCTAAAATATTACGGTGAAAGATTTATAATCCACTTTCATAAAAAATTAATTAAAAAATAAGGCAGCAATCATATAAGAAAAACAAAAAAGACCCAAACCTGGTAAGGGCTCTACCCAATAATGTGGGTGCTGATCCCTGCCATGTTTTGGACTCAGGAGAGCCATTATAAAAGATTGCTGCCCTGCTCTCTGTTTGCTTTTCTTCCCAAAACAGCCAAGAAGATAGCATTGAACACAATATCCAGGGCGCAAACACGGAGAGCCTCATAAAAGACAGCTGCCTTGTTCCCTACCTGCTTTTCTGGCCAAGACAACCAAGAAGACGCCATTGAACATAATCTCCTGGGCGCAAACCCTGTAAGGGCCCTACCCAATAGGGTGGAGCCAGAGGAGCTTAGCTCCGTGACTGCTGGCATCTTCTAACCCAGGAACCCCAGTACAGCACATAGTAAAAAGCACTGTACAAGTGTTGCAATGTGGAAACAATGCATGACAAAACCACGCATAGAAAATGAAGATTACCAAAAGAGCCTCTCAGATAAGGAGTTTAAAGTATTAATATGGAGGATGCTCAAAGAACTCAAAGCAAGTATAGATCGAGCTGAACAGACCACAGAAAACTCAGACCAGAGAAAACAAAACTCAGAAAACTCCAAACTCAAACAACAGATCTGAAAAACTAAGTAAATGAAATGAAAACTTCAATTGAAAGCCTTTCCAAGGGAGTAACAGCAGCTGAGGACGGGGTCAGTTAGCTAGAGATGAGATGCAGAACAACTCTATACAGCAGAAGAAATTAGAGAAGAACTTAAAAGCAAATGATCAGACAATGAATAAACTACTCAATAAATGTGAATAGGTGAAATATAGAAGTCTTTGATAAACTCAACAGAAAGAACACATGAATCATTGGAGTCCCAGAGACTCAGGAAAAGAATATTAAGAAGAGTTGGAGGAAGTCTGAGAAGAGGAAGAAGGGGAAGAAGAATAAAAATTAAAACATAAGAAGAGGAAGAAAAAGAGGAGGAAGAAGAGGAAGAAGAAAAGGTGGAAGAAGAAGGGGAGAAGAATAAAATAGGAGGAGGAAGAAGAAAAGGAGAAGAGGAAGAGGAAGAAGAGGAGAAAAAGAAGGAAAAGTAGAGAAGAGAAAACAAGACAAGAAAAGAGGAAGAAAGGGATGTGAAGAGAAAATAAAATGAAGAAATAAAAAAAGAAAAAAGAGGAAGTGTTAGAAGAGGAGAGGAAGAAGAATAAGAGAAAGAAGAAAAAAGAACAAAAGAAAATGGACTGACAATTTATTTTTAATTTATTTTCTTATATAGTGTCTATTTAAGCTCTGTGATTATAAACATGTCTAGTTGGATTTCAGTTAAAAAATAAAATTAACATTAAATATAAAAAGAAAAAATGAACAGCATAATTCTATTTCATACATATAGCAAGATGAATATTCCATTTGGAATCATAAAATAACATTATTTTCTGTTTGTTTCTGTGTGAAACTTTTTCTCAGAATATTTTAGTCACAACCTTGATCTCCCATCTAAGTAAATTAACTAACACTTAAAACCATGATAACGGGGCCGGAGAGATAGCACAGCAGTGTTTGCCTTGCAAGCAGCCCATCCAGGACCTAAGGTGATTGG
The DNA here is from genome assembly GCF_024139225.1 of Suncus etruscus. Lineage (NCBI taxonomy): Eukaryota > Metazoa > Chordata > Mammalia > Eulipotyphla > Soricidae > Suncus > Suncus etruscus. The sequence continues at coordinate 85,859,240 of NC_064855.1, read as the reverse complement.
TTCGAATCCCGGTATCCCATATGGTCCCCTGTGCCTGCCAGGAGCTATTTCTGAGCAGATAGCCAGGAGTAACCCCTAAACACAGCTGGATGTGGCCCAAAAACCAAAAACTAAAACCGTGATACCAGACAACATTGGCATTAGCCATTCTCTCAATAGAGAATTTTGTTCAAAAATTTTAATTTTTGATAAGGCCTCCCAATTCTTACACAGGCTGTCTTCTTTACACTGACTGTATAGAAAGAGGAGGTACAGTAAATGTATCCTATATACACCTCAACACAGGCCCTTTGCCTGCTCTGTATTGTGAATTGGAGGACAAAAAAGATTTTAATTCAATAAAACTATATCAATTCAGAATTCCTCTTACTACTATGTATTTTCTTAGTTAATATACTATTTATAGTAAAATTAAATTTTTTTCTTTATTTAAACACCGTGATTACAAATATGATTATAGTTGTATGATTACAGTTATGTAATGAACACTCCCCTTCACCAGTGCAACATTCCCACCACCAATTTCCCAGATCTCCCACCTCCCCACGCCCCCACACCTGTACTCAAGATAGGCTTTCTACTTCCCTCATTCATTCACATTGTTATGGTAGTTTTCAGTGTAGTTATTTCTCTAACTGCACTCATCACTCTATGTGGTGAGCTTCATGTCATGAGCTGCACCTACCAGCCCTCATCTCTCTTGTCTCTGAGATACTGTTAAAAGTGTCTTTTATTTTTCTTAAAACCCATAGGTGAGTGAAACCATTCTGCATTTTTTTCTCTCCCTCTGACTTACTTCACTCAGCATAATAGATTCCATGTACATCCATGTATAGGAACATTTCATGACTTCATCTCTCCTGACGGCTGCATAGTATTCCATTGTGTATATGTACCACAGTTTCTTTAGCCACTCATCTGTTGAAGGGCATCTTGGTTGTCCCTTCCTCACACCTATATTCATTGCAGCGCTATTTACAATAGCCAAACTCTGGAAATAAAATTAAATTTCAATGTGACTATTATTCCTCATCTGCCTTTATAATATATAGAACTGGATAATTATTTTATTAATATTTTTTAAAATGCTTTATATAATTATAACACATTTTATTGTATGGCACTTACAGTAATAAGAAAAACAAAATGCATAGTACACAATGAGACCACTTTGAGTTGGGTCTTTTTTTTTCTTTGATTATTTGTATAATTATATATTGCTACAGTTACTAAAATTTATTAATTTATTATCTAGTATCATATGTGGTAATGAGTGTTAAAACTTGGTTGACTACATCCTAAGCAAGAACATTAACTTTCATATTTTATTTCTGGCCCTAACAAAATACTTACATAATTTTCATTTGACATAATTTTCTCAGGAGTTTAAATAAATATAATTGACAACAAATAAATATATCACAAATATCTGGTTTTTAAATAGTTTTCAGTTATTTTTCTTTTAAAGTGGTCAAAATATTAATGAAAAATTGATTATTATTTATAAAGGATAAAAATTAAATCATCTTTAGAACTGGAAAGTGTAAATCAGAACTTATTAGAAGTTATTTTATATATTTTTGTTCAAGTTTTACATACATTATGAGAAGTATATTGATCATCATAAACCACATTATGAATTATACGTAAGATACAAATAAGTTTTTCACAGATGTCTCCCTATCTCTTTAATCTATGGATATATGTCAGTGGTAAATTTTGCAGAAAATACAGTTAATAGGTGAATTCTATTTAGCTAAGCAATTTTATATGTCTCATATTATAGAAGTATAATTTATGTGAAGGTCATTGTAATTTTATTGTAAGAATCATAATTTGTTTTAGTGCTGAATGACAAGAATCTCATATAATGTCTGAACTATGACAGCAATAATAGGAAAACATCTACACGGTCCATTTAAAAGATGCGGTTTTACAAAGTCCTTTTAATTACATAGAAGAACTTATTATAACATGTTTAATAAGGATCATGTTCAAATAAAGATCATAGGAGAGCTACAAAATTTCGAGACATTCATTCTTCATTAATTAATTAATCCATTCTTAATTCATGTTTTTAGAACTGTAAATTTGTACATATTGGCCATTTTTATTATCATTGACTTGAGAGCAAAAAGACAATTCATTTACAGGCAATGATAGACATTTTATATCAATCATTTAGTCTACAATATTACTAGAGAAATACTAAAGTCAGAAGTATAGTTAACTAAATAACTATCATTTGAACTTTGAAAAATAAGAATGATTGCAAACTACATATATCAGATACTAGTATAAAATTCTAAAGACAAATTTGTTCTAAGTAAGGCATGCTGTGACTTGTCTAGTTAAAGCATCAAAGTTCTGCAAGTCCTTGGATTGCTGAAAAGTCAATTGCAAATATACACATATAAAGACGATTACTTTGTATACCCACATAGAGTTAGAAGTTTAAAAGAAGTCACATTTATTATGCCAAGATACAAATATTGTTCCCATACAGTGGTTTGCTCATTCATCCATTCTATTTTAAGACATCTCAACTCTACAGTGAAGAGGCAAAGTAAACTTCTAGAGAATGACTCATAAAGTAAGAACTCCTGTGGTTTGAGAAAGGCTTCCAGTTGGCCTATGTAAGCCACACAGACAATTATCTGTGAATGGAAGCTGAAGAATCAATAGGAAGCTTTCAAAATTCAGTTGTGAAAAATACTCAGGCACATTTTTTTTTCAAGTCAATTGGGCATTAAACTTAATTGGTCCTAGTACATTATAAAATTCAGTAGTGGTGATTTAATATGCATAAACAGATATCATGATAAAGTTGCTTCAACAAAAAGTGGATAGTATGAGAATAATTGATTACCTAACAAAGCTATCTTTTCATTGCTCATAAATATATTGAAAACCTTAATATTATATATTTATTAAGGGGAACAGTCAAGCATTTTATTTATTTATACCCTGAAGAATTAACAACAAAGCTATAATGTTTTATTATTAAACAACTATGATATCATATATTAAGATATTGAGAAATATTGTAAATATTTAAAATATCTTGTGAAAATAAGTCTCCAGGGCAGCAAGAACATATAGGAAAATAAGTGCCACAGAGAAATAAATTGTATTTAGGAGGAGGCTAAAATTAATTAAAAGGAAAATTTAAATTTCATGGTAAATAACCAAAAGCTAAATTAAAAATTAAAGATCTAGAAAGAAGTTACAGAGTAAAACAATGAACAACTATTCTGCTACTTTTGTCATTGTTAGAAAGAGATAAAATTTTTCATTTTAAAAGACTTACTACCCTCAAAAATTTACTTTTTCTTGTAATTAACATAAACACATTTATATCAATGTATTTATTTAACCAAAAATACTTAATACCATCTTTATTGGTTATGAAATACAATGATTTTTCTACAGTAAAATATATTAATAAAATGATTCTGTAATTAATATTTTAATGAAGAAAGTTATCTATTACAAGTTAGGTTACCTAATACAAGTTAAGTTACCTAAAAGTTAGGTTACCGATTACACGCTTATGAATTCAGCTTCAAGATGCAAAATCTGATATCCATTAAAACATTTCAAATAATGAAGAATGGGATGATAGTTTAATTTTTAAATAAATAATTCAAGATAAACATATTTTAACATAATTTATCAATGTTTATATTTAATTTTATGAAATATTTTCTTTTCATCAGTATATTAATCAGCACACCAGATACCTTTTATTTGTTTGCAATGTTTTGGACCCATATTCAGTGCTTCTCAGGGATAATTGCTATCTCTCTTCTCAAAGATCACTCTTTGTGGAGTTCAGGGAACTATATGGTGTAGTAGGAATTAAAAAGCAGGAGCCTCATGAAAAATCAGCTCAATAAAACCTGCTTTACTCTCTAACTCACATAGTAGACAGTTTAAAAAATATGTACTAGTAAATTGTTTTGTATGTTATATGGTTAAAACTGCTGGCAAAGTAAAATGACAAGCCACTTTTGAAACATTTAACTTTTCTTTTTTTTGGGGGGAGGCACACCTGGTGACACTCAAGGATTACTCCTGGCTATGCGCTCAGAAATCGCCTTTAGCTTGGGGGACCATTTGGGAAGCCAGGGGATCGAACTGTCCTAGTTTAGCCACGTGCAAGACAAATGCCCTACCACTTGCACCACAGCTCCAGCCCCTTGAAACCATTTAGGACCTTTCATTACAAAGCAGACATAAAAAATATCCTTTACTTTCATATGAAAATATCTTCATAAAATTTATAAACGGTTCTCCATATAAATCCTAAATATTTTTCCACAAGCAAACTGTGGATTCATTGCCAATAATAACTTTTTAAAATATTTTCTTCAAATTGGAATTAAAATGATGCTTTTTATAATCTTATGACCATGAACTGTCATATCTACAAAATATATTATTTGAAAAAATAGAAATTAAATCATAAAGATGCATGGATGACCTATATGATAAATACTACATAAAGCTAGTATGTTTAAATAATGTGTATTTTGATATTCTAAGATTACTTTTAATTCCATGACATTTTTTAAAATGGCTTAACTAAAAAAATGAGAAAAAATATCAGTGATGCAAAATAAATGTCCATAAATAATGTTGCTTTAAATTAATGACTAAAGCAAAAATAAAGGTAAGAGATAGATATTCACAATGTAAATTTAGAAGTTATTTCTGTAATTGAAAGGACATATAAATCTCCAGTATACATGTGGAATTCGTCATAATTCCAAAATTATAGTGGATCAAAAAGAAAACTAGAGTGGTAAAACTTGACAAACACTACTTCATTCATGCAGTCAAGGTCAAAATTAGTGGTGACAAGTCCATTAATAATATGTTTCCAAAATAGATATGATGGAAAGTACACTTTATCTCTTGTGATTTCATCCCTCCACTACATTCTTCTAGTGTAGTCTAATCAAGAAAAACAGTAAAGGTTATTAGGACATTCCATTCCTTATAGTTCTCAAAGTCATCCAAACAGTCTAAGAACCAAGAGGATCCCAAAGAAACTTAATTATATATAGGTTATCTTGCGTGTACTATATCCGGTAAGAGAAAAAATTTAGCTGCAAATTTTTTCTTTTCTTTTTCTTTATTTTGTTTTTGTTTTTGGGTCACACCTGGCAGCTCTCAGGGGTTACTCCTGGCTCTATGCTCAGAAAATGACCCTGGAAGGCACAGGGGACCATATGGGGTGCCGGGATTTGAACCACCATCCTTCTGCATGAAAGGTAAACGCCTTACCTCCATGCTATCTCTCTGGCCCCTGCAAACTTTAACAATTAAAATAAACTGTAGATTTCAGCTACTAGTTAAGCATGAACACTGATTTTTTTTTTAAGTTTTGGGGTCACATCTTGTTGCTATCAAGTCTTACTTCTGACTCTGTGCTTAGGGATAATTCCTGACAGGGCCATCTATAGTGATTTTAGGTAATGGCAGAAAAGTTCTCATATATCTGGCCTGAGAGCAGAGAAGAAGCCAAAGGAAAAAAGTGTCACTGGCTTTAGCCTTGAAGGACAGTCTTTGTGTCAGTAAATCTCAGGCAAAGACAGTGAAAAGGATAGGAAAACAGAGAAGCAAGCTTGCCAGATAAGTGATATCTTACACTGAGAAGGCCACTTGAGGACAGGATAAGTGACTATGGCCACTGAAAAAAGAAGATGAAAAAGGGACAGTTTAGGTTAAAGAATGTGTTATGGTATACACAGGTCAGAGAGAGGGAGCCTGAGCTTCAGGGAGGTAACTTGAACTATTAACATTGTACAATAAAGATGAATATCATTAGTATCAGGAGTTTTGTATGCTGATTTTGCTTACCAAATTCAAAACAACTTACATAGAAGTCACACTAATTTCATTATTAGAATGATTTTTCAACAAAAACATAAATATATACTTCTCTACTTTTTAAGCATGTTATTTCCCTTCTTTGTTTTTTTTTTTCTCCAGTAAATGGTTTATCTTTAGAGCCAGAGTGATAGCACAGAGGTTGAGTCTTTCGCCTTGTACCTAGCCAACACTTGTCAATTCCCTGGCGCTGAAAATTGTCCTCTGAGCACTACCAGGTTTAATTCCTGAGCAAAGAGTCAGAATAAGACCAGGGGTATTGTCCTCTCATATAGTTCTTTTATCAATGGTCTAACTATCCATTATTCAATACAAATTTTATAGATATTAACAATCACAGAGATTTTCCAACTGCATCATTGTGCCTTCAAACAAACCATTTCTACAATAGTTAAATACCTCAAAAAGTAAACACCATTCCTCAATGCTTTTCTTATTTATTTTAGATACAGTTAATATCTCTTAATATACTTTAGAAACTTGTCACAATTTGATCCACATACCTTATTAAATGAATTTCTAGACAACTATCTGCCAATTTTTTTTCACAACTGAATTTTTTCTAATATGATGTATGTGATACTAAAGTATTTTGTTGTATTAGAAGGATTTACATATTGTGCTATATTAAAGAAGACAAAATTATATTGTTGGTGCAGAATAAAGTTTTCTCAGACTTTGAATATTATAATTATAGATGCTTTCTGCAAATACATAATTAAAGATACATATAAACCTACTATGAATATGTTTGTGTATGTACTGCTATGTTTAATTACTTAGCATATAATATTAATTTTCAGAATTAATTAATTGTGTCAAAATAAATATAGACTCAAAAGAGGCATTCATGTAATTTAATTATGTCTCTCTTTAAATATTGGACATAGTTCCAGTTCATAAACATTTTATGTTTGGGTTTTCTTTTGCATTTATCTAAAATTGAGTGATGTTATATAATATGTTTATCTGATATTTACATTTTGGGGAATAACTTTTTCATTACATATCTTAGTTTTTCTAAAAATCTTTATACTCAGATATCAGCACTTAGTTTAGATACTTTAAAAGCTTTATTCAAGGTAGCTAGCTTAAAATGTATTTTTAAAGAATGATCTCATTAGTACGGATATCTGATTAGCTACAGCAGAAGGATTAAGGACATTACAATCTGATATGCATATTGAAATTTTGAAATTGGTAAAATTTTAAATAACCCAGCAATAAAGTAAAAACATGTACCATTTTTACTTTTACATATTTGAATCAATACTTTCATATTGTACAATAATGATGTTATTGCATCTGATTTGTAAAGATTAGTTTTTCAAGTTGAAATATTAACAATAAAATTTTGTTTTTTAAAGGAAAAATATTTCTGAAAGTGATAGTTTTAAAATAGTTTTGTCTGAAAATTAAGTGGACAATGTAAATTATTTTGCTAATGCATATGAATATGAGTACTTATTATGTGACTGTGAAGAAACTATATAATAAAAACGTTATTTAGACGTATTATGGTGTTTTTCTTTTGTTTTGATAGCATTAAAAATTAGAATTACATGGAGCTGGAGCTGTGGCCTGAAGCGGTAAGGCATCTGCCTTGTTGGCGCTAGCCTAAGACGGACAACGGTTTGATTCTCTGGCGTCCCATATGGTCCTCCAAACCAGGAATGATTTCTGAGTGCATAGCCAGGAGTAACCCCTCAGCGCCACTGGGTGTGGCCCCCCCCAAAAAAACAAAAGAAATAAAAAAGAAAAAAGAAAATTAGAATTACAAATAGTATTTTAACAGTTAGAACAGATTATAATCTATTTTAATATGGCATGTAGGTGTGTGCAATCAAAAAAAATTTCCTCTGTTGGTACCAGATTAGTATATAATAGGTTGTTTTAGAATTGACAACATTTGGAATCTAGTATGTTATGCTTTATATCTGTAACTTAAAGTGATAATGAACATAACAATTTCATTTAAAGTAAATAATTTGTTTTATTAAGAATATTATAGTTTATTTCATGGAGTTGTAGAGATAGCTCAAAAGGCTGGAGAATATTCTCTGCATTCAGAAGGCCTAGATCCATTTCTGTATACTGCATGGTTTTTGAGAGTGGTAGGGGTGATCCTGTTGTACCCTCAAATCATAAAGTAATATAATACAATTCATTTTATCGATTTTTGACAATAATTTCAGACTCCTACTAAAATGATGCACCTTTATTACATTTTACTAGTTTCATATGTTATCCCTAAGCACTGTAGCCTGCATCAATTGGAATGAGTTTTTCAACTGTAAATGCACTTAATTGGTGCTGTTTATGATACTAAATTAAATCAGATGACATGCTATCTCAACTAATTGGAGTGGAAATGATTTAATAGGGACATTTTTAGAAAATTAGGTATGGTTCAAATTGGGCTGATGGTTCTAAGTAAAATTCAGATGTTGTTGATTTCTTTATTTCCAGGACTTTTGTCACCTATTATCTACTGACCACAAAGTTTTCACTACTCTGCAGGAAACATTTAAAATCATTTCTTAAACTAAACTTATTTCAGAAGTTTTGGTTACATTTGTTAGGATCTGCAAAGAAAGTGCTGCTTGTCTTTCCTCCTATTTATCACTTCTACAGCTCTCCTACCTGTGTGAGACAGACTAGCCATGTAGGAGTTCTAGTTCAAGCAAAATAATAAAGGAAACTCCATTTTTCATTCTCTCATTTATAATATATTCATAATTAAAATATTTTAAATCATCTCATTGTAGACTTTGTCTATTAATCATTATGCCATTTCATTATAGATGTTTTGTTGTATTTTGCTTTAATCATTAATGACATATTCAACATAAGAAAGATAATACATTTTTCTTAAGAAAATTATTTTATTATGTTATTTTTAAATAGGCAATAAAGGGAACTCAGGAGATAAAGTTTTTCTAGTGTTTTGGTGTATGATTAAAATTGATTAAATTTTGATGTGTGAAAGTTGCTATTTTTATCAATTTGTTAATAATGATATTTATAAGTAATATATTAGAAAAAAGTCTAAGAACATAGGAGATTTTTAGTTTCACATATTGATTGTATTTTATAGGTATGTACTGTATATATATGTGCACTATAATATTAAAATTATTTAGAAAGAAAATATTTTGTTAAACCATTGCATTATACCTAAAACTCAAATATGTGGCACAGAAAAAGTGGGGGATAATAGAATAATTCTCTGAATGACTAAATTAAATCACGACTCTTAAGTCCCTTTCCGTCTAACTATTTTTCATTCACTGTGCCAAATTTAGCCTCAAAAAATACTGGTAATCCACACCCACAATTTGCTGCCTCTATAACTTACTGTGATTTATCTTGGCTAAATTTCCCAGTATTACTTAAATATCTTTAAGCAGAATATTTAAAAAATACACACAAAACCCTGACACATCCAGAATGCTTTTATAATATTCTAAGAACCCCATTCTTTTAAGAGATTATTTTTACTAACATATTTGGTTTTTTGTTTTAGATTAATCTACATGTAAGATTGATATCACATTGGATATGACTCTTCTCACATAGATGAATCTCAGAGCAGTGTCTAAAGAACTCAGGATGTATTGTTTAAAGCAAAGATAGGCATTGAACAGCTGTTTAATTCTAATAATTTATACCGTTGACTTTTTCTTTTATTTTTATAAAATTGAATCATCTTGTGACTGATTAATTGAAATCTGCATTGTTCCCTATACTTACACATAAGCCTATAGAATGTTGAATATTAATGATTAAACCATTCAAAACTTTAACCACATATATGGTCTTAAAATTTTTTAAATGATAAATACTATGTGTTTGCGTGGATCTAAACAAAAATTCATATAAAACCAAAAATTTACCTTAGTTTTTTAAAATCATATTAAAACTAATTTTATCTATAAAGACAACATAAATTTAAATTCAAATTCATTGTATACTATGTTTTTTTTCCTGAATAGATTATACTATACACTTTTACATTATGATAAAATGCAGGTTAGTTTTGTGTGTCACAATTCCTGTGAAGTATTCCTTATTTCTGTTCAATATTATACCTCAAGGTTATGGTAAAGCAATTAGTATATAACTGAACACTCCAATCTTTCTAAAACAATTCAAACCAAATCATGGAATCATCTATAAAATGAAACCATTTTCCTGGTCTTTGTAGTGGTGGAACACCTTTGGAACATTATCTACTAAGTAGAAAAGAAATAAATCACTACTGATACTCTGATATCAGCATGTCTTTTCTTTGGATAATTTAAGTGAAGAGCATTATTCCTTGCCCTACATTCCCAACCTTCTGGAAAAGAATCCAAGGACAGCCTGAAGCATATCCTGACCCAACAGATCTTAAGGTAACAAAGAAACATCAGTTGTACTCAGAAGCATATGCACAGGCTTTTATGCATGACAGAGTATTTGTCACACCTACTGATTTTTTAAGGTTATATTGCAGAAATCTATCCTTTTTTTTCATGGATGCTAGATACAATATCAAGATATCAAGATGATCTTTCTATGTGCCCACCTTTATATCTCAAATAGCGGGTAAACTACTACCCCTAACCTGGTATATAATAAGCAGGACAGTCTTTGGTATGGATGGGCAGGAGTGGCAAGTGTTGCATGAACTAGATCTGCTGTACACAATGGTCTTCTTAATGGTATTCTTTTGCTTTTTTCTCAACTTATATAATTATACTTGGGGTGGAGCACCCTCCAAATCAGTGTTTATAGGACCTAGGATCTATTACAATCAATTATTTGTTAACTCAGTGGACATTTTAAGACTAAGGTCTAGGGCCCGGAGAGATAGCACAGCGGTGTTTGCCTTGCAAGCAGCCGATCCAGGACCTAAGGTGGTTGGTTTGAATCCCGGTGTCCCATATGGTCCCCCATGCCTGCCAGGAACTATTTGTGAGCAGACAGCCAGGAGTAACCCCTGAGCACTGCCGGGTGTGGCCCAAAAACAAACAAACAAAAAAAAGACTAAGGTCTGAAAATACACTGAAAATACAAACAAGTAGGGATACCTCAAGATGCTCAATGTTCTTTAGGGCTCAACTCAGTAATATTAGACCATGTAGAAGAAGGGTACCAAGTCAATTGAGGTATTTGTCATGTAATAGATTCTTTATTCTAAATTTAATTCTAAATATTATTCTAAATTTCAAAAATAATATAATCCAAGATCAAACATCATGTGGTCCTTTTCTTCTCAAAGATTCCCTGTCAACTCATGTATAAGATGAAGCAGGCGATGGAGAGATCCTACAGCAGATGCACATTTGCCTTGCACAAAGGAAAAGTAAGTTTGATACTCAGCATCATGTAGAAGGCCCAAAGCATCATTAGAAGGGATCCTTGAGAGCAGGGCCAGGAGTAAACACTAAATATGGCTGGGTGTGACCCCCAAACAAGAAAAATGACAACAAAAACAAAAAGACAAAGGAGACATGAGTGTAAAAGGGAACCTAAATCTTTTACTGGTTTGCTTTATAATCAGCATAAAATATTAGCTATTTATCTAATAAATTATCATATCAGAATAACTTCAATTAATGCTATTTAACATATTATTTAAAATAGTTCTAAGTATTTTGAAAACTTGAACATAGGTAATCATTTCAAATCAAGTAGTTTAAAACAGAACATTGTCAAAATCATAGTACATTTATAATAACTATATTGTTAATCATAGTTTTTAAGTTGTATCAAGGTATGAATAATAAACTGAAAACAATCTACTCAGTTTTGTACAAGGCTGTAGAATAGCCTGAATATGACTCAGTGAGACAGGTTAATCTTCACTGGTACTTATTTCTCCTTGAGTCCCTATCACTTCATTTGTCAGACTTGTCTCTATGTAAAAAATGACCCATTCATTTCAACAGACTGATACTAGTTCTTTCAGTGATGGTCATTTAAGAGTTTTTATGACTATACAGTTCTATAGTTCATCTTTCACTCATTACTTCATAGTATTTAATCTTCCAATGCATGAGCAACAGAAAAATATCAGCATTTATCCTTTTTCTTTTCCTTTTTACTCAATAAGTGTAAGGCAATTTAATCTCAGGGTGAATCTCAGAGACACAGACACAGAGACACTTGTAAATATATATAAATATAAATATTATATAAATAATATATAATATAATATAATATAATATAATATAATATAATATAATATAATATAATATAATATAATATAATATAATATAATATAATATAATATAATATAATATAATATAATATAATATAATATAATATAATATAATATAATATAATAATAAATATATAATATAATATAATATAATATAATAATATTATAATATAATATAATATAATATAATATAATATAATATAATATAATATAATATAATATAATATAATATAATATAATATAATATAATATAATATAATATAATATAATATAATATATATATATAATATAATATAATATATATATATATATATATAATATATATAATATAATATATATAATATAATATATATATTATATAATAATATAATAATAAATATATAAATATTATATAAATATTTTGTAATGTGTACATATATATTTTGCTTTTGTCTCTAATATAAGCATATATAAATATATATATAAATATATATATATAAATTTATATATATATATAAATATATAAATATTATATAAATATTTTGTAATGTGTACATATATATTTTGCTTTTGTCTCTAATATAAGCATATACAATGTATGGTGATTGCCACTTGAATAAATCATATTAAAATTGCATGTTTTGGTGCAGGAGCGGTGGCACAGGCCCAAAAGGCGTCTGCCTTGGTTGTGCTAGCCTTGGACGGACCTTGATTCGATGGCCCAGCATCCCATGTGGTCCCCCAAGCCAGGAGCAATTTCGGAGCAAATAGCCAGCAGTAAGCATCACTGGGTGTGGCCCAAAACCCCCAAAATAAAATAAAATAAATAAATAAATAAATGAAATAAAATTGCATGTTTTTTCTTGTTTTATGGAAAGTAACTTACACTTAGTACATAAACATAAAATTTATTTTAATTAGAAATACAACAGAGAATAAATATTTATGCCTTTAAAGCAGTATTTTTTGTTTTGTTTTGTTTTTTGAACACACCCAGTAAGTCCAGTCACCAGAGGTATGCCGGTCTCTGTGGTGTGAGATGGGACCTCATGGTAGTTTTGATTTGCATCTCCCTGATGATTAGAGATGTGGAACAGTTTTTCATGTGTCTTTTGGCCATTTGTATTTCTTCTTTGAGGAATTGTCTATTCATTTCTTCTCAGCATTTTTTGATGGAGTTATAGCCTGAAACCATAGGTATATAGAACAACACGTAGGTAAAACACTATATGACATTGAGATTAAAGGCATCTTCAAGGAGGAAATAGCACTTTCCAAACAAATGGAAGCAGAGATAAACAGATGAGACTATCTTTTTTTTTTTTTTTTTTTTGTGGTTTTTAGGTCACACCCGGCAGTGCTCAGGAGTTACTCCTTGCTCCATGCTCAGAAATTGCTCCTGGCAGGCACGGGGGACCATATGGGATGCCGGGATTCAAACCAATGACCTTCTGTATGAAAGGCAAATGCCTTACCTCATGCTATCTCTCCGGCCCCCAGATGTGATTATCTTAGCTGAGAAGCTTCTGCACCTCAAAGGAAATAGTGCCTAAGATACAGAAGCTACCCACAGAATGGGAGGAACTATTCAACCAATACTCATCAGACAAGGACTAATATCAAAAATATGCAAGGTGCTGAAAGAAGTTAATAAGGGATATTTATTTTTTTAATATTCTACTTTTAGATACTTATAAAATTTAATTAATTTAGCTGCCAAGCATTTAAAAATAATTTTAAACTTCATTGTAGAAATACACTAGAAAGAAAATATTGGGGTCATGGTTATAGATATGATTAATCTATTTTTGTAATAAAGAAAGGAACAACTCCTACTATGTGTAATTAAATGTAAGAACATATCATAAAAATATACAGACTATAAGAAGTAAAATGCAGTTGCAAAATAACAAATGATGAGATTTATAGAAAACATATAATTTAAATTTGTTTTAGGTAATAGATTCTCCTATAAATGTTCTGAAATTAGTGTATGTCTTAAGGATTATCTCAAATGGCACCTAGAGTTTTCCTACAGAATATGGCTGAAACTTTTTATTAATTCTCCGTTCCTTTCACTACTTCCCTTACTCCCTTTATCTATATTTTTAATCAAAATCACTTTAAAAACTCATAAACATACAGATTTCTTGGTCATATATCTGAGATGATGATCTCAAGTTTGTTTTTCTTTCAAGTCCCTATATTCTCTTTAGTTATGCACTCAACGTTAGGTAATATTATTTATATTTATATACTAAGGTATATGCAAAGGGATATATATTTTATTTATTAGTATTGATTACTAAATTAGTGCCTGTCTCAGGTAAAAAAACAATGTCACAAAAGCTCTTTTACTCAGCTGACTTAAAATTAACATTTCTTTTAGTTCGTTTTGCTTTGTTTTGTTTTGGGGCCACACCCACCTTAGCTCAGGGATTTTTCCAGGCTCTGAACAGAGAAATCACTCCTTGCAGGCTTGGGGGACCATATGGAACACCAGGAATCGAATTCAGGTCTGCAGTGTGCAAGGCAAATACCCTACACACTGTACTATCGCTCTGACCCCAAATTTAACATATCTATTTAAAAAGTTAAATTATTTGCAGTATAATTTTGCCTTTATTTTTCTCAAATAGGATGCTTTATTCTAATGCCAAATTCTAGTGTATTTAGATTGGGGGGGGGGGAATAGATGAGTAAATTACACAGTAGCCTTTGGATCTATTCCCAGGCTTGTGCTGGTTGGTTGCTCCCAGTTGTATTCAGAAAATTTCATGATGATCATAACAAAACCTATGTCTCCAACATGAAAAGCATTTGTTCAAGCTTATTGTGTTATCACTCAGACAACTAAATTGATTTTTTTAAAATTGTCCTTAATATTATATTAGGCCCATTAGAAAACATTCTATATAGCTATTTTGCTATTATATCTAAGATAAAACTGTACAAAGAATTAGTTCAATTTGTATTGAAATAAAATTGACACACTTATTTTTTTTTGCCACACCTGCTGATGCTAAGGGGTTATTCCTACCTCTGCCTTCAGAAATAGCTCCCTGTTTGGGGGACCATATGGGATGTGAGGGGGATCAAACCACAGTCCGTCCTAGGCTAGCACATTCAAGGCACATGAGCCACCACTCTGGCCCCAGAACACTTATTAATAGGTAAATTTACTTATGTCATAATATCTAATGAATTATATCTGATAAACCAGATTATATCTGATAATTATAGCTTATCAGAAATAATCAAAATAAACCTCATAGTATTTTAATAGATAAACTGCCCATTTTATTCCTTAGAACAGAAACAAATTATGATCTATTATTCTAGTTATTTTAGATTCTTTCATTGTGATGAACATAGTCTATACTCACATGTATCAGTCTCATTATTTAGAATAATAAAAAGGTTTCTCAGTTGCACAAAATCATTGAAAATAAAGCTGAAATAAAACATTAAAAATAAAACATTGAAATTATAGCCCAAGGCTGACTTTTCATGAAAGGTTATTTAGTAATGTAGAGATAAATATTTAAACTCACTTATCAATGTTAATATCTCTTCTAAGAGAAATGCAGACCAATAATTATATTAGAGTTGTTCTATGTAAGAATAATCTCACAGATTTATGAAATATACAAAATAAAAAAGATAGTATGGTATCAATATTCAGAGACAATAAAGATAAGGGTCGGGAGGTCCACCCCAGACTAGGAAGGTCATTACAAAGAACGGTGAGTGTTGGGGCCAAAGCAATAGCACAGCAGTAGGGTGTTTGTTTTGCACGTGGCTAATACGGGATTTACCCCAGCATTCCATATTGTCCCCTGAGCATGACCCAAAAAAAGAAAAACAACCAAAAAAATAATGATTTGTGCATTTAGAGTAGAGTAGGGAATACTAGGACAGTGACAATTGGAACTGGTCGCTCTGGACAAGAACTCAATGCTAAAAAGGGGAGAAAATGACAAGCAAGGAACCCCTCCATTAACAATAATGCAAGCCACAGTGTCAAAAAGGAAAGAGAAAAAAAAGGAAAGAGAGAGAGTGAGAGAAGCAAATTTTCTGCTCTAGAGACAGGAAGGATGGGAGAGAAATGAGAGACACAGGAAGTAGAAGGGTGCACTGGTGAAGAATGATGTACATTGTATGACTGAAACTCAATAATAAAACAATTTTGTAACCACGGTGTTTTAATAACGAAATTAATATTTTTATGTATTGTGACAAAATCTCAAAATAAAATAACATGTAATATGTCACAGATCGATTGGTTCTGTATCTACAAAATCTTTGAGGTTCCCCTGAAAGATGTGTGCATGGGCAGTTGTGGGCGACAGAGGTCAAGGACTCAAGTTGGATCAAGCTCTATTCCATTTATTCAAAGCCCAAAGTGGAATATTTATACTCAATTTCTTGACAAGTCATAATTTTCAAAGTTATTTAGACAAAATTAATTTAAATAGAAAAGCACAGGGGCAAATTGTTCAAAACATTTTGACACAGGACAGTTTCACTTTTGAAGCCACTTTTTGCTATCTGAGAGCTCTAGCCAGCAAGGTCAGTTAGTATTTTTTGGCTTTATGCATACTGAGCTGGAGCCTGAAATGTTAACCCTTACTATGACTGCACTTAAGCTTAGAGCAAAGATTGATTAGAGGATGAGAAATATTTATGTAAGACTAAATAAAAATACTTGAATCCAAACAAATGTTCCTCATAGGTTGTGTTTATATATCTGAGTAATCTTTAAAATGTCAGCTAAAATTATGTCTCGATTAATATTTATGCCACATCCCTTTATTTCCCAAATGCTTTCTGGACAGGCAATCAAGGTTTTTCAGGGCCTTATTACCTGTGAGTACAGGTTATTTTTTGAAGCATCTTTACTTAAAGGTACTCTCTGTGAGTACAGACTGCTTTAAAAAAGTTTCTGTAATAGCAGATAGCTTTAAATAAAATCTTCCCTTAGGCAATTAGGGCCTTTTTAAACTTGGAGCCTTCCTAGTTCTCAGGATTTGTTAACATGGGGATGTAGCAGTAACATTCATGCCTTAATTCTTTTATGAGGAAGTTATCACATGTTTAAATTTTCAAAAGTTTGTGACAATTTAATAAT
This sequence comes from Suncus etruscus, assembly GCF_024139225.1. Classification (NCBI taxonomy): domain Eukaryota; kingdom Metazoa; phylum Chordata; class Mammalia; order Eulipotyphla; family Soricidae; genus Suncus; species Suncus etruscus. The sequence goes on along the minus strand of NC_064855.1, from coordinate 85,842,024 downwards.
TACACAAGTGAATAGCTTATTGTCTGATAAGTACAATGAGAAGAAATTTAATAAGGGTATTGTACATATTTATCCACTGTTTTAATATCATAACAAAATTTATTTTATGGTTGCAATATTCTAATTTTATAAGTATCTAATTATACATAATTATGCATAATGTATTCTAATTATACAAAACATTAGTGAACAAGCAAATTTTAGTATTAAAATGGCTATAAAATAGCATACATTTTGGCACATATTTTATGTATATATTTGTTTGAATTTTTTCCTACCCATTTTTTTCAGGATAAAAAAACAGGTAACTCTTTCTTGAAAATATAGTCATAATATAAATTATTTGTTTTATCTTGAGTATTTTATCTTAATGAATAACTTTGTTGTTTTTGCTCTACATCGGGTAGCATTCAAGGGTTACTCATAGTTCAGCTCTCAGAAATCATTCTTGACAGGCTCAGGAGACCATATGGAATGCCAGGGATAGAACCTGATCAGCAGTGTGCAAGGTAAACCTCCTATCCTCTGCACTATCATTCTGGCCCCTGTATGTGATATTTGGAATATTTCTATTTTCAATGGAGATTGAGTTTGTTCAGGTTGAAAGCACTTGTTCACAAAACTCCTTAGGAGATAAAAGAAGTAGTACCTATAAATTACTTTATTCTCCTCCTGGGAAATACAAGCAATTTTCTTTAAGTTACACACTAAACAGAGTGGATTTCAAGAGATGTATTTCTAGAGGTTCAATCCAGTCTTCTCTGTCCATTAAAATCAGCTACTTACAAGGAACATCCATTTTACAACTTGTTTTTAGAGGAATACCTTTTTACACACTATGTCTGGCAACCACATGATTTGCAGTATGCTTTCTACTTCTTTTTATTTTACCTGTGGGAATATTGAACTCATTTATAGATGCCGATATTTGAGGAGTATAAGATTTACTTAACTTATTCCACAAAAATGGGCCAGAGTTATAGCTCAAATTCCAGAGAGCATTGTTGAGGCCTTGTTTCACTGTTCAGCACTAGGTGTTACCTTGAGAACCACTGGATCAACCCATGAGCTCAGAGCTGGGAGTGACCCCTAAACACTGTTAAGACCCAAAACAAAAAAGCAAAAGCAAACTACTATATTTAACTATGAGGACTGACATCTATGAAATAGAATTATGCTATTTGTCACTTATTTTTATGTAAATTGGAGCGATGCCATCTGTATTCAAGTTACCCACCTCTTCTCTAGTTTACTTTCTGAATCTTTTCTCATGCATGAGTTCTTGCTACTGTTATCTTCCCTCAGAGTACACAGGGAATGTCAAGTATCACTATACTACTCTACATCTGTACTACGGTCTTTTGTGACTTGATTTCTCACAGCCGCCAACCTGATTTATGCAACCAGCCCTCCAAAAATATCTCACCTACATTTCATCAAGACAAATCTGCTTTTATAACAGAAATTTTCATTGTCTCAATATTTTTTCTTAATCACTGTGATACAGAATTAAAATTTTGGGGATTCTATCATAAAATGTTCTAGCATCCCTCCAGCTTAATCAGTGTTCATTTACAACCATCAGTTTTCCCGATTACCCTCTTGTTTTTTTACCCCTAATCTCACCCCATCCACCCCAAGTCTACCTCTTTTCCTTTCCTTCCACCAGCAGTAAATGAGAGTTCTTTTCTCCCCTTATCTGCACCATTAATGTCTGTTCTTATCCTTTATGTGAGCCAGGTTTTCTAGAGGGATTAGATATTACATAGTTGTCTTGATTCGCATCCTCATGATGTGTAGTATTTTTTTATGCAACTATTGGTTATCTATAATTCGTCTCTGAGGGAATATCTGTTCATCTCCTCTTCCAATTTTTTAAAATCTTATTTTGTTCCTAGTGAATTAAAATTATTATTTTTATTTTCCCAAAACACAATTTATAATTTAACATAACACTTTTTGGGTTTGTGGAGGCTGTGTAATGCTTGTTTTGTTTTGATTTGATTTTTATCTCACACCTGGGAGTGCTCAGAGATTAACTTCTGGCCTAAGCACAGGAATTACTCCCTGCAACTCTAGGAAAGGAAGTTTGGGTTGGTCATATTCTTTTATTTATTTATTTATTTATTTATTTATTTATTTATTTATTTATTTATTTATTTATTTTTGGTTTTTGGGTCATACCAGGCAGCGCTCAGAGGGTACTTCTGGCTCTATGCTCAGAAATCGCTCCAGGCAGGCTCAGGGGACCATATGGGATGCAGGGATTCGAGCCACCATCCTTCTGCATGCAAGGCAAACACCTTACTTCCATGTTATCTCTTCAGCCCCAAGGTTGGCCATATTCTTGACAAACAACCTATTCACTGTATTAACACTCAATCCCTCAATTTAAGTCTTATTTTAAGGATTGTCCCTGGCAATGGTTCTCAATGGAATCACAGCTATGTTTCTATTCATTGTTTAGTATTTAAATTGTTACCTTTACTTGTTTATGGTAGTCTTCCCTTGTATAAATTTATGCTATACAATATCATAAATCATAAAGAGTTTCTGAAATTGTTTATGTTAAATGTTCAGAATAATTAGTGTATGTAATAAAAAATTTACAAACACATATAAATAAATATTTATATTTTAAAATGAATATTCTGCAGTGTATGGAGCAATAATTTTAGTTTCTAAAAGTACTTCATTGAGTATAAAACATATGGCTTCTTACTCTTACACTATGTAAATCTAATCCTCCAGTGTTTCTCATATGAATACACTAAGAATTTTTAGTGTTTCTACCTTTAATCTAAGTTTTATTTATAAGGGGTCTCAGCTTTTCTATCCGAACTGTTTCTCTAACCACATAAATCCATCCAATTCATTATTAGAGAAGAAATCCCCAAATCTCTCATGACATCACTCTATTGCTCAAAGGAGTTTAGCAACATTTTATTAAGTAAAGCTGATGTGAGCAATATGTAGTTCAGTCTTCTGAATAATAGAATGATTTTTTCCTCTGTTTGACTTTCTTTACTTATTTCTACATTTTATGTTCCCAAAAGGCCTTTACATTAAACTGCCCTGTGAATTCAATTGATTTGTTTTATCTGTATTTTTTTCCTAATAACCTTAGCTAGGTCAGCATTCTTCAAACTTACTTTTCTGTATGCTACTTATATCATAGGAACCCCTGTAATACAACTAAATACATAATACAATTCCAATATTTATAAAACACTTAAATAGGAAGTTATAGTATATGTGAGTTTAATTCTGATCCAGTTATATCAGTCATTTGTACTTTTATAATGTTTTGCTGAATAAAAGCTTATCTGAGCATAGAATTTTCAAAATTTTTATTTCATTTATAAATTTTTGCAATAATTAGAAGAAATAGTTTAATTAAGTTATTGCTTTTCTTTTGTGAATAAAACATCTTGGAGCTTGACAATACAAAATTATTTATTAGGGTAAACCTTAGTAAGATTTTCATTAAAAGAAAAATAAGAAGTCAAAGTATACTAGAAAGCAAAAAACAAGAATAAATAACAGTAAAATTAATCCTAATGTGAAGAATGAATCTGGTGCAATGCTATTACTATTTAACTATAAGCAGAAACTTTATTAAATCACTACTACTAACTTTTGTTTATTGACATATGTTGAAATTTACTAATTTTGCACTAAATATGAAAGAAAAAATAAAATAAAAAATTTACTATATTCCTAAATTATATAGTGTGAAGGTATTTATTTTCTTTAGTCTTAGCAGAGAGCTTTTAGTATGTTTGTATGTGTATTTGATTTCTAAGAATTTTAACAGAGTCAAAGATCTTAGGAAACTGATCCATAAAGGTACCTTTATACTTCAACATAAAGAAGCGAATTAACTTATTTCTTAATTATTTTATTAGAGTTCTTTCCAGGATCTGTCATTCAATGAATGTTTCTGAATTTGATCTTTTGTATAATGTAATTGATTATGTTGGAGTTTCCTTAGATTTTGAAAAACCAAAGGGTGATGATGAGTACACAGTGTAGAGTGAATACATTCAGAATTTCTTCAAAGTTTTCCCAAATTAATCACAGAAACACGCAATTATTTCTGGAGCACCATCAGTAGTAACTGCCACAGATCACAGATATGGTCAACTAAACATAGAAAAGGAAAAAAAGAAATAAATATTGAGTGACTGGTTAAATAATCCTTAAAAAGTGGTGTAAATATTATAGCTTAACTGCAAATATAAAACAATATCAGCACTAAGGCACATCATGATACTGTAATAAAAGGTATTTTAAAGGATAGTAGTGGTGGGAGGGTTCATTCAGGGGTAATTTTTGGTGATCTCTTGTGAACCATTTGTGGTACCACAGATCAAATAAAATACTGGAAACATAAATAAAGGAAAATGTGTTGCCTTCTGTGTTGTATCTTGGGCCCTGATAAAAATATTTTTATGCTAACCACTTACTTTTTAACCTTGTTTTCTCCCTTGAACACAGAAGATGTATCTTCTTGCTTGTTATTTGCTTGTCTCTATGTGTCTTTACTTCTTATTTACACTCTCCTCTTTTACATTATTATCCTCATTTACATCTTTCTATATAGGATTATATTAAAATATAAAACATTTCTTTACATGTATATATACATATATATACATACACATATTCTCAGAAAAAGAAAAAAGAAGAAAGAAGAAGAAGAATGAAGAAAGAAAGAAAGAAAGAAAGAAAGAAAGAAAGAAAGAAAGAAAGAAAGAAAGAAAGAAAGAAAGAAAGGAAAGGAAGGAAGGAAGGAAGGAGAAGGAAGGAAGGAAGGAAGGAAGGAAGGAAGGAAGGAAGGAAGGAAGGAAGGAAGGAAGGAAGGAAGGAAGGAAGGAAGGAAGGAAGGAAGGAAGGAAAAAGAAAGGGAGTTTAGGGAAAAAAGAAAGAACTAAAATGAAGAAAATAAGGAAGAGTGGAATGAATTAGAAAAAAGAAAGAAAGAAAGCAAAAGAAGGGGTAGAAAGAAGAAAGAAAAAGAAACAAACAAACAAAGAGAAAGATATAAAGTGAGAAAGTGAGAAAGAACGATAAAATAGAAGAAAGGTCAGTTAAGATCATTTGAATTTTCTGTGGTAGGTCATGCTTACTAGTCACTGAAATCCATAAATCACAAAGTCAAATCAGAACAACAAAGGGCCGGAGTAATCACACAGTGAGTAGGGGTAGGGTGTTTGGCTTGCACACGGCTGACCAGAGTCCTATTCCTAACATTTCATAAGATTCCCTGAGCATTACCAGGAGTAATATCTGAGCACAGAGCCAGTAGTACTCCTGAGTGTCTCCAGATTTGGCCCTAAAACAAAAGAGCTTTCATCATTAGGCTGAGAGTTACTAGATTTTTTTTCACAAATAAGCTAAATTCACAGTATAATGATTTATTTTTATTAGATATTATATTATTCTTTGTTCTATCACAAAAGAAAGTCTTTAGTCATCTCTTCATAAATAGCATTGAAGGCAGAAACAGCTGGAAGAGAAACTGTTAGCTATTTATTGGGGGAGCCTGATATTCAGGACAACTACTGAGAAAGAAAATAAACATATAATGGGATTATATAGCAAATGCTGAGATGAAAACTAATGGCACTTAAGGAATATCAGGGGTGATAGGGCCCAGAGCAAGTAAGAGAGATAGCAAAATACAGCAGGAGCCAGGAGTCCAGTAAACACTTTCTCCAGCAAATCAGGAGGGACTATTCAGCAGGAGAAATCTGACAGAGGTGGCTTTGACAGTCTTCACCCCGACTCCCTATCACTTCAACCTGGGCCAACTGCCAGTTATAGGGGGCAGACTCTGGTAACTGATGTCTTCACCCTTAAAAGCAAAAACTCTTCTTTTGTTTGTTTTGTTTTGTGTTGACCACACTCAGTTTCATCGTTCAGTTCAGGGATTACTCCTGACTATGAGCTCAAAAAACACTACAGGCTTGGGGGACCATATGGGACCCCGGGGGATTGAATCGCTGTCTGCTCTAGATTAGCAAGTGCAAGGCAAACATCCCACTGCCTGCGCCACCACTCAGGCCCTGGAGAGTAAAACTCTGACCAGGGACCATAAGAGTCTGTTTTCTTATAAGGGGGTATAATTCATCTCCTGATGGGGCCTGAGCAATAGTACAGGGGAGTGGATAGGGCATTTGCCTTGTACAACTCGGGTTCAATCCTCAACATTCCATATGGTCCCCCTGATCCTGCCAGGAATAATACTTGAGAACAAAGCCAGGAGTAAGCTCTGGGCATATCTGCTTGTGCCTGCCTCCCACCTTCCAATAATTTAGAAGAAGAAAGTAAAGTAGAAGTGATAAAGATTCTATTGTAGACAGTTTCTGATCTAGCTCTGGGTTTCAACAAATGTGTGTCAAGCATGAGACTAGGTTAAGTTTGATAAAAATATACTGTTTTCACTTAAACAACAACAACAGCAACAACCAAACAAAAAGTAAGAGCATTTAAAACCATAGGGAATATGAGAAGAGATGCTTGAATGGGTCAGCATCTGATCATTTGGTCATTACTGCAGATAGGAATAAAAGCCGTTTTCCAAATCATTTTCCCACTCATAAAGCAGCATTATTTATCCTCAAGTTGCCATACCTACATGATACTGATGATTTCTAAAATTATATTCCTCTTTTCCTACAAATTTTTGTGTGTATGATTCCTCCCCCCCACATTATCAAAGGTTATCTCTCACTAAAATAGAAGTATCTAAACTAGAGGAAGTGAAAATTTTACATTAAAATTTTGATCAGTATACTTCCCAATATTAAAACATATTCCAAATATTTACAAAGGATCAACATCATCTTTTAAAGCAAGTTGCTTACAAAACAGCCCAAATATTGTTTGATAAATTATTTATGTTCACAAATAATGTCCTATAACATATTTTTGAATACTGCTCTATTGCATTGTTATTAGAAGACAAACTGCTATGCATTACTTAGATAAAAATTAGTATATGCTGAGATCCACATTTTTCTGATTGAAATGCAATAGAACTGAAAAAAATGCAATAAAGTTTTATTGTCAACCTATTGTCTCTGCCATTATAGATTTTCAAATTAGTTTTAAAAAAAAATGAATCTACTTTAACTCAAGTATGCACTAATAAAAGTCCAAGAGAATTTTGTAAAAGCATTCTTATCTGCAGATTGAACAGAAAAACCACCAGAAGAATCAAAACTTAGGATATATTAAATATAAAATTGGGCTTTTCTGATTTCTTTTATAGTAATAAAACAGATCTTTCTAATGAAAAAATTAGCAATAGGAAATATTGCTTTCTGAATAGAAGTTATCTAACCTGTAATATAAATTTTCTAATTTCAAATCAAATAGTTCATTGAAATGTCTGAGGTTTAATGTATTTTCTAGTTAAGGAATTAGTTTATTTTCCTAAAAATTCACACATGTAATTTACAGACTTCTCAGCACAGTTGTTTTTTAATATAATGCACAACCCTTTAGCTGTTTATGTTTTTGAATTAACTATTAAGACATGTATTAAAAAAGTATAAGTTAATTAACCTAACAAATGAACACTGAATAAACAGGATGTTATCCACAGGTGTAAATCATTTCAACTGTGAAGGGAAATGGGGAAAGCAAAAGTGATACCCAGCTGTTCAAAGCAGTGCAAACTGTACATAGAAAATCTGTGAACTTTAAATCCAAGCTGACGTTGAATATAATACCTTCAAGGCAACAGATGCTTATGGGGGAAAAATTAAAGGACAATTTGTTGTAGAAAATTACTGAGATATTATGATCTGTGATCTAGACATCAAGTTGAAGTTCTCTCATAGTCAATAGTCCAATATTAGGCACATAATTTGGTTGCATTGGCACAGGATATGATGAGTCTCTATTAAAATGCATAGTACAACCATCTGGAATAAAATCTGTTTGTAACATATACCCTTCAGCAGATGTATGTAAAACTCTTGCTGCTGAGTCTAACCAGATATAGTATATTAAAAACTAAAAAAAAAGCTTAATCAGATTTTTTTTTTAGAGCTAACAACTTTCTCAGCAAGCAAATCTTGGGGATTACATATACAATAAAAAAAAGAAGTACTAAATCAATTTACTATCATGTAAGTCTATAAGAAATCTACATTAAAATGATTTGATTTATCATAAACTCTCAAGGTGAGTCACAGAAACCACAGGATTAAATTGCAAAGCAATCAAAAGACTTGAAAAATGGAGTATGTCTAGGTACTACTTTTAGTGCTAAACATTGTGTGTGTGTGTGTGTGTGTCTCTGTGTGTGTGTGTGTGTGTTCAGGAGAGTTTTAATTGTTTGTCATTATGGAGAATTGGTGTGTTTACCTTTTACCTCTTAGCATGTGTGGTCCTAGTTGCTGCAGATCTGGATTACATTAACCAAGGGATTTCTCAAAATCAGATCAAAGCATAATGGTTTCTTGCTCACTCTGCAACATAGAAATCGCAGCCTATGGTTTAACAATCAAATAGGCTCTCTTTTGAAAAATACCTTAAATAAACAAGATGCTAAAAATAACCAGAACCTCCTAAGTGAAGACACTACAAAAGACTGATAGGTAACTTGAAATCTTTTTTTTTTTTTTGAGGTACTATTTGTTTTATTTTATTTGGGGGCTTTGAGGCAACACTCTGCTGCATTAGAAGTTTATTCCTGATTTGGTGCTCAGAAATGACACCTAACAGGGATTAGAGATATGAAAATTTGAACCGATGTCTTCTAAGTGCAAGGCAAGCACTTAAATCCCTGTAATATCTCTCCATCCCCACAGTGGCACTGTTTTTATATAGGAATAAAGGTAAGAAAAATATGAATAATTTAATCCCATTTCCACCCTTTACTTTTCTCCTTTTCTTAAAATTTTTATTGTGATCAAAGTGAATTAAATTCTTTCACAGTAATATATGAGGCACTTAGTGACAATGAATGAGGGGCATTCCCACTGACAGTATTGTCCTCCCTCCACACCTGTTCCCAGCATGCAACCCATATCTCCCTTCTTTACCCCAGTAATGCTAGTGCAACTGTTCCCCTCCTTGTACAGCTTGTTTTAGATTGGGTATCGATTCTGTTTTCAGTGATTTAGATTTGTTATTCATGTCTGATCAGTTTATTTCCAATAAATGAACATTCCACTATCTGGTCTTGATACCATTGGGGAGAGAAAGAAGAAAAAAAATAGAAAAAAACTAGGAAGAGTCTGCCTAGGTCAGGGGTCTTAAACTCAATTTACCTGGGGGCCACAGGAGACAAAGTCAGGGTGAGGCAGGGCCACATAGGGATTTCAAAAAAAGTCCCCAAACATCATTATTAACAGTTTAATTATTTTTTCTGAACATGAATAGAACATTGAGTGAAGATCATGAACAGTTCTTCTAAACATGGCATCTTTTGCCTATTCCTTGTTGCCAAGACTTGATAGCACCTCTCACAAATCTGAACCACATTTGGCTTTAGAGAGGAAGCAGTTGAGACCCTCAGTATGGCTTGAAGATGATCATCATTAAGTCTAGACCTGTACTTTGACTTACTAAAGTTCAATGTGGAGAATAACTTTTCACACAAATATATGCTCTCAAAAAGGCACATAGTGTGCTTGAACATTTGGGAAAGCTCAGGGAAGCTGGGGGGGCAATTCTCTCAAAAATTGCCCATGCATGTCTGCTTTTCCACTAATCTCCCTGAACTTGGATTTGAGATCAGAGTTGCATTGCAGGTCAATGAGCTCCATTTAAAGCACAGGAGGGGAATCTTGCACGTCAAAGGCAAAGGGGTCCACAAAAATTTGGAAAGTGGCTCTGTGCTTACTGAAGTCTGCAAATCTGTGATCAAATACCTTCTCTAGCTTAAAAATAGCATCAACATATTTCTCACCACTGAATGGTATGCCTGCATCCACAAGTTCCTTGTATGCTGGGAAATGGCAAAGGTTTGTCTGAGAGAGCTGGGATTTCCATAACACAGTTTTGTGGAGAATGTTCTCACGTTGTCATAGGCAGCATTAATAAGCTGCCCTGGGCCTTGTAGCATCTTGTTTAGTACATTCATCTTATGTGTGATGTGAACAAGAAAAGATAAGTCCATGAACCATTTCAGAAACAGCATTCCCATCTTTCTCCATGAAGGCTTTCACTTGTTCTTTCAACTCAAAAAATCTTTTCAGGACATTTTCCCTAGTAAGCCAATGTACCTCAGTGAAATAGAGCACATCTCAATATTCTGACTCCATTTCCTCTAAAAAAGCATGGAACCTCCTGTACTTTAAGCCCCTGGATCTGATTTAGTTGATGCATTTCACAACAACAGACATCACATTGTCACACAGCAGGCATTTACTACAAAGGGCCTACTGATGGATAATGCAGTGAAGAGCAATGGCCTTTTTTATACCCTCCTCTTCAAGTTTTTTTTTTTTGAACAAGTACCACCAGTCCATTTTTCCTCCCTGTCATCAATGGCGCTCCATCGGTTATTATTCCAACAAACCTCTTCCATGGCAAACCTGAATTCTCAATGGCATCACACAGATGCTGAAACATCTCATTAGCTGTTGTCTGGCCATGTATTGGAATTATTGTGAGTAGCTCCTCTGTCAATTCAAAATTGCAATCAATATCACAGACATAAATTGTGAGCTGCACAGTGTGTGTTATATCAGTGCTCCCGTCAAGAGCAACAGAGTATGCATCAAAATATTTGACTTTCTCACACAGTTGATGATAAATGTCACTTGACATGTCAGAAATGCGCTCTGCCACAGTGTTGGCAGAAAGGCTGATTTTGCTAAACTGACCTTTCTTTTCCGGGCAGATAATACTTGCAGCCTGTAACATGCACTTTTTAATAAACTCTCCTTCTGTGAATGGTTTCCCTGCCTTAGCAATCATCTCACTAACCATGTAACTAGATTTGACTGATGCAACATTCTCTTTGGTTGTTTTCTTAAAGAAAACTTGTTGCCTCATTAGACATGCTTTAAGACTGGTAACCTGCTTGACTGTCTCATTTCCTTAATGTTTTGCATATTCCTCAGCATATTTAGTTGAATCATGGCCTTTAAAGTTGTATTCCATTTGCACTGCAACTTTCTCTGAGCAAATAAGACATGTGGGGATGCCTCTGTGCTCAACAAAGAAACACTGCGTCTTCCACTTTTCATGAAATTGTCTGTGCTCGTCATCTATCTTTCTTTTCACTGCAGGCTTTGATGAAGTTATGATGAAGGTATGACAAATTCTAATTCTGTAATAAACTTCTCTCCCTTCTCTCCCTTAGTTCTCCGATAATGCAAGGCACAGCAGGCAGAAGCAGCGGAAATGAGGACTGTGCTAGGCGCAAAGTATTCGCGATTCTTTGCTTACCAAATATTTGCAATAAAAATTGCATTAGTTAGAAAAAAAAACGCAAAAAATTGCATTAAACATTTGCATACCACAACGGAACTGCTCGGGGTATGCAAATGTTTAATATAATTTTTTTCTTACTAATGTGATTTTATTGTGATTATTCGATAAGCGAATAATCGTGAATACAGTGATATTTGAAGGCTGGCCGTGGGCCACAAAATGTTGCGAGTTTGAGACCCCTGGTACAGGTGTTAAAAATATCCATTTAGAAGAAGGGGAAAAAGCAGAAAAAGCAAAACGAAACAAAAAACAAAAGAATAAACCCAAAACCAAAACCTATCTCTTTGGTAAAAAAGAAAAATAAAAATAACAACAAAACCAGACCGGCAACATTTAAAAAAAAAAAAAAGGTTTTCTTTTCTTTCTTTTTCTTTCTTTCTCTCTTTGTTTTTGTTTCTTTCTCTCTTTCTCTCTTTCTCTCTTTCTCTTTCTTCTCTTTCTCTTTCTTTCTTTCTCTCTCTCTTTCTTTCTTTCTTTTCTTCTTCTTTTTCTTTTTCTTTCTTTTTCTTTCTTTCTTTCTTTCTTTCTTTCGTTCTTTCTTTCTTTCTTTCTTTCTTTCTTTCTTTCTTTCTTTCTTTCTTTCTTTCTTTCTTTCTTTCTTTCTTTCTTTTATTTCTTCTTTTTTCTTTTCTTTCTTTCTTTTTTCTTTCCTGCCTTCTCTCTTTCTTTCTTTTTCCTTTCCTTCCTTCCTTCCTTCTTTCTTTCTCTTTCTTTCTTCTTTCTTCTTCTTTCTTTCTCTTTTTTCTTTCTTTCTTTCTTTCTTTCTTTCATTCTTTGTCTCTTTCTTTCTTTTTCTGTTTCTTTCCTTTCTTTCTTACTTTCTTTCTTTCTTTCTTCTTTTTTTCTTTTTTTCTATCTTTCTTTCTTTCTTTCTTCTCCCTCTCTTTTTTTCTTTTCTTTCTTTCTTTTTCTTTCTTTCTTTTCTTTCTTTCTCTTTCTTCTTTCTTCTTTCTTTCTTTCTTTCTTTTCTTTCTTTCTTCTTTCTTTCTTTCTTTCTTTCTTTCTTTTCTTTTCTTCTTCTTTCTTTCTCTCTCTCTCTTTCTTTCTTTCCCTTCCTTCTTTCTTCTTCTTCTTCCTCTTCTTCTTCTTCTTCTTCCTCTTCTTCTTCTTCTTCTTCTTTTTTCTTCTTCTTCTTTTCTTCTTCCTCCCCCTCTTCTTCCTCCCCCTCTTCTTCCTCTTTTTCTTCTCTTCTTGCATAAGCATGGTAAATATTGGGAAAATTAAAACGAGAATAACCTTGGCCTAAGAGATACAGGGTTTCTTCGCCCTTGAAGCATACTGCCATGGGAAAAACTACAGGCTCCATACTCACTCATTTAGAAACCCCAAGGTCTTTCTATGGTGCCAGGAAACTTTCCATTCAGATATGGGTGAAGACATCCCACGTCTGTAGCTGGAGATCTTGTTATTTGCTTAGGTCATAGGGTAAAGGATAAGAATGCGTTTTTCTTTATGGTCCTAGGAGTTCTGTTCCATCACTGTTGTTGTAATCAGTCTTCTGTAATTAGTGGTCTTGGTTTTTTGTTCAGATACTAGGGCAGAGTCTAAGGTATAGTCTTTCAGCATAGTTCCAGAAGTTCTGCTCAGTGTCAGTTGTCAAAGTCTGACCTCTGGAATTAGAGATCTTGGTTTTTGTACAAATCCTAGCCCGAGACAGAGGCTAGGAACTTCCTCATTGGTCCCTTGATAGGTTTTTGCTTAGGACAAAGGATGGCCTATCTTCTGGTTGCATCATACTGTTAGGTGATGAGATGGGGCAGCCCTTTATTAGCTCAAGTGTTGCTATTTCCTCATGCCAAGATGTCATGTTAAAACTGTTGTAAGTTGGTACCAGGAATGTATTCGGAGTTTTCCCGGGAGAAATTTGGTTCCTCGTGCAGTTGAGGGACCTGTGATGGTTCCAACATACCTTGGAATCTTAATGGTTGATTAAAGTTTGTCAAATAGTATTGTTTGTTTTTCTCTTCAGTCTGAGTTCTAACTTCTCTGCAGAGTCCTTTTAAAAGCAATAAACCAAAACTAGCTGTGAAAATATTCTACTAACGATGTAATTTTAGAAGTCACACAACTTTCCTTCTGAGCTTTTGCTATTAAATTGAATATGACAAAATTCAGCAAATTAAACTTCTCTTTCTTGTATTTACAGTACAATTTTCTCATTTTTCATATTATATTTTATTCCTATTTTATAGATGTAATACTTTAGTGTTTTATACATTTTTAAATATCAAATGAACACCAGGGAAGAAACAGCCAGCAGTATTTTCTCCAAACTGGAATCACATATTAGTTTTCATACCTTTTGGTGTTTTGCCACAATTCAAAGAATTATAATGATATTTACCTTGACGTTTGAGCCTCACAAGAAATTCTACTTGTATATGTGTAATATCTAGGAAAACAATGCTCTCTTATCCAATTTCACTAAAGATTCCAGTGCATGCTGAATATTAGAGCTGACTTAAACTTAGTATTTATATTTCAACACATCTTTAAAAGTCAAGAAATATTGTATTCTTTGATTTGTAATTTTATGTATGTCAACTAGGTACATAGAATCTTTCATATTATGATTACACAATTTTGCTTTATTTAAAAGTAAGCAAAATAAAAGCAAAGAAATATTGTTTTGGGGGGCTGGAGTGGTGGCGCAAGTGGTAGGGTATTTGCCTTGCATGTAACTGATCCAGGATGGACCTTGGTTTGATCTCCAGTGTCCCATATGGTCCCCCAAGCCAGGATAGACTTCTGAGCTCATAGCCAGGAGTGAACCCTGAGCAGCACAGTGTGTCACCTACAAAGAAAAAAAACTAAAGAAAGAGACATTGTTTTCTATTTAACAATTTTTCAGTTTTTCTTCAATATATATTTTTCTTTATGTATATATTCAATATTAATCTCAGTACTTATTTTTTTGATATTTTTGCATTACATATCCATTGGAAAAATACACTTTAAGTTTTTATTATTTTAATAATATTCATTTAACTTTTTTTTTTGAGCCACTCCCATTTGATGCTCAGGGGTTACTCCTGACTAAGCGTTCAAAAATTGCCCCTGACTTGGGGGAACCATATGGGACGCCAAAGGATCAAACCATGGTCCTTCCTTGGCTAGCACTTGCAAAGCAGACACCTTACCTCTAGCGCCACCTTGCTGGCCCCTCATTTTTAATGTATACTTTTGCCAAGTAATATGTCAAGCTAACTTTAACTATTAAAACAAAATAGTATTGCATTGCTTCTAGCCCTCATCTTTCTTGGTATATATGCAGCTCACACACACACACACACAAACACACACACACACACACACACAAAGTAACTAAATAAGCAGAAAATATGCTAAAAGAAAGGATTGAGTTCTAACTTTTTTTATTCGGGACAAATTTGATTACCACAAATCTTTGCATGTTTCCAAGCAAAAGTGATTGTTTATTTTGTTTATTTTAGTTGCATTAATTTATTTATGTTTTCTGCCACTTAAATAAAATTCTGTTTACATCCTTAAGTCAATATAATGTAGAGTTTGGCTAATCATTCATTCATACATTTATGCTGCTTTGATATCCAATACTTTCATTTATATTAATTTTCAAATTTTATATGTTATGTGAGATCATTAACATTTTCTCATTTTCCACTTGCCAATTCACTTTACCAGGCTTTATCATATGACCTTGGCTTCTTTTTTATACATTTATTGTATCTATTTATGTTCAATTCTAGGAATTTCAATTATGTACTGATCTTTGCATCTACTTTTGTTTTGATGCTATAGTATTTTTTTTGTTTTAGTTTTGGCTTTTGGATGACATTTTTGCAGTCAGGGATTACCCTGGATCAGCACTCAGTAATCACTCCTAGAGGATTTGGGGAACATATGGGATACCAGGGATCCAACCTGTGTAAGCCAATTGTAAACAATCACCCTATGTACTTTGTTAAGATAACTTGGTGGAATATAAAAAATTACAGAATACTTTGATCCAGAGAACTGTGAGTAGGGCACTGGCCTTGTATCTGGCTTATCTAGGAATGATGACTGAAAATAAAGCTAGGACTAAGGAGTGCCCCCAGAAAAATAAAGGACGATAATACCTGTTGTTATTCCTCAGATTGAAATGACTATTTGTAGGCTTGGTGGTTTCATGGAAATTTTAGCAACTGTATTTTTAATGCTATGACATTTTGTGGCAGAATTTTGATAAGGGTTATATTAAATGTTATTAGGATATCATTGATGTACAGTAATTAAAAAGGATGATCCCTCTAACAATATTATATTATACAAAATCATTGAATTTGTGATAATTTACTATTTCCTTATTCATTCCCTTTGCATTTTTAGTGAGTTTATATTTCTGTGTACAAGTATAGCAGTTCCTTTATTTCTGAGTATTTAGCTCTTTTGAATGTAATTATAATCAGCTTTAAGAATTTTGTTTTTTTCTTTCCTCTAGTTCATTATTTAGCTACAAAAATTCAAGCAGGTTTGTTTACTAACTTTGTAGTCTGTACTCTATGTCAAGTTTCTTTTGTTCTAATACTTTTATACTTAAGTCTTTATTTGTACCTATAACATAAATGGTCTTATTTCTTATATGTCATATCTATATGTATATTTACATTTTGAGATTGGTCATTTTTCTCTGCTTATCACACAAGTGTTAATGTTTTTCTTATTCTAATGATTTTCAAATTCTTTCCTATAAACTCAAATGCTAAGTTCCATTGTTAACTCCACTGTTATGGTTTAGAAAGACAGTACACATGTTAAAGCACTTGCTTTATGTGGATACAATCCTAGTTCATTCCCAGCACCACATCTGATTACTGCAAGGTGTGATTCTTCAGCACAGAACCATGAATATTCCTGAATACAAGTTTAATTCCAAAAATAACAACAGGAAACAAAAAATATATTTATATATATTTATGCCTCTACTCTTTCTTCCTAAATTTTAGACTAATAGTTCTTAAATAATTTAACTACTAAATAATTTACATACATGTATATGTGTGTGTTAGCACTTTCAGTTGATTGTAACAATATTTTTTTCAGGAGCATACTAATAAAATGACTAGTATTTTGTAGGTGCTAAGTTATGTAAATAATTCTAATAAACATAGAAAGATACAAAATATCAAAGAAAGGACCCAGCGAGGTGGCGCTAGAGGTAAGGTGTCTGCCTTGCAAGCACTAGCTAAGTAATGGACAGTTTGATCCCCCGGCATCCCATATGGTCCCCCCAAGCCAGGCGCAATTTCTGAGCGCTTAGCTAGGAGTAACCCCTGAGCATTAAATGGGTGTGGTCTGAAAAACAAAAACAAAAACAAAAAAATATCAAAGAAAAAGAACAAGAAAATCAATTACAGTGGCACATTAGTTTTATTTTTCATCATACATTTCTATTTAAAATAAATTAATTATAATTTATACTTTGGCGGCTACACAAATAGCACTATTGGAAGGTTACTTGCTTTACTGTGGATACCTGGTTTAGATCCCTAGCACCAAATATGGTCCCTTGAGCACTTCCAGGACTGATTCTTGAGTAAAGAACCAGAAATAACACCTAAGAACTATTGAGTGTGGCCCACACACACAAATACTTTGTGATTGCCACAACTTATCCAATAGGAATTATACCTTCTTTTGGCAATCTGTTAAACATATTAATAAATCAACTTATTGCTACAATAGTAATATTCTATTAGAATTAGAATTCAGTTCATCATAGGACAAAAATATTCAAGATTATTTTTCTGCTTTTGGACCACACTCAATGTTACCCGGGCTTACTACAATCTTTGCTTTTTAGAGTAACTCATATTTGGTTCTATATGAGGTTCTTAAGTTCAAATTAAGTAAGTTATGTACAGAGTAAGCACTTACCCAATATACTCTCTCTCTCTAACCTCAATACTTAACAATTTAAAGAAAGTAGAAAAAAATAATTTATTTACTGTTAAGTGCTATTTTCCCTCCTTGAAATAATTTTAAAGCAAGGATTTTTCTCAATTGTGAACATATAGTTATTCAGAATCATGCACAGAAAAAATATTAGTTTAACTTATAATTTAATGTATGTACTGTGTGAAGAATAGATTGTTTACTGCAAGAGTTGTGTTTTGTGTTCTTGACCTATGACAGTTTTGTTAAATGAAAGAAAAGGTTGCAATGGTGGCAGAAATAATGGTTGTTGTGGAATATTTAGATGCTTTAATCACATGATTTTTATACCATCGTTTCTTTTTATAACTGTTTAGTATTTTTCATGACTGTGACATGTTTGTGGAGGTGCATTTAAAACAAAAATATGATGTTCTGGAAGTTATTGTTTTGATTTATAGTCATGTCTTATTTTATATTTAATCAAAAGGTAGATTTCTACTTAAGTTAAACAAAAACAGAACAAATTCTGTAGATATGAATCTGAAATGAATTACAGTAAAATTTGTTTAATTTTCTTATTCTAATATTTAATATATTTACAAGTATTTTGTTAAATGTTTAAAAGCAAATGTGTTTAAAATTAGTTTAAGAATGCTGGTAAAATAGATTCAATTTAAGATAAAAACTAGAAACCTCTTCTAGACTGGCTCAAGTGGTAAGATGTCTGCCTTTTATACACTAGCCTAGGATGAACTGTGGTTCAATCAACTGGCATCCCATATGGTCCCCCAAGCCAGGAGCTATTTCTGAGTGCAAATCCAGGAATAATCCCTGAGCATCACCTGTTGAGGCTGAAAAAAAAATCCTTGGTATTAATTGCTCAATTATAACTATTATAAACTTCCATAAATATTAATAAATAAAATATATAATAAAGGAGACAACTTAAATCCATAAGTTAAAATGTATTCACTATTCTGAGGAAACATATTAAACACAGATTTTCAAAGTACCACTCATGTTGAATGCTAGGAATATTAAACTTACAGAACAAAAGAGAGAATTTAAAAATTTCCATCTCATAGCCTATATAGAACTCATTGTATGTTTGAATTGAGCCACTTGTAGGATAACTGCTTAAGACAAATGGAATAATAAATGCACATAGCTACTAGTGATAGACCTTTTCTGTTTTGTGTTTATCATATTGCAATTTTTAGAAATTTTATTGAAATGTTAGTAATGAAATTCTATCCCAAAATTGCTCAGTCTTTTAATAGGCACAGACTTTTATAAAAGATGTAACTTTTATAAGGCTTCCTGTTTTATTTTAAAAGGCAGAGGATCAAAATATCAGTTATCTGAAAACCCTGATTTTAAGTTAAACAAATATACTATAACTATGAGAAATGTTGATAAAAAAGGAGTTATTTAATAACATGTATACCTATTATGCAATTGAAAGAAATTAAATAACAAACAAGTAAGCATCTATGGTTTAAGTTGAAATACTAAATTAAAATCACTTGGAAGGTAAAGTCACTCAAGAGGAAAAGCCCAATAAATAAATTAAGCAGTCCAATTGCTTTTTTTCTCACATTTAATATATATATTAAATTTTTCTTTATGTTGAGGGAAGAGCTGAGGATAAAATAGATCAATTCACTATCAATCCTTTTTTATATTTAATTCGTTAATCTGCCAACAAGGTCTCTACTCTGGCCAGCCGGAGCCATCTCCCAAAGGAGACGAGCTTCTCCTAAGGTCATGAGGAAGATTATATAGTGAAAAGATAAAGGGAGGTTCCAGCTTTCTGATGATGTTCAGAATGATTGGCTATTGCCTAGGGGTACTGTCCTACTGTTCTCTTATCCTTTTCTGATAGTGGTGGTGTCTATGAAAATAGGCTTATGAAGACCTAAACCATGTGATTCTTACAAAATGGTGTCTCTCTCAGAAGTCAGAGAAGCTTGTTATGTGGCATGTACAATATAGCGTCCCTTCTTGTTCAGAATCCAGGTCCCAAAATTCCCTCGAGAACAGATGGGGACTAGATTTAGGCTCTGGGGAAACAATGTTGTTTCTATGTTAAAAAGTCAGGAGTCACCCATCGGACACTGTAGAAGGCGATAGCTAGTTTACAGGAGCAGGAAAGAAGATGGAAAGATTCTGCACCTGGTATAAACAGTGGTTCAATCACTCTGGAAATCTTTCCTGATTAAGAGGCTTGTGCTAAGGTCCCAGCATGTGCCCACAAGTAGGGCCAAGGATGAGATACCTCAAGGAGATTCAAAAATTTGACAAAGTCACTACTCTTTCACATAACCCAAACAAGTTCAATTCACCTAGACATTCTAGCCCCAGGAACCCACAAGTCAGGTACCAATACGAACAAATAAGTAAAATATTATGAGAGAGGTAACATATTGAGAGCTTACATGTAAATACATTTCAACATGGGAATCTGTATTTCAGCTTTTATTGCAAAGAATTATTTTCCAAAATATGTATTTTATACATACATTCCAAAATATGTTTTTATAGTGAAAAAATTAGTCTAAAAATCACAGAGGAGCATATATTTGTAACTCCAATTTAGAATACAAAGAACACATTGTTTCCCTTAAGACGTCATAGAAACCCTCTCAATGAGTAACGTATTATAGGTTAAAATGTTGCATGTATAATGGGCGCAAAAAATATTCCCAATCACTGCCTAATACAAAAAGAGACAGCTTAAAATAGATGAAGATTTTTCCTGGAAAAGAGAATGACACAAAATAAATGTATCAAAATAATGGACTATAGCAGATTATTATTTTAATCTTTATATATGTCTGCTTCTGAGAAAGACTAACAGCGCATAAAGCATTATCCCAAATATGGTAAAGGATATCGAATAAAATGGTAAAAAGTAGAACTTGTTAAAAAAAATGGAAATAATAATGTTTGTTACTCCAAGAAACCATTTGGTAGATAGTCTTCAAATAATGTCTGATCAAAAGTATATTTAAAAAAAAAGAAATATCACTATTGTTAAGAAGGTACATAATATATTTATCTTTCTTTTTATAATGCTGATGAGAACCAGTAGTATCATGGACTTGAATGCCAGATTTACTGTTTATTGGGGGTGGCAGATACGTCATAGCCAAAATTTCTGGGAGAACCAGATGCAGTGCCAGAGAATTATTGGAGGGTCTGTTGTGTGGAAATATCTTCTCTTGTATTATATCTGGTCTATTCATTATACGGCAGTTTTTGAGGTTGGCATGTAATTATCTTCCTGTATACATCTGCAGAAAGTGATACTTATAAAACCAGAAATAATGATAAATACAAATAATGACAAATACAAATAATACAAATAAAGCAAACAAATAAGAAAGGTAGACTGGGAAGCGTGGTATGTCGGAGCAAGTTGAACAAACTTTTCCTAATATTCTTTCCATATAGCACTTACCTTGACTACTGGAGAGCAGAATATTCTGATTTAATGTCACTTTCAATGTTGTTAATGTTCTTTCCTTAAAGTCCTCTTTAAAAGTTTTAGCATGCAAAATAAAAATAATAAATACAAAAATATCACATCTCCCCCAAATAAAATATTTAACAAACTCTACCAACTCTTTCCCAAAATATTCTTAAAATATATTAAATGATGATAATGTTCCCTTTTAGAAATATTTGGGACAGTTTAGAGATAATATTGGAGTTTAGGAAAGAGGAAAAACAAAATAACACCTTTTCTGTGTTTCTAAGTCCAGTTTATCCGTTCAAGTGATTGTGATAGGAAATGATCATTAATTATGCTAAAATCTGTAAGTTACCTTATCTCTAGTGTAGCATCCTACTCTAATTCCTTTGGCAACCTAAAAAATAAGGCTTCTGGATAACATAGAATTGTCATTACCTTTGTGTGGTAAGTGTGCCTATATCTTTATGCATACTAGAAATACAAAGGATTAAATAACTAAATTCCAGTTTGAAGTAGGACAACTCTATTAAGTCATTTTCTCATAAACATTTAAATAAATGATGAACTGCTAAAATTAAAAGATAAGATGAAGACTAAAGCATGTATCATGACACAATATAAAAATATCCAAGTTTTCAGTACAATAAGAACAATTTTTTCAGAGGAAATATTTTATTTTATGTATAAATCATATACATATATTAAAACGTTTGAATTCCTTGCCTTTAATCTTGGAATCTGGGGTTTGATAGACAGAAATTTATAAATTTCTTGATAGTTGAATATTTTAGGAAATCTTAATATTTATGCACACTCCCCTTGCCTCCCCTGATTCCCAAGAAGTGCTTTTAGAACCAAATTTCATTCAGGGAAGCCATCTTGTAGACACCCAGCCAGTCAGTGTGTTAGGTGGATGCTTGGGCCTGAGAGTACAGTGATGCTTCAGATGACAGTGTAAGATTTAATAAAATAATTATGGTGCTGCTCTGTGTTCTCTAGATCGATATCCTTCTATGCTTAGGTGCCATGTGGTGCTGGAGTTTGAACTATATTGATGTTGGCAGGTTTGGTTCATCTTTTGGAACTCAATTCATGTTCTACATATATTATTATGATAAGATTTCTGTATTCTTTTCTACAACTTTATCTTAATTGTATAAAGTCATTATATTGGAACATATATTGGTCCTGGATGTTCTATACTACTTTTGGATTAAATAACTCTCTTTCAATGCTACTCCCATAGGAAAAGATCAACCTTGTAAACTTCCCCTTTTCAGAGTTCGTGTTCTTTAATGTCTTCATATAGAAAAGAGAAAGGAACACCAATTTTCCTATCACTGTTGCAGTGTTGACATAAGAATCCAGTGAATGCACATATTTCCTTCCTTCCTTCCTTCCTTCCTTCCTTCCTTCCTTCCTTCCTTCCTTCCTTCCTTCCTTCCTTCCTCTTTCTTTCTTTCTTTCTTTCTTTCTTTCTTTCTTTCTTTCTTTCTTTTTTCTTTCTTTTCTTTTTCTTTCTTTCTCTTTTCTTCTTCTTTCTTTCTTTTCTTTCTTTTCTTTCTTTCTCTCTTCTTTTTCTTTCTTTTTCTTTCTTTCTTTCTTTCTTTCTTTCTTTCTTTCTCTTTCTTTCTTTCTTTCTTTCTTTCTTTCTCTTTCTTTCTTTCTTTCTTTCTTTCTTTCTTTCTTTTCTTTCTTTTTTTTTTCTTTTCTTTCTTTCTTTCTTTCTTCCTTTCTTTCTCTTTCTTTCTGATTCTTTCTTTCTTTTCTTTTTCTCTCTTTCGTGTGTTCGATCTTTTATTCTTTTTCTTTCTTTCATCTTACTTTTTCTTTTCTTCTTTCTTCTTCATTTCACTTTAGTTTATTTCCTTTTTTCAGCATACAGGAAGTAACGTATTTGTTCTTTTTTAAATTAGTATAGATTGTATTAGTTTTTATTAAATATAACTATCAAATTTTAAACAAAAATATACATATTTTCCACCACTGACCTCATCCTAGAAGATTTTATTTGTGTAAATTTATGCATTGTAATGATGATTTTGAATAGTAATTTTAAATGTTTGGGAGGTTCTTATTACTCTACTGTCCCTTCCCTGAAATTGTTATTTATCAGCTTTTCAGCAGAGACCAACAGAGAGGAAATGACATACTGTGTTTTAAAGAATAGAAATAGATATTTGTGATAAATAACTAACTTCTTATTTACGTTTGCTTTTTTCTTAATCACACATAGTCGACTAACGCAGGAGAAAATAAATATTACAAAATACTTCCAAATCCTTATTTTTCTTAAATGCATCACCAGAAACATAATCCTTTACCTGGATTAACTAAATTTTACCCTTGCAGTTTTATTGCTCTATTACAAAATAGTGAATTAAAATTTTCTCAAAAGCTCTGGAACAAGTGACTGATAATGAGTTCAATAATGAAAAGGTAACATTTGCTGCAACTTGTCTACATAAAATATGGCCTGATGAGAATGAAATATTAATATGCAGGTTATGTTAGATGCAGCTTTAGAGTTTCAGAAAAAAAAGAGCAGTAATCAAATGAGGGTGTCACATAATACACAGCCAGCAGAGAGCCAATTATGTAAATGAATGCCCAAGGTTAGCATGATACAATGCTTTTTTAATTTGACTAATATTAAAATCAACTTGTTCTTTATGTAATAGATGGCTGTGACAACAGTTAAAGAGCACCAAATGTTTTTGTAATCCCCTGTCAAATTAAAAATGCTGTTTTGAGTGACCTCCTTTTCTCTGTGCAATATTTGAAAGGCTCAAAAAGTGCAATATTTCCTTGGTTTCAAAACATTAGAATAAAATGCTTCTGAAATAAAAGTCATAATGACCAGAGCACATCCACCTTCTTTATTTGAAAATACCTAGTAGTGAATTGTTGCCATAGTAAACATCCAAAATAAGAAAGGCTTCTTTTATTTAGCTCTTTTCACTTGAATTTAATAAATAAACTTCAAGTACATTTTAATGATATAAATTTTATTCCTGACTATATTTTTAGGTCTTTTTTTAACACATTTCCCCCCTCATTGCTAACCAACTCATCCGACTTGAACACTTGTCTTGCTTTTGAATCAATCCCTACTATATAGAAACCATGGATTTAATTGACAATATTACAGTAAATTTACATACATACACAGTCATAAATATGGACATGAAGGTAAGCTCATATGTGTCAAGATGTAGAGTTCTATATCCTCTATACCCAAATGATCAATTTTAAAACTATCGCACAACTGATATTTTTATTATCTAAATATTTTAATATTTTTGTTTTTAATATGAATTTTTTTTTTGGCTTTTGGGCCACACCCGGCGTGCTCAGGTATTACTCCTGACTATCTACTCAGAAATATCTCCTGGCAGGCACAGAGGACCATCTTGGACGCCGGGATTTGAACCAACCACCTTAGGTCCTGGATGGGCTGCTTGTAAGGCAAACACCGCTGTGCTATCTGTCTGGCCCTTGAATTTGTAATTGTTACATTTAGTAAGCTGTTGAATTCATTTCTATTACATAGGATTTCTTTCCATTTCTATTAAATACCTAATGTTAAATTATCTTTCATAAGCTACTGACTATTGTCTAAAAACAAATAACAATATCATTTTCACCTTGACAGTGTTCCAATAGGTGTCAAAATGCTTTTGTGCTAGATCACAATCATGAAAATAGAAATAAATACATTGATAAAAAAAAATGTTTAAAGAATGAAAAATAAACTCCCCTTGATATTTTGACATTTATTTATTGCTTTGCTTTTTTTAATTTTTGTGGTTTTTGGGTTACACCCGGCAGGGATCAGGGGATACTCCTGGTTCCATGCTCAGAAATTACTCCTGGCAGACATGGGGGACCATATGGGATGCCGGGATTTGAACTGATGACCTTCTGCATGAAAGGCAAACACCTTCCCTCCATGCTATCTCTCTGGCCCCTGACATTTATTTATTAAGAAAAGACATAAAATTTTGACTAAAAATTTCTACATTGACCAGAAAAGTGAAGAGCACTGGATATTACATTTTACTTTAGAAATCTATTTTTGAATATAAATATAGATTGACAATATTTCTAGTCACATTATTAAACTCTCTCCAATAGAAATAAGTATTCAATGTTTCCAAACTTATAAAGAAACACTTTCTTGAATGTATATACTTCTATGACTTCATCTGATGAGACAAATTAAAAGACAGTGGCATTTTATGTTTTATTCTAACTTTCCAACTTACTTTTTTTTTTTTTTTGGCTTTTTGGGCTATAACCTGTGATGCTCAGGGTTTACTCCTGGCTATGCACTCAGAAATCACTCCTAACTTGGGGGAACATCTGGAATGCCAGGGGATCGACCCATAGTCAGTCCTAGGTCAGCCACGTGCAAGGCAAATACCATACAGCTGCATCGCTGCTTCGACCCCCAAACTCACATTTATTACTATTGTTGTTTTAGTTTGTATATAATAAAAGTTTATGACTATTTGTCATAAAATGATAATGATATTGCTTAATTATATAAAATTAATATTTTTCAAAGTAACTAATAATTATTTTATACATTTTTATTAATAGGTGAAACACTTTCTAATAATATTATCATTTTAAAAATCTTATAATTGTCTTTGTTTTAAAATAAATATTTTACTGTATCTAAGACACAATATTATATTCCTAGAAAATCTCAGTGAACAGGAATCAGAAGTGTAATTCACAAATAAAATAGACTTTATGACATTTTCCCTCTTCATTCCTCATGTACAAATACAATTTGATGATTATTTGACTAAGATATTTGTGTTAATTCATTAAAATGCTAAAAATTAACAGGTATAGGTATGTGAACAATAAACACTCATTTTTCTGACGATGACAGTCAAGCAGAGAAATAAAGACAATACCTATGTGATTAATATTTAGAACATGTTAGATGGTGGCAAGTACAATGTTTGAATGGGTAATAAAGATGATGAAGAAACACCATGGCATTGATCCTTGTTTGCATAGACACATTAAAATGGGAAAACACCATACATACAGATAAGTTCTTATCTAATAAATCTCAGTACAATGTACCTTACACCCTGAACATTGATATAATGACCTGGCACAGGCATCAGAAGAATGGGCATCCTCCATTCACGCCGGAACCAGGCAAGCTATCTACGAAACATCCAAGGTCTTTTACAGCAACAGCTGGAAGCAGTCTTCTACCAGGAAAGACACTATCAAGGGTGAGACATCGACCCCCTAAAAAGAGACTTTCGTTTACACTGAGAAGACTTGACAACATCAATGACCTGCTCTATAGGACATGGTTCTCTCTAGTGCCCCTTAAGTGTGAGGTGAAACGAGAGGAAGCTATGCACCATCCTGACTGCAAATATGGGATATGCAGACTCCCAGGACTTTAATACAGAAGTATGATTACCAACAACAGAAGACTATGTGAGGAATGGGAGGGTGTATTGCCACTACAGACGATGACTCGAATATGGACAAACTAATTCGCCCTGGAGCCTAGAGTCAGTCCTGTGCCAGGAACTTCAGGGTTAGGGTCTCCCTTGTATTTAGGACCATACATTTTGTCTTTCCATTGTCCCTTATGTTTTGATGGGGCCCTATGCCAAACAAATGCCACTTTAATACCATTTTTTATTATGTTCCCCTTGACTCTAATTCTTAAGAAAAACAAGCCACTAAAACTTTTGAGGTTAACTTAAACTAGTTTGTATGTACATGGAACTAGAGAAATGTACTTTGCTCTCAATGTGTAAGGAGCTACATAAGTATAATGTCTTTAGATTATATTGTGTGCTGCTAAGAAATAGTATGTACTAACAACTGGGGATTTGAGGGACAAGGAATTGTATTGTACATGGGTTCAGTTTTGTTTTATTAATGCTCTTTGGCTGAAAGTTCAAGGCTGGGATATCGATGGGACTACCGAGAATTCTGTTTATGGGTGATTGGGCTTTCATTGTAACTTTACCCTGTCCTCTTCTTTACATCTTTGTTGTCATAATTAAAATAAAAAAAGAAATTAAAAAAAAAAAACAGAAACACGATGGTGGCAAGTACAATGTTTGAGTGGGTAATAAAGATGATGAAGAAACACGATGCAGTATTAATTGTATTAAATGGGAAAGGCCCACAAAGACAATATTAAAACTACAAATCATGTTGTAACCAAGGTGTTTTAAATAAAAAATATTAATAAAAAAAAAAACAAATGAAATGATATAAAAACATTTACATGTATATGTTCATGCATATGTCTCTACATATGCATCTATAGCATGTATATACTTTAAAACAAATAAATTATACCAATTAATATAAGCATACATTATCTTTTCCATAGACTTAAACAATTAAAAAAGAATAAAAAAAGAAAGTTAGGGTTTAGCCATGCATTGTATATTATATATGTATTTTAGACTAAGGCAATCACCAATGGGCAATGACTTACTTCAAGTAGATGACTGCTCTTTTCAGTGAATAACAAAATATTTTCTTGAAGCTAATAGAACAATGCAAGAGATTAAGAAAAGAGACCATATGATAATAAAAATAAATTTTATTGGAACCTACAGAATTTATAATTTTCAGTTATATTTTCAGTAACATGGCAGTAGTATTTTAGGTACATATTAACATTAACATTGAATCAGGGAATACCCATCACCAAATATGTTCCTCCCCCATCTCAGTTCCCTTTCTGCAACCCATATACCCCACCATCAACCCGCCCCCCCTGGGCTGCTAGAGTAGGTGGACCCCTCTTTGTCTGGCTTACTATTAGTGATAATATATCTGTTTGGTCCTGGAACCCTCCCTTGTTTCCCCCTCTATTTAAGAGGCAGAGTTAGATAAATTGAGGTATGTGGTTTTGTTTGAAGGAAAGAAAAGCAATAGATTGGGGTACAAAATAAGAGAAAAAAAAAGTCAAATATGCTGAAAATGGCGGAGTCCCTCTAAAGCCTTCTAACCTCAGTTTGAGAGAGGATGTAAAAAAGGTAATTGAAACACCACAACAATACAGAAAGAAATATTAAATTACATAACAGTGAGCACTACAGCAATAAAGACAAGCAACCACACAATAGTCTTGGTTCGGAAATCAAATCATGCTCAAGTGCAAAAAGAAAGAGAAAGATAAGATAAAATAAAATAAAAATAATAATTGGAGAGATCAACTTCAATCTCTATACCAAAATAAAGACATCAAAAAAACGAACAATCAATAATAAATATGTGGAAAAATGATTGGTTTTGTGCTTCCCCCCCCCCTTTTCTTTTTTCCCGTGCAAAGGCACAGTAACTATTGGGGATATATTAGAGGGAATTCCTTGGCCTAGGAGATATAGGGTTTCTTCCACCCCTTAATTACACTGTCATGGGATTAACTATAGACTCCTTGCAAGATCATTTACTCTCCCCTTGTTGCTTTTGTGGTGTATGGAAGACTTCTGCTTTGTCTTGGATGGTAAAATCAGACCTTTAGTATCTAGTAGATCTTGGTGGGCTGTGAAGCTCAAGGAATGGAGCTTATGAAAGTCTTTGTTTTGTGTTCTAGCAGTTAAACCTTTTTCAGTGTCTTTTTAATCCAGTTTAATCTAGTAGTTGGTTCTTCGTCGATTATGTTGCTCCTAGGATGGAACCTGGGATAGTCCTTTCATTATGTTTCCAGAAGACCCTGTTCAGTTGTGGTTGTCTCAGTCAGACCTCTGGAATTGGAGATCTTGTTTGTTGAACAGATCGTACATCAAAAGCTAGGCTAGAGCTTTTTGTTGCTGTTGTTATTGTTGTTGGTCCCTGGATGCGTACTGTTCAGTCTTGGTTGCAACAACCAGTCATCTGTATATAGCGATCTTTGCTTTTGCACAGATCAGAGGGTGACTGTTTTCTGAGTTTTGTATTATTGATAGCTGATGAGGAAGGGAAACTTGCTCTTAGATCAAGTTGTTCCCATTTCCTCATTGTCAGGTTATCAATTTAGAACTGGCACATGTTGGTGTCAGAGCAGCATTGTAAATGCCCTGGAGGGGATTTTGTTCCTGGAGCTATTGTAGAGAACTCTGTTGTTTCTATGTCTGGGATCCAGGAGTCAAAGCTGGATGGTCAGTGTCTAGTTCCCTGGAGCCTAATTGTTTCCATATGACAAACATTCAGGGTGGGAGATATCCCTGTGTTGTAAACAAGCATGAGTTCTTATCCCTAGTAGATAAGAGCTTGTTTTTATACGTAAAATTTCCCCTTTGTTTAATATGTCTTTGCAGGAGGAAGTGGTGCTACATTAATTGCTGATGAATTTGGGGGGAGGAGAGAAAAGAAAACAGACTCCCAACAAAAACTAATAATTGATATGCTCACACATATCTAAAGGGAAGAAAGTTTCTTTAAAAAAAAAAGATTAAATAAAAGGCATAATTAAAGGTATAATGTGGGGGCCAGGAGAGATAGCATGGAGACCAGAGTCTGTCCTTCCTGTAGAATAGGGGTCTCAAACTCGCAGCCCATGGGCCATTTGTGGCTTTCCATACAACATTTTTGGCTCGTGGCTGGCCTTCAAATATCACAGTGTTCGCGATTATTCCTCTACCGAATAATCACAATAAAAATCACATTAGACAGCTGTCAGGAGAGATGAAGTCATGAAATTTTCCTATACATGGATGTACATGGAATTTATTATGCTGAGTAAAATAAGTCAGAGAGAGAGAGAAAGATGCGGAATGGTCTCACTCATCTATGGGTTTTAAGAAAAAATGAAAGACATTTTCCTTGCAATAATAACTTTCAGCCACAAAAGAGAAAAGAGCTGGAAGTTACAGCTCACCTCATGAAGCTCACCACAAACAGGGATGAGCTCAGTTAGAGAAATAACTATGTTTTGAACTATCCTAATAAAGAGAACGTATGAGGGAAATAGAAAGCCTGTCTAGAGTACAAGCAGGGGTTGGGAGGGGAGGAGGGAGATTTGGGACATTGGTGATAGGAATGTTGCACTGGTGAAGGTTGGTGTTCTTTACATGACTGAAACCTAAACACAGTCATGTATGTAATAAAGTTGTTTAAATAAATAAATAAATAATAAATAATAAATAAATAAATAAAAATCGCATTAGTAAGAAAAAGATTGTATTAAACATTTGCATACCCTGGAGCAGTTCTGTTCAGGGTATGCAAATGTTTAATGCAATTTTTTGTGATTTTTTTCTTACTAATGTGATTTTTATTGTGAATATTCAGTAAGCGAAATCCCTTATGCGGCCCTGTGTTACCCTGACTTTGCCTCCTGTGGCCCCCAGGTATATTGAGTTTGAGACCCCTGCTGTAGAAGGACGTTGGCTCAGAACCCAGCATCCCATATGGTCCCCCATGCCCACCAGGGACGTTCTCCAAGCATAGAGCCAGGAGCACCCTCGAGTGCCACCAGGAGTGACCCAAAAGAAGCAAAAAAAAAATCAAATCAAATAACAAAAACTAAAACAAAACAAAACAAAACAAACAAAAGAAACTAACAAGAATAAAAAGAAAAGAAAAAAGAAACAAAACAAAGAAAAAGGAACTAAGTGATACAAGAAATCACTTACATTTGGAGAAAACCAGGATAAGAGGTAGTGTTATATAGGTCTATACTTATGATGAAAGTATAGGCTTCCTTATTGTCTTTTGAGATTTCCTTGTGAGGTGTGGGGTTCAGGCAGGGAGGTCTTGGTAGAGTTTTTTGCAGTGGGGGTCCTTTGGAGCTAGTTCCAGTATCAAGCCATAGTCCATATTAGGGAGAAGTGATTAGGAGGGCCACACTGCATGAGTCTGTCTGGGTGTTGGTTGTATTTTCTTGCGAGAACGAGGTGATAGGCTTGAGTGGGTGTCTCTTCATTTGGGTAATGGGTATTGGCTCATTGGGGTAGAAGGTCTCTCTTGATGCCTAATGGATTAAGAACTGAGGGTGAAGAGTTTTAATGTGGTGGGGTTATTGGGGGTGGGAATTGAGGGGGGGTGAAGAAATAGTCGGATTTCTGGAAGAGGGAGAGGGGATAGTATATGGAGGGGTTTATATAGGGTTATAAGTGTGGGTTGTTTGTGGTTTAGGTTTGTCCTTCAAGAAGGATTCCTATCTCTTGTGTGCTCCTGCACATATATAAACATATATAAGTTAGCTTAGGTGTATATTAATGTAGAGAGGTGTGGAGTGCAAGAGTGTGGCTGAGTACTAAGTATAGTACTTGTAGGGAAAGGAAACTAATAAATCAACTTTGGATATGTATAGGTTTAGTGTCTCGTTTACTTAGCATTGTGTTAGTTAGGTCTATCTATATAGGTGTTTATCATTTTCAGTTTTGTCCACAGTACTCTATATATCAGCTTTCTTTTCCTATAGAGGAGGTAACCATGTCTTTTTTATTTGACATAGATTGAGTTGATGATAGTGAGGAGGAGAAGGTGGAAGAAAAGGGAGATTAGAAGAGGAATAGGAAAAACAAAACAAAACAAACCAGCAATCAAACACCACCACCAAAAAAAATACGAAGTAATATGAAGAGAGGGTATAAGAGCAAGGGCATGTTAGTTTGGTTGAAAGGGTTTGATGCTTGGGCCCTGTGGTAAAAATCTGTAGGTCTCAGTTGTTGCTTCGGTGATCTGGCTGGTCCTGTGCTTCAGCACCTAAAAGAAGTCATAATCTAGAGATAAAGGGTATGTTAAAGAGTTTTATTCGGCCATTTTCATGATTCAAGCAGAGTATGTTGCCTCGTGTGACTGAGCACCGAGATACCACCATAGGATGTTCACAGTTTGTATCCAGGAAGCCCTATGGACAGAAAAACTGAGAGGTTATTTTAATTGTGGTAAGGTTAAGGCATTCAAATATAATGTTTTGAAGTCTTTTCATTGGACTCAGTAAGTTCCTGTCTTAATCTTTACCTGTAATTCTGTGTAAGATCCCTAGTAAATTATTATGGGCCTTTGTAGTAAAATGATAATTACATACTTGTTCTCTCTATGTTTCTGTTTCTGTTATTGCTCATTTCTTTATGATATAATTTGTAGTTGGGCTTTGTGTTGTTTCTCTCCCCTTTATTTTGGTCTCTAATCCCCAGTATATTGTGACTATTACTGTATATGAGGTTTCTATCCTGTTACACCCTGTTATTTAATCACTAGGTATTCATTGTACATCTGGTGTATATTCTAGGTACTTCAGAATAATCACTAGGTATTCGTTATTTAGTCACTAGGTATTCGTTGTATATCTGGTGTATATTCTAGGTACTTCAGAATAATGCTATCATTCTGTGTTTATCTTTCTTCTTGCTTGCTTGCTTTGTTTAACATAATATGTTCTAGGTTCATCCACGTTGCAGCAAAGTCTGTGATTGTATCATTTCTGACTGTCATGTAGTATTCCATTGTGTATAGATACCATATCTTAATGATGTACTCATCTGTTGTTGGACATTGAGGTTGGTTCCAAGACTTGGCTATTATACTGAGTGCTGCGATAAATAGTGGGGTGCACACATACTTTGGGTTGAATGTCCTTCTGACTTGTGCATAGATACCTAGAAGAGTGATTACTGGGTCAAATGGGAGCTCAATTCTGAGTTCCTTGAGCACTCTCCAGACTGTTCTCCATAGGTGTTGGACTAGGAGGCATTCCCACCAGCAGTGGATGAGAGTGCTTTTTATACCGCATCCCGACCAACACAGATTGTTCCCATTATTTTTGATGTGAGCCATCCTCACTGGTGTAAATTGGTACCTCATTGTTGTCTTGACTTGGATTTCCCTAATGATGAGTGAAAGTGAACATGTTTTCATGTGTTTGTTGGCCATCTTTTGGTCTTCCTAGAAGTATTATCTATTCATTTCGTCTCCCCATTTTTTATGGATTTATTTGGTTTTGGGGGACTCAGCTTTCTGAGAGCTTTGTATATTCTGGTTATCAGACCTTTAGCTGATGTGTTGAGTGCTAAATTTTTTTCTGATGCCGTTAGCTATCTTCTTGTTTTAACTTGGGTTTCCTTCGCCATGCAGAAGCTTCTTAGTTTGATGTAATTGCATTTGTTTATGTTTGATGCTAAAATCCTAGCCATAGGTGTTCCATCCTCAAAGACTTTTTAATATATAGGTCTTCGAGTATTCTGCCTATTTTTTCTCAATAACTTTATAGATTCTCTTGTAAGGTTGATTTCTAGGTACTTGATATTTTTTGAAACTATTTTAAATGGAATTTTATTTTTAATATCTCTCTCCTCAGTTTTGTTATTTGTATAGAGAAACACTTCTGTCTTTTGTGTACTAACTTTGTAGCCAGCCACTTCGCTGTAATGGTTAATTGTTTCTAGGAGTTTTACTGTGGACTCTTTAGGATTTTCAATGTATATCATCATATCGTCTGCATAAAAGAGATAGATTGAGTTCCTCTTTCCCAATTTGGATTCCTTTGATTCCCTTCTCTTGTCTGGTTGCTATTGCAAGGACTTCTAAGATTATATTGAATAAGAGTGGAGAGAGTGGACAGTCTTGCCTAGTTCCTGACATTAATGGAAATGTGTCTAGTTTTTCGCCATTAAGAATAATGTTGGCTGTGGGTTTTTCATAGATTGCTGTAAGTATCTTGAGGAAGGTTCCTTCTAACCCTATTTTTCTGAGTGTCTTCATCACGAAAGGGTTTTTGATTTTGTCAAATGCCTTCTCTGCATCGAATGATATGATTATGCAGTTTTTTTCTTTCTTGTTGTTGATGTGATATATGATGATGATGATGATTGATTTGCGTATGTTGGACCAACCTTGCATCCCTGGGAAAAAAACCACTTGGTCATGGTGTATGATCTTTTTGCTGAGGTACTGATTTGCTTTGCTAAGATTTTGTTGAGTATCTTTGCATGTATGTTCATTAGTGAGATTGGTCTGTAGTTTTCTTTCTTGGTGGTGTCTTTGCCATCTTTGGGAATGAGTGTGATGTTAGCCTCATAAAAGGCGTTGAGGAGAATTCCAGTTTGGAAGAGCCTGTGGAAAAGTGGTAGTAAGTTTTCTTGGAATGTTTGATAGAATTCACCTGTAATTCCATTTGAGCCGGGACTTTTGTTTTTAGGGAGTTTCTTAATTACATCTTCAATTTACTCTGAAGTGATGGTATATTTAGGCTTTTTAGGTCTTCCTTTTCCAGTCTCAGAAGATGGTATTTTCCCCGGAATCTGTTGATTTCTACTGGGTTCTCTAGCCTGAGTATAGTTTTTCATAATATGATCTTATGATATGTTGTATCTCTTGGGGTTCTATTGTAATCTCTCCACTTTCATTTGTGATCCTACTGATTTGGATATTTTCCCTCTTTTTTTTGGTGAGTTTTGCCAGTGGTTTGTCTATCTTGTTTATTTTTTCAAAAAACCAGCTCTTGGTCTCATGATTTTTTGTATTGTTTTCTTAGTTTCTATGTTATTTATATCTGCTCTGGTTTTTACTATTTCTTGCCTTCTGGTTGTGGTTGGATTTTTTTTTTTGGCTTTTTGGGCCACACCCGGCATTGCTCAGGGATTATTCATGGCTGTCTGCTCAGAAACAGCTCCTGGCAGGCACAGGGGACCATATGGGACACTGGGATTCGAACCAACCACCTTTGGTCCTGGATCGGCTGTTGCAAGGCAAACAGCACTGTGCTATCTCTCCAGGCCCTGTGGTTGGATTTTTTTGCTGCTAATTGTTCCAATTCCTTGAGATGATCTTTAAACAGCTGATTTTGTCATTTTCCTCTATCTTGACATAGGCCTGTATTGCTATGATATTCCTCTTACTTACTGCTTTTGCTTAGTCGCACAAATTTTGGCAAGTTGTCTTTTCATTACTGTTTGTCTCAAGGAATCTTTTTATTTCTTCCTTGAGTTGCTCTTTGATCTATCTGTTGTTGAGCAGCATGTTGTTTAATCTCCAGGTATTAGTTTTTCTTCATTGCTTCTTCTTGACGTCAATTTTGACCTCTGTTTTGTAGTGATTTGATAGGGTGCTTCTAATGATATTTACATTTGTGGTCATATATAGGTTAGATTTTTATCCTAAGACATAGTCTATTCTCGAGAAGGTTCCATGCTGGCTTGAGAAGAATGTGTATTCTGTTTTCTGGGGGTGGAGGGTCCTATATAAGTCTATTAGCCCTAGATCTTCTAATTTTTCTCTTAGGGCCCTTATTTCTTTGCTATTTTTCTGTCTGCTGGATCTGTCTAGTGGTGATAGTGGGGTATTGAAATCTCCCACTATTATCACATTCTCCTCCATGTGTTTCTCCAAGTTAGTGAG
Organism: Suncus etruscus; assembly: GCF_024139225.1. NCBI lineage: Eukaryota > Metazoa > Chordata > Mammalia > Eulipotyphla > Soricidae > Suncus > Suncus etruscus. The sequence goes on along the minus strand of NC_064855.1, from coordinate 85,806,848 downwards.
CAACTGCCTCACATATATTGTGGACTCTACGTTAGGTGCATAAATATTGATCAGGGTTAGTACCTCTTGATCTATTGTTCCCCTGATTTTATGTAGTGATCCTCTTTGTCTCTGATCACTTTCTCAAGGTTGAATGGAATTTGGTCTGATATAAGAATGGCTGTCCCTACTCTTTTTTGTTTTCCATTGGCTTGAAAGATTGATTTTCATCCTTTTATTCTAAGCCTTGCCTGTCCTGTACTTGTAGGTGTGTTTCTTGCAAGCAGCAGAAGTCCGGTGTATGTTTTTTATTCCAGTTCTCTACTATGTGTCTTTTAATGGGAGAGTTTAATCCATTAACATTTAGGGAGATTATTGACAGAGAGGGCTGTTTTGCAGTTGTGTTGTGTAGTGTGGTTGTTGTTATGATCGGGTATTTGGATTGTGTAGTTTGTCTCTGAGTAGGTTGTTTAGGATAGGTTTTGTTTGCACAAATATTACAAGTTCATTTTTGTTTGAGAATGTTTTTAGGCTACCATCCCATATGAATGACAGTTTTGTTGGGTATTGTACCCTAGGCTGGAAATTTCTTTCATTCAGGCGTTTAAATATTTCATTCCACTCTCTTCTTGCTTGAATTGTTTCAAATGGGAGATCTGGTTTGATTCTTATGTCCCTCCCTTTGTACATAAGGTCCCTTTTTTCTCTTCTTGCTTTAAGGAGTTCATTTCTCTCTCTTTTTTCCATTTGGATTATTATATGTCTTGGTGTTGGTTTATTAGTGTCTATTTTATTAGGGAGTCTTCACTTCCTTGATTTGCACAAAGTCCTCTTTCCAAAGGGTGGGGAAATTTTCTACTGTCATTTCCCTAACTACTTGTTCTTCCCCTTTCCCTACTTCCTCACCTTCAGGTATACCTACAATTCTTAGATTATTTCTTTTGTCTTTGTTCATTAAGTACTGGTCTTTTCCTTCCAGTGCTTTGCCTCTTAATTCCTTGTTGGTTTTCTGGTCATTTTTGGTTTGCAGTTTTCCTTCAAGTACACTATGTGCTTCTCCATCTCTGTGATTCTGCTCGTCTGGCTTTTTATGGTTTCTGTTAATTCCTTTAATTGCTTTTGTATGGATTCTCTCATATTCTGTATCAGATCTTTAATTTGGCTAATTCGTTCCTCCATGGATTTCTTGTACTCAATGGCTAGCGATTCTCTGATTTTCTATACCATGGCTTGCATTTCCTTTCTCATGACTGCTTTTAAATCTTCATATCTTGGATTTTTTTTTTTGGTGGACTTGGGAATTTAGCAGAAGTTCTCTCTGTATCTCCAGCTGTTAAGGTCCTTCTTAGTTTACCCATATTTGTATGCATTTATTGGTGTGGTTTGGAGAGTAGTGCCTTCTGATTTCAGCCTGCTTTTGTTCCTTGAGATGTGGGGCTGAGTTTCTTCTCTGGATTGCAGTTCTGGGTGGGACTGTTGGGTGGGCTGGCTGAAGTTTGGACTGTAGCGTGCCCTCTAGTGGGAGTCTGGTTAGTGTTCCCCCCTCTTGCTGCTAGTCAGTGCACTACCACACCTGGTCAAAATGTTTTGGGGGGGGGTGCTGTTGAGCTGGGCTCCTTTGCCCTCCTCCCCTACCTGGAAGTCATCTGAGCTATGACTCCTTCAGGCCTCTGTCAGAAAATCCTCTCATCTATGGTTCCTTTCCCGTCCCAGGGAGGGGCACTGGAGACCTCGGAGACACAGTCAGGGGGGCAGGGCAGAGGCAGCGGAATTCCCCTGGTGAATGCTACCCCGGGAAACCTCACAGACTTGGCTGGGGGAGCAGCAGAGGGTCTCCTACCTTGTGCGGCCTGGGAAAGCTCACAGATGCGCGACGGGGGAGGGTTGAGGCAAAGGAAGGTTTCCTCTCTTGTATCGCCCTGGGACACCTCACAGACGCGATGGGGGAGGGGCGAAGGGAATGGAAGGTCCCCTGGTGAGTGCCGCCCAGGAAACCTCACAGATGCGAATGGGGAGGGGCAGAGTCAAAGGAAGGTTCCCTGGCGAGTGCCGCCTGGGAAACCTCACAACCTACCGTCCCAGGAAACCTCACAGACACTATGGTGGGGGGGGAGCGGAGGCAAAGGAAGGTCCCCTGTTGAGTGCAGCCTGGGAAACCACACAGACCCGACCTAATGTTCTTTTTTTATTTGTTTTGTTTTATAATTTTCCCTTTTATTTGAACACCATAATTACAAAGTAGTTGATTGAGTTTCAGTCTTACAATGCACACTTCCCTCTTCATGAACATTTCACTCCACCAGTGTCCCCAGTTTTTCCCTCCCTTGTCTGCCTTTGGGAAAGGTATTTAACCCCCTTCTCTCTCTTTCTCTCTGATTGTAAATAAATATAAATGTAAATATATATGTATATATACATATATATATTATGTACCACTCACTCTAATCCTTGTTTCACTCAACCTTTTTTTCTCTTTAGACCTGTGGATTCTAATATTGTTAATAAAGGAGTAGTATGCATATTACTTTACCTCTGATCAATATCCAGTTATTGTCAATAGTGATAAGTTTCAACTATCATTGTAATTGAAATTCTTTTTCTGCCCAAACTACACTGCTTCAGTATTTGTGGCAAGGTTTATATCATATACCTGTCCTTCTGGTCCTCATCTCTATTGTCTCTGATTATTATTACCATATTATCTTTAATTGTTTTTACCATACTGACTTTTATATTTTTTTATATCCTATAAATAAGTTTTCTTATTCTATATCTATCTATCTATCTATCTATCTCACTTTGACTTATTTCACTTAGCATAATAGTCTTCATATCCCTTCATGAAACTGATCATAGTGATTTTAATGTCTTCATTTTTATTAATGATTGTATTAGCTTCTTTAGCCTTTTATCTCTTCTTTGGCATTTGGCTTATTTCCAGATTCTGGCTATTGTAAATAGTGCTGCAAACAACATAAGAATGCAGAGGTCTTTTCTGTATGTGTTTTTGTTTTTGTTCTTAGGGAAGGTATATTCCTAGAAGTGGTATTTATAGATTATATGAAAGCTCAATTTTTAGTTCCTTAAAAAATATTCATATTGTTTGCCTTAAAGAATGGGTTAGTAAACATTTCCACAAGGAGTAAGTGGTAGTCCCTTTCTCTTCACATCCTTAAAATACAGGTACAGGAGGTCTGGAAAATACTGCAAGAAACAGTCAGTTTCCTAAAACCAGTCAGTTTCCTAGAACACAATCGACAAAAGTGTAATCATTCAAATAGATTCCAAAGGAATTATGAAGGTTATTATGAGATAAAACATTAAAATTTAACTGAAGAATAACAATATTATATTTCCTGTGATAGCAACAAAATCCATAGAGTAAAATTATCAATGAAATATGTAAGAGAATCATATTCCAGATGTAGGAATCTGTAAATTACCTTTGACATGTTAAATGCAAACTAACTATACATATTCCAGATGGATATTTTGAGTTAATGTTTGCTTCTTCAATCTGAAATCAGAGTAAAATAATCTGAGCTGAAAATTTATACAAACTTGAATTAATCCTAGAATAACACCCCAATTATATTTTTGATTACTAAAATGTCATTATTTATAGATAAGAACAAAATGAATGCCTTGTATTTCAAGTTTTCCTCTACCCAATTGTCATAGAAATGAGAAAGAACAGGTTATAAGAAAAAATAGTGAGGTAGATAGCAGTAAAATGGATTAATCAAGATATTAAGACAAGCTGTTGATATCTAGGAAGAAATACTGTTTAATATATTTGAGAATAAGGTGGTTAAAATAAGACCATAAATACTAAACTTATTATCTGGTTTAAAGAAATGGATATTAGTTCTGAAATTTGGAGTTGCAATGGTGATGTTACTGTGAAATGTAAATGCACATTTACAGGTAACATGAATAGACATTGGTTACTACCTGTGTAAAAAAATCTTCCTAAAGTTGTTGTAATTTCTCCAAACTAGTTCATTAGAGTGTCCATCCAAATATTCATTACCTCAAAGTGGACTTGACAAACTTCTGCAGTAATGTAATTCATATAATGTTAGCAAAATTATAAATGCTAACATCTTGCAGGTTCTTCAGTTTCTCTATGAATTTTAAAGGAAACACATGATATAACACTGTAACACAAAGTGAGGTTTGCATTTCCATAATAGTTCAAATGTTTAGCAAATTTGGGAAGTGATACCTTTTCAGTAGCTTCATATGCTAGCACATTTGTTGGAACTATTTTCTTATTAATTTGCATCACTATGCATATGAAACAACTTTTCAGCTTGAATTGCTAGCCAAGAAACATATACAAGTACACATCATATAGGCATTTATAAACATTTATATACTTTATTTAAAAAATCATTAAACACAAATCCCAGTGTTTAGGACTAATTCATATCTCATAAGTATCTGTATATATTTTGATATTAACAAGAACAAATTTTCTAATATCAAAGATGAAATTGTTGCATCTAAAAGCATTATTTCTTGTTTTGCTTTGAAATGAAACCTTATGGTAGTAAGGGGCTAATTATGTATCTGTTCTCAGAAGTGACCCATGGTGGTGTTCTGGAGAACATATGTAGGTAGTTTTGGAAATTTAAAATGAAGTTGTTGTCATTCAAGGCAAATAATATAAGCACTGACCAATCTTTTGACCCATATACTATGTTTAAATGATATAAATGGTTTTATTGTCACATATAATAGTATTAGATTTTGCCATAGATATTTTCAGAATATGTGGAAGAGCTCTAAAGAAGGATGTATATATTTTAAAGTTAGAATTATGAATTGACATTTTCAGAGTTAAATACTAGTTCAGTGATAATGGCATTTTTTGGTCACATAACCCACCCTGGTTTGATCTCAGAATCACACATACCTATTAAATACTGCCAGGAGTAATTACTAAGAACAGAGACAGGAGCATCCTATTTGCATTGATGAATATGGTCTAACTAGTGGTCCTCAAACTGTGGCCCATGGGTCACATGTTGTATTTGTTCCCGTTTTGTTTCTTCACTTCAAAATAAGATATATGCAGTGTGCATAGGAATTTGCTCATAGTTTTTGTTTTCACTATAGTCCGGCCCTCCAATGGTCTGAGAGACAGTGAACTGGCCCACTGTTTAAAAAGTTTGAGACCACTGGTTTAGTCTCTAAACCAACTATCCCCTTCAGATTTTAATATTGCCATGAGTAAAGCTCATTCTAAATAAATAATATTTCTGTGCTTTCTTTTTGTTTGTTTTTTTGGAGGGTCACACCCAGGCAGTGCTCAGGAGTTACTCCTGGCTCTATGCTCAAAAATTGCTCCTAGCAGACTCAGGGGACCATATGGGATGCCGGGATTTGAACCACCATCCTTCTGCATTTAAGGCAAACGCTCTACCTCCATGCTATCTCTCAAGCCCCATTTCTGTGCTTTTCGGTTGAAAGTTTTATTTATTTTATTTTACTTATTTAATAATAGAGATTTGTAAAACAAAGTAATAAATAATCTTTTATATGTGGATGGTTACAATAAATTTATCAATTAGTTTGTTTTTAACTTTGGAAGAACTTACAATTATTTACTATTGGATTGAACAATATTTACAATTATAACAGTTTAGTAGCTAAGTTTTACATGAAAGCTTCTTTCTGTTTCTTAATATACCTCAAAAACCTTTAGAAAATAATTGCTAACTTATAAAACATTCTGTAGGAAAGTCAGTAGATTCCATTTTTAAATGTTCGTGTTTTAAAGATCTGAACATATCATTATATATTTTTATATAATGAACTCTTATGTTCTAGTAAAATTTCATTTTAATCAGATTTATACATGTAAAGTTGTGTAAGTTTTTTAATGTAAAATAAGTTGATATTTTGAATAGTTAATCACTATAAAATAAAGAGGTATATTTATAAAATATAATTTATTTAAAAGTATATGCATCTTATTTAATGTTTAAACATGTCTCTATAAGCTAATTAAATCACAATGTTTAGACAATAACAGCTATGAATATAAAATGAATATAAAATAAGTTAAAATTGTATTTTAGTGTTTAATGTGTATGGTTGTAAAATATGTATGTTGAAACTGAAATTCTTATCTTCCAGACACTTAGTCTTAGTCAATTGAATATGCAATACTTATGTATTTTTAATATAAATTAAAAAAATGAAATAAGCATCAGGTGAATGTTATCTATTTTTTTATATTCTTTATTGACAATATTTCTTGTTTTCTGTTCAAGGGCAATAATTAAAATTTATTCTCCTTTCTTGGGCCAGAGAAATAATACAACATGTATAGCAGTTGCTCTGTATGCAGCAGACCTGGGTTCAATTCTCTGCATCCCATTTGGTCCTCCCTGCACTACCATAATCATTTCTAAGTGCAGAGCCAGAAATAATCCCTGAGCACTAATGCATATTGACCCCATCAAGGAAAGTATTAATCTGAGTCATTCTTAGAATCCAAAGTTCTTGAGATATGCATTAGAAGTTTTCTGGACTTCTATCCCTATTTACATATATATGTAAATTATATATAAAAATTCTAAATCATTTAAATGAATTAGAGGATTGACTTGGGGTTACAAAAGGCAGTGTTTAAGTTTTCCTCCCAATGATCGCTTCTGGCAAGGCTCAGAGGACCTTTTAATATAGTGCAAGGCAAACACCTTATATTCTGTACAATTGCTGAGGCTCCCTTGTCACTATTTATAAATGAATGAGGTTTAATTCCTTCAGAATTTTCCTTATTTCTTTTATTTCTCAATAACTAGAGTCAACTCCCTGTTCTAGGTGGTGTGAGTAATGCTTTTGTGCTTCTATTCACAATATCAGAGTAGTGTCTTTTATCTACTAACTTAAGCTGCCAGCCATACCTTATGAAGACTTCGCAAAATATGACAATATTGAGCTAATATTTATGGCTCTTATTTTGGTGTGCCTGAATGACAGGGATTTGTGGTATAAGGACCTGTGCCTGCTATAGCACCAACATTTTGCTGCCCCTGGCTCTGGCTCATGTTTCACAGTTGTTGATAACTTGCATACTGAATTTTATCATAGTCAATATGTTTTAGAATGTAATTAAGAATTGTGGTCATGCCGGAGAGATAGCATGGAGGTAGGGTGTTTGCCTTGAATGCAGAAGGACGGTGGTTCAAATCCCGGCATCCCATATGGTACCCTGAGCCTGCCAGGAGCGATTTCTGAGCACAGAGCCAGGAGTAACTTCTGAGTGCTGCTGGGTGTGACCCTAAAAATAAAAAAATAAATAAAAAAAAAAGAATTGTGGTCACATGTACCCATTAACAGCTTTTTTAAATTAATTCATAATCATGGGGACATTTTTGTACTTTTCAGTACCATTTTGGGAGAACTACTTCAAACTACGCTCTAATGGTCAGAGTTCATTTTGGGGGTGTTTGCTACCTGCTGATGCCTTTTGGATAAAGTTTCCCATATCTTTCAAGGGTCAGATGTTTCCTTTTGTGATCTTGAGACATAGTTACTCTTTCTATTTAGGATACTGACAATTCTGTGTATTTATGACACAATGGATATCTCAGAAAACTGAACTATTTTGAATCTTTTGCACTGGATATCCTCCAACTTAGTTTAATGTACCAGTTTGTTGTGGCAAATTTTCATGAGCCTTTTAGTTCTGAAATAGATCTGACTAGAATCTTACCAGATTATATGGAAGAAGTGAACTTTGCAGACTGAGACTGTGCCTGCTACTGTAGTCAGATGTCACTGTGGCTGCCACTCAAGAATAAATAATATCACAAGTGACTGTTCTAAGTAAGGATATCATACAAACACATTTTTTTTAGTTTAGCAAGTCCCATTACTCCACTATGAAATTCACCAAAAAGATTTATTTATCAGCATTTTAGCACTAATGTGTCATTGGGACTAGCCAAGTTACCTAAAACACTGACTATGTCAGAATGAAGCTAAGACTAAACCATAATTAGGTGGTTCTCTTTAGTTATGGCTATACCTTGATCACACTGCAAAAACTGCTGAATATTGAATCCAACACTACTGAATTCAAAATATACTAAGTCTGCATTTGATTTAGGATGGTTGTACAAATTGGCACTCTGGAATTTCATTATTTTAAGTACCCTCCTAATCAAGGTTGGTGTTATCTGTCTGGTAACCACTCGCCATTTTTTTTCTTATTCTCTGTCTCTAATCTATACTAATGGTACATATTCTTTAGCTTTAGACTTATCTGCAATTCTTTATTCAGCAGAGTTGTGTCTCTTTGGTGGAATTGCTATTTTTATTAATTTTATTACATATGAGATACTGTGTGCACCATATAGTTTTCATTTATTCTTTGTGTTAATGTCACATGTGTGCTCACAGAATTATTAATTTAGACCTCCAGTCTAACTGGATTACTTTTAAAATAACAGTTAACTGTTAATATATTTCTATTGATGTTGACAAAAGCATTTAAATGTATACAGATTTTGAAAAGCTAATTTTATATCTTTGTTTATATCATTTCTCTATATATATTCATTTATATATATATGTGTGTGTGTGTGAATATATTGGTTAACTGTTCAAATTGTTTTTCTCTTGAATACTATTTTTATAAACTTTCACTTTATTTACCACACATTTGTAAACATTTATTTTTTTAAACTATAGAATTGTTAAAGTAAGATTATAATGATCAACACACAAAAAATTAGCTAACATAATCTTGGTCTTTAACCATTCTCTTGGAAAAATTTGTGTTTTTAATTTTTTTTAACATAAAATCTTGAGACTGCTCTGTATATTCTATGTTATATCCAATATGGGAGATAACTAAGTCAAAACAATATATTTTCTTTGAAAGGGTTTCCAAATATAACTGGAATAGATACGTACATGTTCTCTGTGAAGTGATATCATGCTGATCATAAATCAACCAGTTTCAACAATTTGTATCAGGACCTACAGTATAGGAGCACTATTTGAATTATGCCTAAGTGACTCAGATATAAATGGTTGCATTTTTAGGAGATTGCTCTCTAAAACTATCCACGTGTAGCATATTTTCTTAGTGTTGCATAACCGGGCATTCTTATGACAAACCTGAAACTAGCAGCCCATCTAACCCACAAGAAAAAACTCAAATGATAAAGATTTAATATGCCATAATACATGGAGCTGAGTTTTCAGAACACTCAGTACAAAGTTATAACTTAAATGATGGAAATAAATCTCATCTGAATAATCTGAATAAAAAAACACATAAATAAATACATCACAAAAATAAATAAAGAGATTATCACACTGATTTTATTCGTGTCAATCCAGAGGTTTGATTCCCTTTAAAAGCCTTCATCTTTAGACATACAAGAGGCAGTATACTTTATTTCTGGGCTCTGTTGATCTATTTTTCTCTACTTCAGGAACTATTTCAATAAACCCTCTTGTTTTTTAAGCATACAAATTTCCTCAGATAAATTCCCACAAAGCATTAGTATAAGAGGCAGTCTTTGGACTTGAGAAGTTATCCCCTTTAAAAAATAATGGCAGGGATGATACTTTTTTAGTATAACTTTACCAAATTTACATTAATTTCATCTTCTAGTATTCATAGACATGTCTTTTAGATACATCTAAACACATTGTAATTTTTATTTGGGGGCAAGTTCAGTTTTTTTTTAGCGAATTATTACTTTTGTTTGTTTTTGTTTTGGGGCCATACCTGGTGATGCTCAGGGATTACTCCTGTCTTTACTCTCAGAAATCACCCCTGGCGTGGGGGAACCAAATGGGGTGCCAGGGGATTGAACCTCAATCTGTCCTAGGCAAGCGCGTGCAAGGGAGACTCCTTATGCCCTGTGCCACTGTTTTGGCCCCATGAATTATTTAATAACAGTATTTTGAGACTATTAGAAACTAAATTCTTGCAAATATGTTTTTCTTTTTTTCTTAATAAATCTTTATTTAAGCACCATGATTATAATCATGTTTGTAGTTGGGTTTCAGTCATAAACATAATACCCCCTTCACCAGTGCAACATTCCCACCACCAATACTCTTCCCACCCCTGCCTGTATTTGCAACAAGCATTTTACTTCTCTCATTGCATTCTATGATTTTCAATGACAATTATTTATTACTTTTGAGTTGTTATATTTAAATTGTGGGCTTTCAGATATAACTACTAAACATGATCAATTTTCTAGAATTGAATAGCATTAATATTCTTATCTAGGTATGAACTTGTCATTGTGACCTAATGTTCAAGGCATCAAATTTACCTTTATATTCATACATTCATTCTAGTTTCCAAGATCCCTGAGGTTTTCTTATGAATTGAGGCCAGTGTTGATTAAGCTACAACAAGTGTTGTGTCCATCGAAGACTTGTGGCATTGAGGCAATTTAAGTATAATGTATTTGTCTATTAGAATTGTGTCTCTTAGGAAATGTGATGTCCTTCATACCCTGAAAATTGCCTGAACAGAATGTCATTCTGATTCATAGCTATACATGCATCAGATGTCGTATGCCAGTCAGAGTAAATTCAGTCGAGCTCAGAGGGAAGATTTATCTCCAGGCAGAAAAAGAACCAATATTATAAAAATAATAAAAAAAAGTCAGCTAAATGAAAATTTCCACACTTATATTCAGGCAGAATAACACAGGACATAGATTGATGTCTTTCCTTCAAATCATCAAAGTATGCTTGTCAGGTAAATTTCATCACTTGAATTTATACAATCCTTTTCAGAGGATAACAAATCAGGGTGTCTTTGAACACTGCCATTGTCTTGAATAGGCATCACAATTGAGAGGAGCGACTCTGAATGTTCTCTTTTTTGTGATAAAAGTTCTTTGAAGAGAATGATGGCATTCTTTCCTAGCATTATTATCAATTTATGGGCTTCATTACTTTTGTAACAATTTCTTCTCACTTTCCATCTCTTACTTGTCATTATCAAAATTGGTATTCTGAATGAGAGTTTGATTGAGTCATCATGGTCACCCACAGTCAAGTTTCAGCATTTTCCTTTTCAGTTTGTCAGCTCTGAGGAGGAATAAGGTTTGCAAAATAAAATCAAATAGATTATTTTGTTGTTAAAAAATTGCATAATATAAAGTCTTATCAAATGCTCTGTTAAGACTAGAAAATTTGCTCTTCATCTCACTATACTCTTTATTTTAGTATTGTTAAAAAATCATTTTATTATAGTAATTTATAAATGTATGACTTATTGCCCAATTTTTATCTGATCTGCGCGAATTACATTTTGTAAATAATAGTTTAGAAATAAATGTTTTTATGCATCTGTGAATCAAAATAGAAAACTTTTAGGACTAAATGATAATAATTATACACTCAAAACTACATTTAACAACCTGGTCTTTGGTTTAGTATCTAGATTTTCAGTGGCAGGTAGATTTGTGGAACAGCCTTGAATCTGCTTAACATAGGTTGCTACCTCTGCCTTAATTGTTACTTTCATAGAATGACTTGGTGTTAATAGACATGCTTTTTTCCATACTAGAGAAAATTGAATTTGTAACATATACCTAATAACTTCAGAAATAAGGACTGAAAGGTCGCTTAATTATCATATGAACAGAAATGGAACATATGCACATTTTCATATGTACAAATACTGAGACCTAAATTCAAACTCTGTCCCCACATTGTCCCAAGGACTCTGGTAGATGTAGCTCTGGAGAACTCTGACCACAGTAACACAGCCTGAACATTATAACACTGTTGGCACTATCCATAGAATATCTGGGTCTATGATCCCAATCCCTTGGAGTACTACTTTGGAAACTACCTTGAAAATAAAGAACTATATTACATTGATAATATACACTATCTTGATTTTGTGGCATTGTGTAATTTTAGAAAGGGTGGGGCAGCAGAGATAACATGGAGGTAATGTGTTTGCCTTGCATGCAGAAGGTCAGTGGTTCGAATCCCAGTATACCATATTGTCCTCTGAGTCTTCCAGGAGAGATTTCTGAGCACAGAGCCAGGAGTAACCCCTGAGCGCTGCCGGGTGTGACCCAAAAACCAAAAAAAAAAAAAAAAAAAAAAAAAAAGGGTGTCAAACAATTTTGAGGAATGAAATTGCACTAGGACTACCATATTTTCCGGCATATAAGACAACTTTTGAAACAAAAAAAAAAAGTCAACCGAAAATTGGGGGTTGTCTTATACGCCAAGTATATCCCAAAAAATGTTTCGATATGCCACTAAACAAAAATTGTCTGAATATTTACACAAAACGAATTTTCCAACTTGATCCTGCACCAATCACTGCAAGGCTGCTCGGACCACCTCTCTAACTCAGCCAGTCCAAGCAGGCTTTATATGCATGCAAATTAGACAATGTTCTGGACCCTAATCTACACTCTAAAAAGCCTGCTCAGATTGGCCAGTGTCAGAGAGGAAGTCTATTACAGTATTACCTTTGAACCTTTGCTTGTTGAGATTGGCTCACTGTGGTACATACAGTTGCAGTACAGGAACGTTCTGTCTGATACAGTGAATATAGGCCTAAATCTATGTTTTAACTGCAAAATTAGGGGGTCATCTTATATGCCCAGTAGTCTTATACGCAGGCAAATATGGTAAATGTCATAGCCTACCCACTATATTTTCTAAAACACAGGACAATTGTGAATTAAATGAAAGAAATGTTGGAATAATCTGCTAAATTATTAGGAATAACTGGCATGTGCCTTAAAGATATTCCTCAAAATATTTTATAAACAGATTGTCTTGCTCATTCTTATGATAAGGTGGTGTGACATTGCATAAGACTCTTTAGATGTTGATGGAATCAAACATTTTGAGCTTTTTCTCTTATTCATGTACAAATTTATCAGAATAAAGTCTAAATTTACATGGGGTTCATGACAAAATTAGTCTTCTAAGAGACTTGCAAACAAATATAGCCTAAGTGGCACATTAAGGGTACACCATGCTAATGCAGAAGCCTAATTTATGATATATTTAGGATATTATAACTTATTCATAGGTAGTTTGTGACCCTCTTTTGGAAATAAGTTAGAGAATACAACATATTTTACTATCGTATTTGCTGACTATTATAAAATTTACAGGTCAATTAAAGAAAGCTAATTATTTTACCTATGAGGGTTTTACAAATTGTATTTCCACATGTCAATTGGTTACCTTACACCATTTTGCAAACAGAAAGATCTATTCAATGCAACCTACTTAGAATTATAAGTTTATAAATTTGTGCAGAAAATTTATCATTTGGTTTCCAATATGTGTGTTCTATTTAAATTTTTAAGGTTTATTAGATCAAATGCCTTGACCTGTGTACAAATAAGGTCTTATTAATTAAAAACATTATAGCAGACCTTCAAGAATAAAATTAATTGAAAGAATAAAGATAATTCAACATAATGCAGTGAAAATTTGGCTCTTGATTCAATTACAACATCTTCCTTAGAATAGTACCAACTAGTCAATTGTTTTGACAGAAAGAGAGGCATACAAAAAAGTCCCAGTGTGAGTTATTACCTAATCCATTAGAATGTCAGGGTATTTTTTTCGTTGACTAGTTTTGTAGACTAATTTGGAAAGTGTTAAAATGGATTATTTTAGTAAATTGTCCAAAAGTGGCCTTGGCTTTGGGCTACTAGAAATTATGATGGTGTAATTGCTATCATTGGGAGGTAATTGTTTGAAATTTCTGCTTGGTTATCTTTATGGTTGGATTTTCAGGTTAGTGTTTTTCTTTATTAAAAATATTATATGTAGGTATCTTTTGCATTAGCATAAAGATGATATTATTTAATTACTTGCTTATTTGTTTTTGAGATTTTAGATCATATTACCTCTATAAACCATAAAGTGATAATATAGTTTACTAATTTAAATAAAGATTTTGAGTATATTGCTTAATTTCAATTTATCAGTCAGCATTGATGACTAGCTGTTTTATTAATAAATATGAATAGAAAATCATATTACATATTGTTTTCAGTAACTCATTCTACAGTTTTGGTACATGCTCATTTTGTTTTGTCTTGCTTCTGTTTCAACAATAGGCAATTTACATTGATAATATAATAAATAAAACCATGCATTTTAATAATGCTAGTTTATATAAATTTTAGATATCTTACAGTATTTCCAATTGCTTCAATTTTTACAGACAATATCATAAACAAATATGAACTCTACTAGCAATTTATATTCTCTCTCAAGAACTATTACTATGATATATATGTAACTCCTTTTTATATCTACATACATTAAGCATAGCTTCTATAGATAAACAAAATGTCTCTATTTAGTTAGCTATTAGTTTAATGTACTTTTGGTTCTGATTTGCAATAGTGCTGTAATGTTCGTACATACTTTTATCAAGTGTTAATTATATATGAACTACAATAAAATAATAATTAATAAAGTCTATTATTTTCCCTTTTAATTAACTATTGTTACTCATTAACATAAAGTACCATTTTCTAAATATAAGTGTAGTAAGGAATATCTAATTTTCATTATTGAATACATGACTAATTTACAGAAAGATGTATAGAGAATGAGGATTATTGTGTATTGTTAAACTTTTCCTCCTAAAATAAACAAATAGAATGCAAAATTGTGACAAAATATTAATATATATAATGTCTAAGATAAAATAACATAATTTAGTACCCTAACTGAACTTTAAGTGTTATTCAGGTCACTAACTAAAACAGAAAACATCTGACATATTGCAAAACAGTTTAAATTCATAAAAACTAAAGATTAATAAAGCAGTAAAATTATTTAAATTGAGTTGTTCCTGTTACAAGTAACACAAAATAATACATTTTAGAAAAGATTTTTATTTTGTGGAACAAATATTTTAATGAATCCCGGATTTTTTTACATTTACCATTTTATTGATATGTTTTGTAAATTTTATTAGATTTCACTACTTTCTCATTAATTTCTTGTTCAATACTTCCAACCAACAGATTGGATGCAATATCAAAAATAGAGGGCTCAACAAGACATAAGCTATTTGAAGAAAATCTCCTAATCCCTCTCATGCTAGGCATTAAAGCATGGACTAAGGAAATTAATAGATAGAAGTTTAGTCATGGGAACATAACAGCATAAGGACAGTTTAAAGTATAGTAAAAATTCTATTTCTGAATGTTCTGAATTAGCAGTAATAGTTATATTGAGCAGAAAGTAAAAAAATCAGAGAAAAGGTCCTTTTTTATGTAGTCATGGTGGTGGTATTTTGGTAGTGGTGCTGCTATTGACTCATCTGCCTGTGTATGCAATTTTGTGGTGCATATCTAGCAATTGCAAGGTTCAAGTTGTACTCATAGTTAAAATTAAATTGATCTTAAGCAGTAAATAATAATTTAGTAAATATGTAAAATATGTCACTGCTATTTTTGTTATTAGACTAAATTTTATATTTTACATGGTACCACATAATTTTAGTCTTAAAGTTTATATGTTTAATTACCATACATTACTTTCATTTTTCCATGGGTAATAATGTATATTTTCCACATAAAACTTGTTTTTATGGTACTAATCAAGTTGAAGAGAAGAGATGGATAAAATAGATCATATTTTAATTTCAATTGGAAGTAGTGAGTTTAGGGAAGAAAATAATACACCTTGGTTTTTAACATAAAAACATTCACTGCACATTTGCGATATATTTATTCAAATTGTTTAATCTTGGAATAAAATGATTTTGCATTATTATAACTAAGGCATATTAAAAATAAGATAAAACAACCATCCTTAATTTCAAACAGATATATAACCTAACAATAATAAGTGATAAGAGGTTAGAAACAACTGGTTCAGATCTATACTTAAGACTATAAAAATAAACTACACATGTGCTTAATAAACATGTGACAAATGAGCCAATGCTCATTAGTAGTTCCATTTTCCACATAAAAGTGCTTCAAGGAATGCTATTTGTAACTAGGAAGAGAGAAGAAATAAACAAAGAAGGAAGGAAAGAAAAAAAGGAGAAAGGAAGGGAGAAAGGGAGAAAGGAGGTATAGTCTTATGTTGTCTTATCCTATGATTGTGTTATACTATGTTTTATTATTATTTTATAGTATGTATATATTATAGACTATACTATGCTGTTATTTTTATTATACTATATACCTCACTCTCCCTGATAAAAATTGAGATTCATATTCAATTTTATCTTACTTTGTTATAATGATATATATGTAAGTTTGTGAAAATTATTATGCATGTTAATACTAAGTAATGGGGTTGTCTTGGAAAACCCTTAAAATTAAAATTAAAATACAATATTTAGATTCAAGTTTCACTTCATATACAAAGAGCAGTGTAGGAATCGAAAGAAGATATAAAAGACAAAAATCTCTTCTATAGTTCCCAATGGTCTATTGACTTTTGAAATCTGGCTGTGTTGATAAAAAGATTTAGGCTTTCTTTCCTTAGTCACCTTATCCCTCATCTCAGTTTAGAAAGACTTCTATTTTCATTCTCATTTTGTATTTATCTCAGGTTCTACTCTGGCTGTAGATTCTTATTTGCTTTGGATTCTGTGAGCCTCATTTATAAACCTTCCCACTTAGATGTGGATTGGGTACCACAAACATTTTTAAGGTCAAATCCCTTACCTTTATTCTCTTCTTTCAGTTTTTACCATATTATGAGTCTTTTTTTATTATCGTCTACTGGTACTTAATTGTAGTCTTATTTTTTTTTCGGACCACATCCGTTTGATGCTCAGAGTTACTCCTGAATAAGCGCTCAGAAATTGCCCCTGGCTTGGGAGGACCATATGGGACGCCAGGGGATCAAACCGCGGTCCTTCCTTGGCTAGCGCCTGCAAGGCAGACACCTTACCTTTAGCGCCACCTCCCCGGCCCCAATTGTAGCCTTATTTATGCATATGTAATATTAGTATTTTGGGCCAATTTTTTTAACCCTGCATACATATACTAGTTATTTTGGAAATTAGGTTGTATTTTAAAATTTTAAAATAGTTTTTCTTAATTACTCTTTAAAATTTTTGGACTATATATAGATAGATAACTGTGTATAACTATGTATTTGCTGAAAATGACATAAATCAAATATAATGATCAATTATAGGTTTACTACTTAATATTGAAGTATATTACTATATCCATTCAATGATGACCAGTAGTCAAAATGTTACATATGACCTAAAATTATTGCTGAGTTTATAATTCAATCTCACTATTCCTCATGCCTGGAATGCACATTTTTCTGTTTAACTTGACTCTCTCTTGCTTCTTCTTTATATTTTCTTACTTCTATCCTTCCTCCATCTGTCATTTTCTTCACATGTTATCTTTATTCCCCTTTATATATTTATTTATATTTTAATTTAAAGTTGCTTACATTAGGTATGTTATTTCCCAGGACTTAAATGGCAGTTGAAATATAGCTAATTTTATATGTCAGAACTTCTGGTTTGACAGTTATGTCAAACTTTTTGATAATCACTATTTGAGATTATCAATATTAAAAATGCACTAATTGAAAACTGACTCGGCATATATGGAAAAAATGCTATCAATATTGTAATCATTTAATGCAAATGATTAATTACTACTTGTATATTGAAATCTAATTAATTGTGCAATAGAATTGCAGTGAGCCAGAAATGCATTGCTTGTGATGTTTCCTTTTTATGCTATTATTCACAAGCAATTTTATGCTACTATTGAAACCCAAATATTAAATTTGTAAAGCTGAAATTCAAAGACATTCAAAGAAAGGTACATCATTTGCTCTGACAATTAAATTGATGAGAAATAAAGTTAATATAGTTATATAATTTCTAAAAAATACTATTTAGTCTTAAAATTTTAGAATATAGAAGGTGGATCAATATATTTTCACACACATCTTAAAATTACTATATTTTAATTACTTTTGATATGAGAAAAGTACTGTTTATTTTTATTTTATAACAATTACTGAACTTAATTCATGACTGAATTTCTAGAATACAATATTCCACAGAAATCTCATCAACAATGTCCTCTTTCTACCAATGTTTCCTTTACTATCTACATCCCACCTATCTGTCTGCAGCTATGACTTTAGGTATAATATTGTACAGCAAAACCTCTTCTCCAAGTTCTACACTTCTTTCCACCAGGAATTTCCTACTCACTGTCCTTTTGAATTGCTTTATTTTTTACCAAAATTTGCTTAGAAAATATTTGCACTGTTGACCAAATATTCATAGAATGTGGGCATGTTCCCCAACCTTCTTGTGCTTCCAGAAGCCCTACAGCTAAAATCATGCCCACAAATACAGTCACCAACCATGTCTGTATTCTGCCAGATTCATACACTCATTCTATTGTAGAAAGAAATATAAATCAAGTCTTAAAAAAATAATGGCCACTCATCTGAAAACTGGCAATCTCAGGAGGAGCTGATGGGTCAAATCCCTGCACTACTGAAATCATGCCTGCTGCACTCAGCATCCACAATTGCCTCTTCTCCAGTGGCTGATCTTCATCATTTATGGCTCTCTGCAGAAGTGCCAATCTGACTAAAACTTCAGTTACGCTGGTATTTGTGCTAACACAGCAAGGACTTTTTTTGAATGAGTGCAGGAACCCTCTCCCTCCTTTTCATAGTTACAGAAGTCCTGGAAGCTGAAAACATGCACGACAAAAGCCTACAGTATCAACAATCTTAGAATTTATTGACTATATGGTGGCTAATGCAACTATAAAACAACTCCAATTATTTAATTATTGTCTTTGCAGTAGGAACACAGCAATTTAGATGACAATATACATCTGAAGCCACCTATAGATCAAAAGTAGCAAAATTAACAACAAGCAACAGAAGCCTACTAAATTTTCTGACAAAGTTAATGGCCTAATTGAGAGATACTATAATTTTCTTGTTGCTGCACTTTTTCTTTATATTTTTAATAATTTCATTTACACTTATTTTCAACATGCATATTATGATGAATTTTTCTCAACTATTAATATAAATAAATCTTTAAATAAATTAATTTTGTCTTAAATATACAAAATACTCTTTGGATTATTGTTAGCTGGGATAATAGTGCAGTACTTAGGAAGCATGGTTGGAGTAGGGTTCTATCCCTGGCACCACCTATGGTTCTCTGAATCCCACTATGTATGATTCCTGAGGAAAAAGGTAGTGTAAGACCTGAGCATTGCCATATGTAGCCCAAAGGCCAAAAAATTTTTAGAGTGTGAAAATTAATAAAATTTATATATATGTGGTGGGTGGAGTGCTTAAAACCTTGTTTTTATTCCTCATACTGCATGTGATCCACTGCTCCCTGACAGCAATGATCCCTGAGAAAAACATAGGAGTAATCTTTAACAGAACCTGTGTGTCCAACTCCAATTGTATGATTTTTTATTTGTTTTCAGAATAGTTTTCTATTTCTTATGCATCAGGTTAACTCTTAATTTTGCCTTTCAAATATATTTTAACTTTTAAAATTGGGTAGAACTTTTTACTCAAGATGTAGAATATTTAAATGTAATAAACCAACACCATTTTTAGCAAGACAAGTAGACTACCTAAAATATTTTATAAATATGTTTTTCTAAAGGAATTTATTTTTACTGTTAACACTTGTTATTTGAAGAATTTTCATTAATGTGTGTATGTGTGGTTTTATTTCAAGAAATTTGAGATATGTATAGTGATGAAGGATAGAGTAATATGATCTTATCCAAAATCTTGCAGTCATTTGACATAATACAAGGAAATTTTATATTTATTTAGATAAGTGGGTATATGTCAAGAAGAATATTTATTGTGCTGATATGACACAGATGGTTAGGTCTTAGAGCAGATTGAACTATTAGTAGGATCTGGAGTAAGAATGATGAAAGGACCATTCAGTTTAGCTAAGTAACACTGATTGTACAAATCTTTACCTAACAAAAGATAAGCTTAATATAAGATAAATGCCAAATTAAAAAATAATAATATAATTTAAATTTAAGTATTCAAAATTTGAAGTCTTATAGTAAGATTGGCACTAATACAACTGATATTGATAATAGAATTAAAAAGTAAAACATGATATATAATTTAAAAGTTTACTAATTGAAAGAATAATTGCATTAAAAACACAAAATTATGTATATTCTTTAAATTTTTAACTATAATATATAGTAAACTTTAAAAAATGATAAAATTTGAAGTATTGTGTATAAAAGCAATTTGTTGGAAAATTTTGAAAATTTCATCTACAGCTGCCTTATTAAAATATAGATACATACCAAGCTGAGGAGAGGTGATAGCTTATACTCTAATATTTATGAATTATATGTTTAGGGACCTAATTACAATCAGCATCTCCCTTTCTCTCTCTCTATATATATATTTATACTAAATAATCATAGAATACACATAAAACAAGTAACAAAATACATTGAGTAATTTTAATATACAGAACAATTTACTTAATATGATTATAATTTAGAAGTTTAAAGTATATAGATAAAAAGTTAAGGAAGTAATGTTTTTATTTACATTGTTATAATGTATAATAGACAAAACATAATATGTTATATCATTTTAATACTTTGGACAAGAATGGTTATATTCTCAAATAATAATTTCATTTAAAATGATCCCTAATTTATTATAGATTTTAGTATCAGATACAATGAATAACCAGTAACATGCTTTTAATAATTTATTTCAACCCTAATTATCTAACTTTTTTTAAAAAATCAATATATATTTTGTTTGATTGAGTAATAATGTTGAAAAATCTGTTTTCCAAAAACAAAGTCAATTAAGAAAAAATAAGAGTAAAATGAACCCACAGGTAACTTTTTTTTTTTTTTGCTTTTTGAGCCACACCTGGTGACTCACAGGGGTTATTCCTGGCTATGCGCTCACAAGTAGCTCTTGGATTGGGGGGTCATATGGGATGCTGAGGGATTGAACCACTGTCTATCCAAGGTTAGTGCATACAAGGCAAATGCCCTACTGCTTGCACCACTGCTCTGGCTCCCTACAGGTGAGTTTTGAGGGAGTCTCATATGTAAATCATATTAGTACCTGAAGAAATGACAAGAAAAGGTACAAGAGATGTCATTATCAACAACAAAATAGTCATAAACATTATTTGCTGAATAGCCACTTGGAGGTACATATTGTAATAATATAATAAATGTCAAAGCAGATTCTTTAGGATGATATAAATAAAAAATATAAATGTGTTTGAACTCAAAAGACAATATTTACCTAAAACTTCATCAAATATAACAAAAATTAATGAATAGAGATGATATAGTTAACCTTTTAGGGAAGTAAAGCATATAAAATTTATACAAAAGATGAAAATTATGTAAGAATAATTTGTCAAATAAATTATACACCATAGAATAAATTAAAGCAATAGCGTTGAAATTTCTTCAATTCTCCTTATGTACTTCCCTCCACATAATATCAATGTTAACATATTTTGCTTTTTATTTTTAATCACCATTAATTCCAATAATATAAATGAAAAAGACTTCCAATTATTTTTCTCTGATTTATTTCATTCATCAAAATAACACTAACTTCTTTTAATTTTATCTCAAACATAAAATTTTATCTTTTTATATTTTTATTGTATAAATAAATACAAATTTTCTTACCTAAACATTTGTTGAAGCCTCTTCAGTTTTGGGGTCAACCTGGCAGTACTCAAGGCTACTCCTAGCTCTGCAGCCAGAAATTACTCTTGGTAGAATAGGGGAATCATGTGGGATGCTGAAGGATGGAATTGAGGTCAGCCACAACTCAGCCAAATGCACGACCTGTTGTATTATCATTCCAGTCTCACCTTTATTTTCTTGATTGAGGTTTTATTTTTAATTGTATGAGTTTAAAATTCAACCCCTTCTTATATTGATATGATGCAAATAAAATCCTATGTTTAATTGGATTTATTTTTATGCTTTGGGGAAATAGAATCCCAATATCTCTCAATTTTTATATTCTGTAATGCTTCGTATCTGTTCTATTATGTGTAATGCATGGTTAATGATCTGATACCTTGATATTTAAACTAATTTATTTGTTAAAGTTTTTGTTTTATTTTAATTTTGTATAAATAATATATTTTGGATCATTTTTAAAGATGAAATCTGAAGTAGTATTGTTTCATTCCTTTGCATATGCCTATCCAATTATACCAACATTGTTCGTTGCAGAGATTCTCTTTTCAAAATTGAGAAGATATAGGTTCTTCATTCTACATTAACTGCTAATATATATGTGATTTTCTTTTTGAACTTCACTAATCTATGTATTTATTTTTATTAGAATGCCATAAACTTTTATTTGTTGGTGCTTTGTAGTATAGTTTGAATGCAGGGATCCAAGTGCTTCCATTTTCCTTTTTATTCTTAAATTTGCTATAAACATTAAACATTGTTATGATTCATGCAAATCATAGAAGATTTTTGCTCTATTTTCTTAAAAATGTCATTAGTACAAACTCAAGCACTTTTATATGTGGAGCTTGATCTTGGCACACAATTGATCCAGTTTTCATCCTTAGAACCCCATGAGACCTTTGGCATTATCCCAAAGTGCTTCTCAAGTTCAAAGCCAGGAGAATGCTATGACCCAAATAACAAAAATAAAACGTAAAAAATTAAAATTTTCTTAGAAACATGTTTAGTATTGGAAAAATTTGCTATTTTATAGAAATATATAGATAATATATATATTTGGTTTCTGAGCCACACCAGGTGATGCTCAGGGGTTACTCCTGGCTATGCATTCAGAAATCACTCTTGGCTTGGGGAACCATATGAGACACAAGGGGATCAAACCGCAGTCCGTTCTATGTTAGCACCAACAAAGCAAATGCCTTACTGCTTGCGCCACTGCTCCGGCTCTAATTATTATATTTTTACCCACTTTATACAAGTTAGTATCTAGTTTTGTTGTTTTTAAGTTTTATATAGCAATTGTTTTATATATGTATTTCACTGTCAAAGTTATTTTTTAATTACTTAAGGGTAAATTTCTTTTAGCCTTTATAGAAAAATTTAGAAATATATTACAGAATTAAAATAAATCTCCCATAAAATTGAGTACTTCCTTTCTTGGCATCTATGCTAAGATACACAACACTAATTCAAAATGCTATATGCATATCTATTTCATTATATTGCTTCACACACTATACAGTATATGGTAACAGCCAAATGTTCAATAATAAAAAATAAATAGATAAAGAGTAGCAGTATATATACAATATAAAATATACTCACATACACAATGGACTACTATTCAAACACAGGGAAAACAAGCAATAATATAGCTCACTGAAATGTGTATAGATATGAAGTTTATCATGTTGAGAGCAATAAGCCAAAGGATAAATAGAAATACCAGATTGCTTATTCTGTTGTGATTAATATGAAAACAAAGCAAGGGTATATGCAATATAAGTTGATAATAAAACCCGAGTAATTTCATACTGAGATGAGAGCACCAGTTCTAGGATAAATAGGAGGACTAGAAGGGAGCAATGCTGAGGTGGTTTGAAAGTAACAGAGTATGGAGATGAAGGTCTTTGGCACATTCATGGTCATGAGTTGAGGTAACTATGTACAAACTTTGAATGTCAACTCTACTGTAAGTAGCCAAACAAAACACAATAATAATATTAATAATAATAAAGATATATCTGTGGCAAATAACAAAGTCTATTGTTTATCCCACTCTTTATGTCTTTCTAAATAAAATATTTTAAATAAATAAATATATAGATTGTCCAGTTTCTTGGTTTTATTTTGGGGCCAGGTCCTGCAATGCCTAGAGGTTGCTCCTGGCTCAGCACTCCAGAATTGCTTCTCTGTATACTCAAAGGACCACATACGATCATAGAGATTAGACTTTGACCATCTGTGTGCAAGGAAAATGCTCTACCTGATACTATTTCTCTAGACCAGCAATTGTTCAGTTTTAAACAATGACATCAAGGAAACTGGCAAAAATACTATAATCTCTAATTTAATGAGACTTTGTCATTAGATGAATAAAGTGAAAAAAATCAGCTATAACTCATATTTAAATAATAATTCAGTGGTGTCATATTTTATCATTTAGAATTTGTATAAAA
This sequence comes from Suncus etruscus, assembly GCF_024139225.1. Taxonomy (NCBI): domain Eukaryota; kingdom Metazoa; phylum Chordata; class Mammalia; order Eulipotyphla; family Soricidae; genus Suncus; species Suncus etruscus. Next base: position 85,782,664 of record NC_064855.1, on the reverse strand, counting down.
GAGGCACATTATTTCATCTGCTTATGAGTTCTTAAAAGCATCATCAAAGGGCGTAAAACTCACAAAGTAGCTTAGCTACAACTTCATCCTATCTGTGACCCAGAACATTACAACAGCTTGTGCAGCATAAAAGGACAGGGAAAGATAAACATCCTTTGCAATTATATAACAATAAATGAACCATAGCTGATCAGCATTATGATGGGATGTGTATTGAGAGAATTTATTTAGTCTTTTAGTCATTTAGGAGGATTTGCACAGAATAAGTTCATTGGGCATATGGGTAGCATGTGTTCAAGGACTCCCTGAAGCATTAAAGTGACACATTATTTTAAAATATAGTACACCATCATTGTTATTATCTTGAATCTAGTGAGAAAAATCAATCTATTTTTGTGTACACAAATTTCTGAGAAATTAATCAACATAGCAAAAAGAATGATGGAAAGTAATCAAGTATTCTTTTAATTGTGAAAATCATGAATTAGAATAACTTTATTGCATTTATGATATAAAGAGATATCTTTCATTTACCCCTCTATAAATAAAATTTTATTTGATTTTAAATATTTTGTTTCAGGTAAAAATTGTAGTGCCTTTTAAATTATATATAATACATAATATATATTAATATATAACATCTTATAAACATACACTATTTTAAATAATATCACATACAATACATTTATAAAAATATTTGCACTGGATATTTAGGAATAATTAAGCAGATTAATTCCATTAACTTATCTTTCAAGAATATTCAATTAATGAAATTAAAAAAATACTCTGCTTGCAAAAGGCCCTGGTTTATCATGCGTATTTTCATATGTATCACCAAGAGCAATGGTTCTGAGCACCATAAATCATTACTAAGCACAATACAGTGTGCCCCAGAACTTAAGAGAACAAAACAAGCACTTAGCTTATACTGCAAATATTTGTTGATTTACTGTTATAAATTTTTTGTGGTATTGAAATATTACTAGAAATGTTTGTTTATTCTTCAGGGGAAAACAATAGAAATTGGTTAGAGCTTTGATTTTTTGTTTTTTGTTTTTTTTTTTTTTTTTGGTTTTTGGGTCACACCTGGCGGTGCTTAGGGGTTACTCCTGGCTATTTGCTCAGAAATAGCTCCTGGCAGGCATGGGGGACCATATGGGACACCGGGATTTGAACCAACCACCTTTGGTCCTGGATCGGCTGCTTGCAAGGCAAACGCCGCTGTGCTATCTCTCCGGGCCCAAGCTTTGATTTTTTATAATAATATATTTATTTAAACACCATGATTACAAACATGATTGTAGTTGGGATTCAGTCATAAAAAGAACACCCCCTTTCACCAGTGCAACATTCTCATCACCAATGCCCCCAACTCCCTCCTGTCCCCAATCCCTGCCTGTATTCCAGACAGTCTTTTTACTTCCCTCACTCATTGACATTTTTATGATAGTTCTCGGTGTAGTTATTTTTCTATCTGCACTCACCACTCTTTGTGGTGAGCTTCATACCAGGAGCTGGTCCTTTTCACCCTCACATTTGGAAATTATTTCAATAATAATTTTTATTGTTCTTAAAAATCATAAATGAGTGAGACGATTCTGTGTGTCTCTCTCTCCCTCTGATTTATTTGCATGAGTTCAGGGATCGTTCTTAGAATTACTCAAGGACTAATATGTGTTGCTAATGATGCTGCCCTTATGAAAAACACCATAATTATTGTACTATATCTCTATCATCAAATATTGAACATTTGAAGCATGTATATATATTAAATATAAAATCCATAATGTTTCACTAGATAGATCAATATTTCAACCTTAGAAATAACTGGTTATATAAAAATTTCTAAAATTCCCAATATTTTTATCTGAAAAAGCTATTATTTTACAGAACACGTAGATATAAATATATATTCATATTAATATAACAAACCTACATTAAAATAAACAAGATGGAATAAAATATACCTGAGTTCTATTAAATTATGTCACATACATTTTTGTTAATACTGTTCTTGTAGGGGCTGGAGAGAGCACAGCATTAGGGCATTTGCCTTTCACACAGCTTATCCAGGACGAATGGTGGTTTGATTCCTGACACACATATGGTCCTCAGAGCCTTCTGGGAGTGATTTCTCAGCGCAGAGCCAGGATTAATCTCTGATACCCCAAAAATTAACCAAAAAACGTTCTTGTTAATATATCAAGTTATTCATAGAAATTATGCCATGAACAAGAGCATACCTGCTGGATAGGCCCAATTGTAATTAAATCTATTCTATATTTATTAAATTACATTGTAAACAGATCTATTGCTTACTTAATCTAATTATTTTTAGTTCTAATCATTCTACAATTGCACTTTTGTCTTGGGGTTATATTTACTCTAGCTGTGCTGTAAAGTTACTACTTAAATGCTAGTAATCACTTATTAGATTCAAGAGATATTAAATCTAAAATTAAAAGATAAAGATTCCAAAATAGCCAAGTGTTTCAAATATAAAATAAAGTAACCAGAAATCTCTTTTGAAAAACTTGATAACAAACAAAATAATTATCAATGTAGCATAAGTGCTAACCTTAGAAAAGCTTTGCTTGTTTTACCTAGCAAAAAAAAAGTTAAAAAAAACCTTAATAAAGGCTTATGAAATGTATCTATTTGACTCCAGTTAAGTAAAACAAAATTAAAATGATAGAAGATATACATTATTTTAAACTAAATTATATTGACAGCTAAGATGTTATGACTGAAACTAAACATTACTTTTTGTAAAGGAAAAAAAAACTCATGATGAATAGAAAAAATAATAATAATATCCAGCTAAATATGTAACTCATAAGACATGATTTGATGTTAAAAGTCTATTGCATTATTGAGATTAAGGCTAAACACATGCTTCATCAAGGGAAATATCAAATATACAGATGTAAATATATAAATCTTTTTACCACTTACTGTCAGGAAAATCTAATAGAATCAATTTCTCAATTTATGAAAAAAAATTTAGGGCCAGAGCAGTAGCACAGCAGTAGGGTCCCCCATGCCCAGGAGTGATTTCTGAGCACTTAGCAGTTGTAACCCCTGAGCTTCACCAGATGTGACTCCAAATCCCCCCAAAATATTTGTAAGAAAAATATCTTTCTTAAGAAAATAGAAATGATAGAACTATACTTTCTACAGCAGGTACATGGAAGTTGAAGGAGTTTTGATGCTGAAACAGTGATCAAAGAAAATCAAACACTCTGGTGGTATATATGGTATTGGAGCATTGTATGCTTGGGACCCTATCATTAATTGTATTGTTAATTCACAATACCTCAAATAATAAAATATTTAGACAGACTTTCTAATGTTTACAATTATGGGGATATGGTGGGAAAGAACTCATATTTTTGGTGAAAGTATAAACTGGTTTAGTCTTCATGAAAAGTAGTACTTTTAACTCAAGCTATGGAGAATATGAAATACATTTATAATTAATCAATATTATTGTAGAGGAGAAAGTTGCCTATTTCAAGTCTACAACAGGAATTGTGATCATACCAGAAAAATTTAATTATATTAAAGACAGGATTCAACTCAAAATTTATACTTGCCAAAGACAAAGAAACGTTTAAAGAAAAATAAACTAAAAAAATTTAATTAGAAACCGTCATAGCTGAAGTTTTGGTTTGATGTCTCTACAGTTTGGTGTCTTTAGGGAGATCTCTGAAAGGAGTGGTAAAGCAGAGACATTGAAGAAACAGAAAATGTGGGTGATGGATGCAGCAGGCATTGCTTTGGTAGAGAAGTTGCTTGACCCTCACTCTCCTCAAGATATTGCCAACTTTCAATTTAATAGTGAGTGTACCCATGTATTTGAAGACTTGGTTTGTATCTCTTTCAAGAATGAGTGAGTTTGTGGAACTGACTGGGTGAGGATATGGTGATTACAGTTGTCCTCTTCTTTTACTTTTTTTCTTATTTATTTGGCCACAATAAGGTGTCTTTAAAGGTAACCCCTGGCTCTGCACTCAGGAATCATTCCTGGCAGGCTTGGAATACCATAGGGATGCCCAAGATGGAACCCCAGACAGCCACGTGGGAAGAAAATGCCTCCCTGCTATCCTATTGCTCTGGCCTCTGTTCTAGTATTTTAAAGCTAGTTTGTCTCTGTGAATTCCATGAGTTTTTGTTTATTTATGAAGCCATTCTTTCAAACCTGAATTCAAGTCTGGGTGGATGACATATACATGGGCAGGCAAAACTGAAGTCATGGGGCTGGAGAGATAGCACAGCGGTGTCGAATCCCGGTGTCCCATATGGTCCCCTGTGCCTGCCGGGAGCTATTTCTGAGCAGACAGCCAGGAGTAACCCCTGAGCACCGCCAGGTGTGGCCCAAAAACAAAAACAAAACAAAACAAAAGGCAAAAAAACTGAAGTCATGAACAGAAGTACCAGAGCTAAACAGAGCGAAACCTTTAGACCTTTGGTTCTTCGTTGTAATCCACTAGAATCAAACAGAGAGAAATGTTTAGCCCTTTGGTTCTTCGTTGTAATCAACTAGAATCAATGTTGGAGTTTCCACAGTAGAGAAATCCCCAAAATTCAGTTCAATAAAGTAGAGCAGTAGTGTGGATCTCAAGTGAAAATCAAAATTACCTCTTCTATTCATCCTACCTATTACCATACACAGAAGCCTCATTGATCATCCAACTCTACTTCTTTCAAAGCTTTTTTGTAGCCAACAACAACAAACACACATTTTAATATAGTTTCAGAGAGATAATCAAGAGGTAGGGTACTTACCTTGCACGAAGCCACGTTGGGTTCAAGCTCTAGCATCCCATATAGTGCTTCAAACCCATCTAAGAATTACACTGGAATACAGATCAGGACTAAACCTCGAACATTGCAGGGTGTACTCAAAAGAAAAAACAAAACGAAACAAACAAACAAAAAATGAAATGTAAACAAGACACATACCAAAAATAAAAAGAAAGAAAGAAAGAAAGAAAGAAAGAAAGAAAGAAAAAATTTTAAATCTAAATCAGTGTTGACTTATCAGGATTGTATTTTAAAGAGTTTTCTTAAGGACCAGAGTAATAGCATAGCAGTAGTGTGTTTGCCTTGCATGCGACTCATTCAGGATGAACTTTGGTTTGATCCCCAGGCATTCCATAAAGTCCCCCAAGCCAGGAATGATTTCTGAGCACAAAGCCAGCAGTAAACCCTGAGTGTCACAGGATGTGACCCAAAAAGCAAAAAAAAAAAAAAAAAAAAAAAAAATCGTAATCTTAATGAAAACAAATATGTTTGGTTGAGTGGTTGAGTTCTAATTTGTTGTTGTTGTTGTTGTTGTTGTTGTTGTTGTTTTGGGGGATCACACCCGGCAACACTCAGGGTTTACTTCTGGAAGATCAGAGACTGGAGTGGTGGTACAGCTGTAGGGCATATTTGCCTTAGACACGGCTGACCATATGGTCCCTAAACCAGGAGCAATTTCTGAGCACATAGCCAGGAGTAACCCCTGAGAGACGCAGGGTGTAGCCCCAAAACAAAAATAAATAAATAAATGATCAAAATTAATATACATTCCATCACAGTATATCCAACTATTATATATGTACAATAAATATAAATTATAATTAATTATGTTTAAAATAAATGAATGATAGTTTTTAAATTAAATATAAATGAATCCTTATGTGTATGTCACATAGCTTCACTGGCATTGAATAGTGAGTATATATTTTATTACTTTCTAAAATAAGTTAACCATTTTTAAATGTTTTATAAATTAATATTTATATATTAAATAAGTAAAATTAACATGAAAGAATCCTATGCCTATAATTTGAATAACACAATTCAACAAATAAATAAGTATAGGTTATTAGAATAATTTTTGATGTTTTACTATCTTGCTTTTCATATTCAGGTGAAACTTCTAATTACATATGCATGTAGTAAATTTAAAGAACTTTATAACAATTCAACTTGCATAATTAATAATATAATTTTAAAACATAACTCAATCATTAATAATTTATACATATAAAACAAGCAATGAATACTACTATAAATCTATAAAAATAACATTTTAATGAATTTCTATTTAGAATAGTTTTTTACTTAGGATCATAGATTAATATATTAAAAGATTATCCAAAAGTATTTTAAAAACTTTAGTACAATCTATATATTTGCATAATCAATGTATTCACATAAAGTTTTTATTAAGGTTTTTGTTTTACATTTGGATTATATGTTTTCATTCTTTTAAAAGACCTCTAAACTTTTCTACATTTATATACACATAGTATCAAATGTATGTTACCTATATACTACATATATAATTATGACTAGTGTATGAGTATTTTTTATTTATATATATATATTTTAAAACAATATTTAAAAGAAAATGTAAGGTAAGATTCCAGATAAAATAATTTTAAAATAACCGAGTTAAAATGATGCAGATTAATTCACTAAACTGACAGAGATTTTGATTTATTAGATTTTGTGAGATTAGTGAGTAATAAAATTAAGGAAAGTTCGGCATAAATGAATTTATGCTGACAACTATGGCTTAAATTATTTATGACATCCTTCACAGTATGCTAATGAATAGACTTTAGTATCCCATGAAACAGAATTTTGTTGTATAGAAAACTAGCTTAAATACAGCAACTAATTCCCCCAAAATAATAAATAAAATAATCCTGGTAAGATTCTCTGCAGTTAATAATTTTAATTAGAAATTAGAATAACAGTAAAAATAGAAATTTCAATATGTATTGATAACCTTAAATAAAATTCATTTTAAATTTTAATGTCTACCTTTTGTTGTAAATTATTTATTTAGCAGTCTGTTCCCAGAAAAGTCTAATAACTTGCCTGAACTGTTATTTGATTTTCTTTTTTGTATTCCAGTGACAATATGAATGAATGGGAATAACATCTTAAAAGTAACCCTGAGTCTTATAACATCAAATCTAAAGACTACACATTTCTACCTCAAAACAGGGCTTATGGATAACATATACTTATATGTAATTTTTAGTATAATAATTTTTAATTTTGTATTATTTATGTTGTGAGTTTAATAGTTGTGGCATAGTACTTAGTTTATCTGTTCTGTATGTAAGTCAGAGACGTTGAAAATTGTATTTAGGTACCAGAGTTATAGAACTGTGGGTAGGGCAGTTTGCCTTGCACAGAGCTGACAAGGGTTCAATGTATAGCATCCCATATGGATCCCTGAGCCTGCCAAGAGAGATTTCTAAGATCATAACAAGAAGTAATCCCTGAGGGCAGCTGGGCATAATGCAAACAAACAAACAAAACTTATTTAGTGTTAAATACATGTATGTCGAAACATACAGAAGCAATGTTTTGATGACTTATGTAAAAATGTACAAAGTATAAATATATAAAAATTCTTAAAGTTAGAATTGAAAGTTTTGCAAAAGCTATTTATATTTTCCTCTTTGTTGAATATTGATTTTGGTTATATACCTAAATTATTCTCTAAAAGCTACAAATTTATTAAAAATTTAAATATATTTTAGTTGCAACCATCTAAATTATATTTTTGTATTAAAATGATCCTTTTTAAAAATCATTTTTTTCTTTTGTCAACACAAAAAACATGCAATAGACTCTCCAGAATATATTTGAAAAAGGGAAAACATTAGGATATAATAAGTACACAAAATATAATGTGGTTATCAATTTAATGATATTTAAGAGTGAGTTAAAAATCATTTTCCTTAGTTGAGACTCAAAGATAAATTATAATTAAAAATTTTGTTATAATTAGAATAAAGTATATTGTTTTTAAGTAGTTTCTTTTACTAGGGCAGCCAGAGAAATCTCTGGTGACTTTGAGGTTGTAAACTAAAGAGATTGTTTTTTCTCAGTTCTTGAATCTAGAATTCTAAGTCCTTATGTTTAGGTTAGTTTTATTTTTTTATTGTTGTTTTTATGTAGGGACTCTGACTGTGTTTTAATAGTCATGCTTATGGGATAGCTCCAAATATTTGCAAGGACACAAAAATGTCAAATTAGACTTTATAAAATTGCTCTTTAAAGCACTTGATTTACAAGGATAGTTCGTTACAGCATGAGGTACGAGGTCTAAATTTTCTAAAATACAAACTTTTCAGGAGAGTATTTTAAGCCATACTATTACATTTTTAAATAATCATTATTTCTAAAAATAAATAGCATTGTGTGAATTTTAAATAACACTGAAGAGAAGCAATTTTCTCTTCCCATTTGGAAATTTACATTTAGTGAATGTCTGTCTCCATAATGTCTGTCTTAAATAATTTTAGTTAGTTCAGCTTAAACTGTATGAGAAGAATAAAACCATGAGTAAATTAAATGGACTCAAAGTATTCAAATAATTTATACACTAACAGTTATAATGCACTTGGTGTGATTATACAAATAAAATATTGGAATGTTGGCAAACATAAAGATGGAAAATACACAGTACTATTTAAACATATCAGAGGTGAGGTTATGACCCACTCCAATTTTGCAACATTCTTCTCAGGCCAAAAAGAAAATAAATGTTATAGAAAGAACAATATGAATAAGTGCCTTTTCTAACGTTTTCAAAATGTATTCATGTGAAAATTGAAAAACGAGTGAAAAGTTGATAAGTTTGAACTAATTATTCTATGGTGAAATAATTATTCTGAGAGGTGATTTTGGCAGCAAACCTGAGAACATTTTTAATTCATCAAATAAAATGTTTTATCAATACCACTGCTAACGTCAAAGATAATTACATTGTGTGTCTGAGCTAAAGCTAAAGGAGTGCCCATTTGCTTTTTAGGAGGCCAACCCGAGTTCAATCCCTGGCATTCTGTATGATTCCCCGAGCCTGCCATGAGTGACCCCTGAGTGCTACTGGGTGAGGATCGCCCCAAAAATAATTTTATTGTGTTACTTTCAAATGTTTGTGATTTAAAAAGTCATAATTGAAATGCTATTAAATCATTATAAAGAAATTTTTTTCATCAGAGGAATATCATTTAAGTTGGCTATTAGAGAACATTAACACATGCAGTCACATTAACTTTATTGGATGATATTTATGTGCTCATATAGATAAAATATTCTCTAGTTTCTCAGTTGTAATTTTTATTAAAATATATTACTTAAATATATTATATCTTAATACTTATTTAATTTCATATTGTGGCTCAAAAATTATATGTGTGCAATACAACATTAACATTTTAGTGTACATATAAATAATAACTGTTTATATTGTTTGTCAGCAGATATTTAGCAGTCCCCTCTTTCACTATTGTGGATACATTGCCCAATATTGAGAATAAATAGACACTTGTTTGCAGGTTGATTCTTTTATTGATGGAATTTTCAGTGATAGTGAAAAGTGTACATAGAGGATCAGAGAGAATGTAGATAAGTAGAATGTAGATAAGTGCTTACTGTGGAAAGTCTTACAATGAAGTTGTTAATGGGTGTTCACAGAGGACATCAGGGCTGATAAGATCTGCACAAGTTTCCATACAGTGTAGATACAGATTAGTTTCCAACATCATTAAAATAGTCAACAAGCTACCAGTAAGGCACTCTTTATATTTAGGGAAATTAATCCCTGCCACAAAGAGTTTTGGGGAACTGCAAATCAGATATCAAGATGAGAAAAAGCTCCCTACAGGAAATGATAAAAATCTCTTCTCAAGGCTCATGTTTTGACATTTCTCTCAAACAAATGCTCAGGAAAGGCCTAACGGCACACTCGAAGGATGGTTATTATACTATGATGCATGTTCAGGGAGAGAAAACAGATATCTAAAGAGAGAAGACTCGGAAAGTAAAAGGAGATTTCCATTGCAGCACTATTCACTAAAGCCATAATATGCAAGCAATCCAAGTGTCTGAGAAAAAAAAGGACTAGAAACATCTATAATATAGATGTAGATTTTTCTAATACCCAGATTTTCTAAGGTTATAGATTATTCCTAATATACACAGTTATTAAGAAAACGAATTTATAAAGTCTGCTAATATTGGGTAGACATGGAGAGTGTCATGCTGAGTGTAATGACTCAGAGAGAAAGAGACAGATTGCACTCATCTCTGGAATATTAAAAAAAAAGAATGAGTATAATATCCCAAAACAATACAAATTTGGGGTCAGGGCTAAGTGGAGTTAGCACAGAGAAGGAACAACAACTATGACAAGAAATGTTGTAAATTATCACTCTGGACAAAAACTGGGGGTTTAAAGAAAGTATGAGTCTTACTCCTTTATTAATAGCATTGCAAACTACAGTGCCAAAAAGAAATAAAAGGCAAAGGAAAGACCAAGAAGCAATGTGTTTGCTATAGCGATTGACTGCTGATGGTTATAGTGGAGGTGGGAAATTAGATGACAAAGGGACAAACTGATAGCGGGAAATGAACATTAATAGGGGAAAATGTGTCTTGGAACACATTTTGAACCGAAATCAACCATCAACAACTTTTCACTCTCTATCATGGTGATTTAATTTTATGAGAGTGAGAGTGAGAGTGAGTGAGAGAGAGAGAGAGAGAGAGAGAGAGAGAGAGAGAGAGAGAGAGAGAGAGAGAGAGAGAGAGAGAGAGAGAGAGAGAGAGAGAGAGTTTCCAAGTTCCCATCTAAAGAGAAACATGGGCATGTCCAGAATTGACTGAGTTTATTTGGGAAGCTGGCTATATATATATTTTTTTTAAAGTTGCCTAATTTTTTTAAACTTTTTTGCTATATATCACACAAAGGAATGTTGAGTTTTGTTCTAGCATGAAAATTATATGAGTATTAATCTGATAGTTTTAAGATTAGACAGTTTTTTTGTTGCGATATTTATACACCACACCAACCATCACAGTTAGATATGTTCATTATCATCTTGGGATTTCCATTTCATCATAACATCTAAATTAACAGTTCTATTGACAATATCTCAGAATTTGTTTCCATTTCTTTTTATATGCTCATTTCATTAGCAAAATCCTCTGGTATCTGTCTTTCTTTAAATTTTCACTCTTTCACTTAGCACAATAGTCTTCAGTTACATCCAAGCTACAAAAATAAATTCAAGTTGCAGTGAATTGAAAGATTTTATCTTTTTATAAAATAAAAGTATAAAAAATCATAATCTATTTACTCACTCATCTGTTGTTAGATACATAGATATTTTGTGCAATATTGACTATTGTGATTAATGCTGTGATAAAAATATTTGTGTGTGTCTGTTTGGGTCACTCCTAGCAGCACTCAGGGGTGATTCCTGGATCTGTTCTCAGAAATCTCTCCTGGCAGGCTCAGGGTACCATATGGTATGCCAGGAATCTAACCCAGATCAGTCAGGGTTGGCAGCATGCAAGGCTAATGCCATAGTGCTATACTCTCATTCCGGTCTCTGAAAATGTATTTTTGTAAGAAAATGTTTTAGTGTTCTAGAGGGTAAATAACTAGAAAAGGAATTGCTGAGTCGCTTTGCAAACATTATTTCCATTTATTTTTATAAGTTTGACAATATTTTATTGTCTTGTTATAGTTTTTGCTTTGAAAGTGTTTAACAGTTGGAATGCAAGACTTCCCAAATACATGATATATTACTAGTTATATCCACAACTCTGATTAATTTATAATTTTAATTATTTATTTCTCTGAATTTTTATATTATTAAAAGAGCTAAGAGCATTTATAAAATTTTAATTTTAATTAGCAAAAATGTATATGGGATTAGTTTCACTTTTTGGCTTTTGGTTCACACCTGGTGGCATTTAGGGATTACTCCTGGCTCTATGCACAGAAATTGCCCCTGGAAGACCTCTGGGAACCATATGGGATGCCGGGAATCAAACCACTATCTATCTATCTACTGCCTATCCTGGGTTGGCTGCATACAGGGCAAATGCCCTACAGCTGTGCTGTCTCTCTGACCTGGGATTAGTTACTTTTATTTCTGGAGAAAAATTCCTCTAGTCATAGCATGCTTTAGAAAGAAATAACAAATACTTGCTGAGGGACACACATATAAATACTGAAAAATAGCATAGCTAAGAATACATTGAAGATATTATAGATTGTATGAAACTGTTAGCTTTTAATAGATCTGAAGGAAAAAATAAAGAGGTTACCTTTGCATTTTCCACACTTTTAACATAACATAAATATGGAGATAAATTTCAAGACTCTAGGGATGATCTGTTTTTTTCCATCAAGATGTAGAAATAGAAGCTTATTTACTCATCAAAGTAAAAATAAATTTAACAGAATAAGTGTTTTAAGCAAGTGCAAGTCATTGGGTATCAAACACTTAACTACACATCTCTTACAGACAGAGAGAAAACATGAGTAGCATTAGAATGTCTTTATTTCATGGAAGAAAGTTAATATTTTACTTAGATTTACTGAACTTATTAGAATATTGAATGCTAAAGATAAAAGAAGACAAAAGGTAGAAGCTATAATGAACTGAGAAAATGGCACTTTTGAAGAATAATGGTAAAGTGTTCAGAGAGCAAAAATTTAAAGAAAATATATGCTTAAAGACTTCTGTACCCTATTATGATCACTGGAGTCTTCAAATGAATGTTAGTATATTCCAGTATTTATTCTACCTAAAATAATAGCACTAAGAATACACTCAATATAACCCACAGAAGGTTAGACAAATTCAGAATTTTCATCAGAGTAGAAAATTTTAAAATGTAATGTATCTCAGGTATAGTAACCACAGTTATTTAAATATAAGATTATTTAGCTTGATTATAAATATTCACTGGAGAATCCACAATTATTCACTTTTCTAAGTAATTACACTGCATTATTGATGATAAGTTTAGGTAATATTCAACATACTAAATAATAAAAATCACTCAATTATACACACTATGAAAATAATATAGAAAAATGTACCATAATTACCCAGTAGCATATTGTTAAGATATATAATAAGATTTAGTAAGTTTGAAATACACATGTACAGGAATATAAGTGCATATTTATGTGTATAAATGTATGCTTAGTGTTTTCATCTGAATCTACACCCAAAAATCACTCCTGGCTGGCTTGGGAACCATATGAGTCCCAGGAACTAAATACTGGTCATTGATATTCAAGACAATAGCAATACACTTAGTACTATCTCTCTTGCCCAAGACTACCTGTTCCTTATATTAGTTTCCAGGTAAATTTGAGCAGAATTTGAAACATTGCATGTAAAATTATAGATGATTTTTAAAGATAGTTGTAAAATGTTTTAAAATATTTTCCCAAGTAAAAGTTGTAAAATTTTACAAGCATATGCATTTTATAGAACATGATGTTACATTGTATAAATTGAATTAGCTTACTGAAATTTATAGTTTAGGCAGTATGCCTTTAAAATTATGTTATATATATGCAACAAAACTGGAAATGTGTAAAATTTATTTGATAATCAAATATAGACATATAATATCATAGACATATAATATCAGTTTATTTTAAGCTCTATATTTTGCAGATTGATAAAATAGCATACATCTTGAAGGATAAAATGATAACAATAAACTAGTGATGATGATAGTATTGAAATATAGGTTTTTTCAGAAAGTGGCAAACTATTTAAATAGCAATTCATGTTTTCTGCTTTCTAGCTACATCTAATATAAAATTAATTCTAAATATAATTTTAATAGTGTACAAATATCTCAAAATGATATCAATCCATCATAATTTTTGGAAATTTAATATTACGATTTATATTATATATAATTATATTTATAAGGTAAATGAATAATGTGTTCAAAATAGTAAAAAAAATATTTTCAGTTATTTCATCATCAGAGATAGCACAGCAGATAGGGCTTATAAATTTTATAGGGCCGATTAGGGCTTAATTCCCAACATCCCTATGGTCCCCAAGCTGACCAGGAGTCATTCTGAGTGCAGAAACAGGATTAACTCCTGTGTGTCACTAGGTGTGGTTCAAGAGCAAAAAAAAATTACTATGTGAAAATTGTGCAGCTAAATATGTGTGGCCAGCAGGAGCATCCATAGGCTGTTGCAAGAATGTACATTTAAAAAGGACCAATTGGAGTTGAACCTGAACTACAAAACCCAGAAACAACTGCCTGTTAGTTGTGGGTAGAGTTTGGGGGTAAAAACTCAAGTTTAATTCTATATGAGATGTATCAGTCAAGCAGGAGAGTGGCCCCTTTTGTTGAGTTCTGAGACTGTGCATTTCTTCCAGTCAAGGATCTGCCCAAATATATATAGTAACTGTACCAGACTATGAAGTTCACATTGGAAAACTACATAGAAACACACCACACCTTGTGACTAAAAATGATAGTTCTGGAGGCACAGCCAACACCATACAACTACATAAGGTCTCTTATCAGGACTTTTGGGAGGAAATAATTGGGATGTTCAAAAAACTAAAAGAAATTATGGGATGAACAATCCATGAGACTCAAAGAATATTAGAGTAGAAATGAGAAAACTTCAAATAGAAATATCAGGGCTGAAAAGCATGGTAGGAGAATTTAAAGTTCTACTGCAAAACCTTAATAGAAGAATAACAGATGCTTAGGACAGAATCAGAAAAGTAGAAGATGACCAGCAGGAAAATCCCAATGAAGAATCAACAACATCACAGACATCATTGCTGAGAAATTTCCAGAACTGTAGAGTGCATGCAAACACTTCCTGGATGCCTGAAGATTACCAGTTAAGAAAGATCCCCCCTGAAAAAAAGCATCCCAAATCACATACTTGTCAGAATGAAAAAAATAAAAACCACAGATAAGGATAAAGTACTTTAGCTCTGGAAGTTTCTCTTTAATGATGTTCTTGACCGTTGATTCTTCCTGGAAATTTTCTTCCTGGGTCTCTGGGACTCCAATGATTCTTAAGTTGTTTCTGTTGATCTTATCATAGACTTCTATTTTCATCTGTTCCCATTCTTTGACTAATTTTTCCATTGTCTGCTCATTTGCTTTAAGTTTTTCGTCCAATCTCTCCTGATGTATGGAATTGTTATGTATCTCATCTTCCACAGCACCAAGTCTATTCTCAGCTTCTGATACCCTGTCCCAGAGCTTATCCATTTTGTCATTCACTTCGTTTACTGACTTTTTCAGTCCTGTTAGTTGACATGTTATTTCAGTTTGGAGTTTTGTGATTTCTGTCTTCATATTTTCTTGGTTCTTATTAGTGTTCTGTTCAACTCGATCCATGGTTTCTTTGAGTTCTTTGAACATCTTCCATATTGCTAGTCTAAAGTCCTTATCTGAGAGGTTGATTAGTTAGTTGGTCATTATCTGGTCATCAGAATTGTCATCTTCATTCTCTATGTCTGATGCTGGCCTGCGTTGTTTCCCCATTGTCACACTTGTATTGTGGGTTTTTCTACGTGTTGTGGTGGTATTCATTGTCTATATGATGCAGGCAGCACACTCCTCTGGCTCCTCCCTTTCTGGGTGGGCTGACTTGCCTCTAAGGGAGGGGAGTCCTCCATGGATGAAGCCTCACACTGGGTCAAATCTTAGGCCCGAGCATGAAACAGAGAAGACAGTCCGGAGAGAAATGTTTGCTTCTGTGATATAGCACCATTCTTAGTGTGATTTTTCCTTCTTGTTGCAATGGTGTTCTTTCCTTAGAAAGAGTGCAGGGCCGCTCCGCTTTGCTACACGGCCGTGCTCTGCTGGAGCCTCTTTTTGCCCCACTCGCAAGGGTTTCACGCAAGAGGACAGTAGACAGACATATACAGGTCGCACTCACAGTTTTTCACAGTTGGGCCCCACTGGGCAGGCGTACTTTCGTGGATTTTCCCCGCCTGATGTCACACACAGGGAGCCGGCTTTTGCAAAGGCTTGCCGGTTTTCATGCTCTGGAGTCCCTCCCTGAAAATGGCCTCTGGGCGAGCGAGTTTTCTGGAGCCTCTTTTTGCCCCACTCGCAAGAGTTTCACGCAAGAGGAGAGTAGACAGACATATACAGGTCACACTCACAGTTTTTCACAGTTGGGCCCCACTGGGCAGGCGTACTTTCATGGATTTTCCCCGCCTGATGTCACACACAGAAACAAAAAAAACACCAAACCAAACCAAACCAAACAAAACAAAACAAAAAAAAAAACACCATGGTCTTGATATAAGAAACATGGCATAGCATATAAAGAAAGAACAGAAAGGAAGAGAAAGAATAAGTATAACTGGGGACAACAACTTCAACAATCTATTTTTGGTCAATCTCTCTGTTTTGGTGTGATTATTGAAGTTGTTGTTCCCCAGGGTTTAGCAAATTTATCTCAAACAGCTCTCAAGGCCCAAAGGCAGTGGTAGGATATAATGACAATGAATGCTTTGCCACAGATATTTTATTCAGCCAGAAATTCTTTCAAATTTGAATACAGATACACAGCTTTCTAGATAAACAACAGCTCAGAAACTTTACAGAATCAAAACCAATTTTTTTTTTTGGTCACAACCTGCAGTGCTCAGGGGTTACTCCTAGCTCTCTCCTTAGAAATCGCTCCTGGCAGACTTGTGGGATCATATGGAATGCTGGGATTCAAACCACTGTCTTTCTGCATGCAAGATAAATGCTCTACCTGCATGCTATCTCTCCGGCCCCAAAATAAACTTTAAAAGAAGACTTTATGGGTCTACTTTAAGGAAAGGCAGGCCCAAGCAACATACCAGACACATACAAAAAGATAACACTTAATCCCATGATAATAATCTCTCTCAACATTTAGTCAGTGGTTCCCGACTGTAAGAAACTGTAAGTGTTTCCCATGCGTATTTTTTCACTGTCCGGTCTCCTGAACCTCTTGGGAGTGGGCCAAAAAGGGCCCAGAAAAATAGCTCTCCCAGAGGCTCATCCAAGGGCTGGAATGCCAAGGAACTGTGTCCAACCATGAAAACCAGCTATCCGCAGTATTCTGCAGAAAGGCAAGTCCTCTTTTTGTGATGTCAGGCTGGGAATATCTATGCCTTCCCAGTGGTTCCTGACAGTGAGAAACTGTAAGTGTTGCCTGTGTGTGTTTTTCCACTGTCCTGTCTGCTGAACCTCTTGGGAGTGGGCCAAAAAGGGCACAGAAAAAATAGCTCTCCCAAAGGCTTATCCAAGGGCTGGAATGTCAAGGAACTGTGTTCAACCATAAAAACCAGCTATCCACAGTATTCTGAAGAAAGGCAAGTCCCCTGTTTGTGACATCAGGCTGGGAATATCTACGCCTGCCCAGTGGTTCCTGACTGTGAGAAGCTGTAAGTGTTGCCTGTGCATGTTTTTCCACTGTCCTGTCTCCTGAACCTCTTGGGAGTGGGCTGAAAGGGCCCAGAAAAATAGCTCTCCCAGAGGCTCCAGAAGAGCATGACTTCTCTGCTTCGCTTTGTGGCCTTGCACTCTTTCTAACCAATGAACCCCACCACATCACACAGAAAAAAATCACACTACAAGCATGACAATGGGGAAACTTCGCAGACAAACACCATGCAAGGAGAATGAAGACCATAGCGCAGATGACCTAAAAAATTATAATCATTTGATTAACCTTTTGGATAAGGAGTTTAGAATAGAAATATGGAAGATGTTCGTTGAACTCAAAGAAAGCATAGATCGATCTGAACAGAACACAAAACAGAAATCAGAAAACTCCAAACATAAATAACAGATATAAAAAGCATGGTAGCTCAACTGAAAATCTCAGTGGATGGCCTCGCCAGCAGGGTAACAGCAGCTGAGGACAGAATCGGTGTGCTGGAAGATGAGATGCAGAAAAACTCAACACAGCAGAAGAAATTGAAAAAGAGCCTTAAGACAAACGATCAGGCAATGGAAAAAGTACTCAAGGAATGTGAGCAGATGAAAATAGAAGTCTTTGATAAACTTAACTGAAACAACATAAGAATCATTGGAGTTCTAGAGACCTAAGTAGGAGATCTCCAGGAAGAATCAACTGTCAAAGACATCATCAAAGAGATACTCCCAGAGTTAAAGACTACATGTAATCAAATCCTACATGCTCAAAGAGTACCAGCTAAAAGAGACACAAAGAAAATCACCCCAAGACACATTTTCATTACAATGACAAATCCCAAAGATAGAGATAGAATACTGAAAGCAGCAAGATCAAAAAAAAAAAGGAAACTACATGCAAAGGAGTAATCCTAAGACTTACAGCAGACATGTCAAAAGAAACTCTCAAGGCCATAAAACAGTGGTGGAATATTGTGACAAGACTGAATGAAATGGGTGCCTCACCAAGAATACTGCACCCAGCCCGACTCACGTTCAGGTTTGAAGGAAAGATACATAGTTTCATGGATAAACAACAGCTCAGAAACTTCACAGATGAAAAACCAGCCTTAAAGGAAAAACTGAAAGATCTACTTTAAGACAAGAGAGACCAACAAACACAGCAAACTTATCTACAAAGATGAAATTAAATCCTATTACAATCATCTCCCTCAAAGTCAATGGACTAAATTCACCAATTAAAAGACACAGAGTGGCAAAATGGGTGAAAAAGATGAATCCAACATTCTGCTGTCTACAAGAAACACACCTGAATAGTCAGAACAAACATAGATTCAAAATCAAAGGCTGGAGGAAAATCATCCAATCAAACAACAACCTTAAAAAGGCTGGGGTGGCCATGTTAATATCTGATGACATGAACTTTATACTCAGAAAAGTTGTAAGGGACAAAGATGGACACTATGTACTAATCAAGGGATATGTGCAACAGGAATAAATCAGACTGTTAAATATATATGCACCCAATGAGCAAATTATCTAATACAATTACTGACAAATCTGAAAGAACTCATCAATAATAACACAATAATTGTGGGAGACCTCAACACAGTCCTGTCAACACTTGATAGGTCACCAGACTGAAACCCAACAAAAACATACTAGCCCTGAAAAGAGTAATGGAAGAAAGAGGACTAGTAGATATTTATAGGACACTCCAACCCAAAAAAAACCTGGATACATATTCTTCTTCAATGTTCATGAGTCATTCTCCAGGATAAACTACATGCTGAAACATAAAACATACCTTCATAAAATTAAGAGGATAGAAATCTTGCAGGCTACCTTTGCTGACCACAAGGCTCTGAAATTAGATGTGAACTACAAAGCCACATAGAAGAAACACTTTAACAACTGGAAATTAAACAGCCTGCTACTGAACAACATGTGGGTCCGAGATGAAATCAAATTGAAAATCAAAACTTTCCTGGAAACAAATGATAATGAATACATAAACTGCTAGAATCTATGGGACACAGCAAAAGCGGTCCTGAGAGGAAAATTTATAGCTTTGCAAGCACACCTTAGGAAGGAAGAAGGAAGCCTGAATAGCTTAATGATGGAGATCATAGATTTAGAAACCCAAAATCAATCAAAAAGATCAACTAAAGCAGAAGTTGGTTATTTGAAAAAATAAACAAGGTTGATAGACCATTGGCAGAACTTACAAAGAAAGAGAGACAGAAACCTGATAACCCATATTAGAAATGAAAAGGAGGAGATCATGACAGATATTGCAGAGATTCAAAGGGTAATCAGATACTAATTTGAGAAACTTTATGCTACTAAACATGAGAACCTAGAAGAAATGGATAAATTCTTGGACACATAACCTTCCACAGTTAAGTAATGAGGATGTAGGATATCTAAACACTCCCATCACTATTGATGAAATTGAAACTATAATCAAACATCTGCCCAAAAAGAAAAGCCCAGGCCCAGGTGGATTTACTAATGAATTCTTTAAAGCCTTTCAAGAGGAGCTACTACCAATTCTAGGCAGGCTTTTTCATGACATTGTAAAAACGAGAACACTCCCAAACAGCTTTTATGAAGCCAACATTGCCTTGATAACAAAATCAGACAGAGATGCTGCCAAAAAAAATTACAGACTGATATCCCTGATGAATGCAGATGCAAAGTTCTTCAACAAAATCCTATCAAATAGAATCCAATCCATCATTAAAAAGATCATACACTATGACCAAGTAGGTTTCATCCCAGGAATGCAAGGATGGTTTAACATCTGTAAATCTATCAACATAATACACAACATCAACAAGAAAAATAAAAATCACATGATCATATCAATAGATGCAGAGAAAGCATTTGATAAGGTCCAACGCCCATTTTTGATCAAAACTCTCAGCAAGATGGAAATAAAGGAACCTTTCTCAATCTAGTTAAAGCCATCTACCACAAGCCACCTGACAAATATTATCCTCAATGGAGAAAAACTAAAAACCTTTTCTCTAAATTTTGGTACAAGACAAGGCTGTCTGCTCTCACTACTCCTCTTCAACATAGTACTGGAAGTGCTTGCTATAGTGATCAGGCAAGAAAAAGATATCAAGTAAATCATTATAGGAAAGGAAGAAGTCAAGCTCTCGTTGTTTTTAGATGACATGATACTCTACTTAGAAAACCCTAAAGACTATACCAAAAAGCTTCTAGAAACAATAGACTCATATAGCAAGGTGGCAGGCTACAAAATTAACACACAGAAATCAATGGCTTTTTTATACACCAATATTGATAGGGAAGAGATGGATGTCAAGAAGGCAATCCCATTCACATTAGTGCCACACAAACTCAAATATCTTGGAGTCAACTTGACCAAAGACATAAAGGACCTATACAATGAAAACTATAAAGCCCAAATCCAAGAAATAAGAGAGGACACACGGAAATGGAAACACATACCATGCTCCTGGATTGGCAGGATTAACATCATTAAAATGTCAAGATTTTCTAAAGCATTGTACAGATTTAATGTGATCCCTCTGAAGATTCCCATGACATACCTCAAAGAAGTGGATCAAACACTTATGAAGTTCATCTGGAACAATAAGCACCCTCGAATAGCTAAAGCACTCTTAGGGAAAAGGAAAATGTGAGGCATTACTTTCTCCAAGTTTAAATTGTACTACAAAGCAATAGTTATCAAAACAGCAAGGTATTGGAATAAAGACAGACCCTCTGATCAGTGTAATAGGCTTGAATTCTCAGAAAATGTTCCCCAGACATACAATCACCTAATCTTTGACAAAGGAACAAGAAATCCTAAGTGGAGCAGAGAAAACTTCTTCAAAAAGTAGTGCTGGCAGAACTGGTTAGCCACTTGCAAAAAAGCGAACATAGACCCCCAGTTAACATCATGTACAAAGGTATTATCCAAGTGGATTAAAGACCTCGATATCAGACCTGATACCATAAAGTATATAGAACATGTAGGTAAAACACTCCATGATATTGAGACTAAAGGCATCTTCAAGGAGGAAACTGCTCTTTCCAAACAAGTGGAAGCAGAGGTCAACAGATGGTAATACATTAAGCTGAGAAGCTTCTGCACCTCAAAAGATATATTGCCCAGGATACAAGAGCCACCCACTGTGTGGGAGAAACTATTCATCCAATACCCATCAGATAAGGGGCTAATATCCAAAATATACAGGGCACTGACAGAAGTTTACAAGGAAAAAAAAAACATCTAATCTCATCAAAAATGGGGAGAAGAAATGAATAGACACTGATAAAAAAGAAATACAAATGGCCAAAAGGCACATGAAAAAATGCTCCTCATCACTGATCATCAGGGAGATGCAAATCAATTACAACAATGAGATACCATCTCACTCCACAGAGATTGGCACACATCACAAAGAATGCAAACAATCTTGCTGGTGGAGATGTCGAGAGAAAGGAACTCTTATCCACTGCTGGTGGGAATGCCGTCTAGTCCAACCTCTATGGAAAGCGATATGGAGATTCCTCAAAAACTGGAAGTTGAGCTCTCATTCTACACAGCTATTCCACTTCTAAGGATATACCCTAGGAACACAAGAATACAATACAAAAACACTTCTTCACACCTATATTTATTGCAGCACTATTCACAATAGTCAGAATCTGTAAACAACCAAGATGCCCTTCAACAGATGAATGGCTAAAGAAACTGTGGTACATATACACAATGGAATATTATGCAGCCATCAGGAGAGATGAAGTCATGAAATTTTCCTATACCTAGATGTACATGGAATCTATCATACTGAGTAAAATAAGTCAGAGGGAGAGAGAGATGCATAATAATCTCACTCATCTATGGGTTTTAAGAAAAATAAAAGTCATTTTTGCAACAATCCTCAGAGACATTGAGAAGAGGGCTGAAACCTCCAGCTTACTTCATGAAACTCACCACAAAGAGTGATGAGTGCAGTTATAGAAATTACTACACTGAGGACTACAATAATCATGTGAATGAATGAGGGAACTGGAAAGCCTGTCTGGAGTACAGGTGGGGGTGAGTTAGGAGGGAGGGTGATTTGGGACATTGGTGGTGGAATGTTGCACTGGTGAAGGGTGATGTTCTTTACATGACTGAAACCTAATCACAATCATATATGTAATCAAGATGTTTAAATAAAGAAAAAAAGAAAAAAAGGAATACATATGGATAGTCAGAGAAATCATAAATTCGAAGTTAAATTTTGGATTACAATAATTCAAGCAAATACTCCTTTAAAAAAGCTATGGTTGTCATATATCAGACAATACAGACTTTAAGCTTAAAACAGTTATAAGAAACAGGTATGACCATTTCTTAATAATCAAGTTATATTTATAACATTAGAAATCACACTCTGAACACATACGGAACCAATGAGGGTCTAGCAAAACTCTTAAAATAGGGGCCAAATTGGAGGTGCAAGCAGTAAGGCATCTGCCTTGTGTGCGCTAGCCAAGAAATGATCGTGGTTTAATCCCCCGCCATCCCACCACATAATCAGGAGTAAACCGTGAGAGCCACTGGGTGTGGCCAAAAAACAAAAACAAGAAACAAACAAAAACAACAAAAATCACTTAAAATAATCACTGGTATTTTTTAGAAAGACTTCATAGCTACCCAATAATAGTGAGAGAATTCACTGCCCTGTAATCTATTGATAGTTCAACCAAACTAAAAGTTAACAAGGATATGATGGCTTAGACGGAAGAAATGGAAGAGAATGGCTATGAGTATATGGTATATATGTACATATAACAACTTCTAATTTGAGTTAAAAATAAAAATAATTGTAGTTTTTTAAAAAATTTCTAGGTGTGGTCAAATATTACTGATTATATGTTCACTGTGAAATACACCACTTAATATTTTTCAAAAGAAAAGCAGAAATCAAAAGAATATCATTGGCTTTCAACAGGAATATTTCATTTATGTACACACATGTATGTATATACATGAACACATGTTATACTAAAACTAAAATATACTAATAACTTCGGGCATAGTACAAAATCTATAATATAGAAATACCATATTGCATAGCAGGTAATTATATAAGTATCTTGTGTATGTCCATGCAAAACATATATATTTACAGTCATATGTATATATCTATCTATAAATGGTGATATCCATTAAACATATTTTCATTATCTCAGTCTTTTCTTTGTGATAATATACGTAATTTATTTAATTCAGCTTAAAATATCTGTGGGGAGCAAGACAAACATGGTTTGGCAGAACTTGTTACTTCAACTGAATTAGGTGATCTTTCCAAATTTCCCTAAAGTCAGTGTCCAGAGGCAACAAAAGAGATCTTTTTTGCTTCTAAATCGTTTCTATTTGATACAATTAAGGCTGTTTTCAGAAGGTTAAAATAACGGGTAATAAAACTTTTATTCACTTACAACCTATTGTATCTCCAACAAAAATTAATTCCCATTAGGACTGTTAATTGAAAATTACACAAAATTCTTACCTTTTATGAAACTGTTAGTTTCCAATTCCTTTATAAACAATAAAACTGGAAAAACACAACAAAGCTGCTATTTCTGTCTTCCCTAACCTGTATGGTTATTAAAACTACCATCACAATTGACTATGAAAGATTGCAGAGTGATGGAAACTCATTTCCAGGCAAAGTGACTGAACTTTCCAGAAAAAGACCACCTTCAGCCCACCCGTTGACACAATTCAGCATTTCATTACAGAAGGGAATAAAACATCACCCTTAATCCATTTGAATCAGTTTGCTCAGAAGTTTCTCCAATGTCAGAAGTGTTCTGATTGTCATTTCAGCAAATGGTCTTTCTGTCCGGAGACATCTAAAGTAATCATGACACCTGTGTTTACCTTAAGTGCCTTTTTTTGTCCCAATACAACATAACTTGCTACTTCATTTTCTGTAATAAGTGATGTTTCCAGGCTGACTCTTTCTCCTTTATTCATGTTTGCATATGTGAATAAAAATTAAAACCTAGGAAGCTAATTTATTATACCTTGGTTTTCAAGCCTCTGGTCAGGTTGGTCTTCTTCTGTTCTTTTGTCATTTTTTAAAGTTCCTAGTTTAATATAACTTAGTATTTAAAATATAAGAAAATAGTAGAAAAGGAAAGTCTTGTCTGATTGATTATTCTTATTTGTAGGTATTTTTTTCTTTCATTTCAAAAACATTACCTTTTTGTTTCTGGGCCACATCCTGCTGCGTTTAGGATTTATTCCTGGCTCTATGCTTAGGGAACAATCCCAGTAGGGCTCAGCAAGGCCTTTGTGGTACTGAGGAATCAAACCCAGGTCATCAGTGTGCAGGCAAGCTCTCTACACACGAAAATATCTCCCCAGGCCCAAAAGTGTTACATTTTTAAGGATTATTCAAGTATTAATAAATAGATTAAAGAAAGTCTTGTATGATGAATTTTTTGACTATGTCTAGCTTTTATAATGATTGTATTTCTTCTCCTCTACTCAAAATATTTTGTACTGCATTTAATTACATTGCTTTCCAATTTAAATGGATTAGAATTACATGATCCTTTTACCTAAATGTTAAACCAGATAGGAGAAAAACCTTGATGTTTCTACTTTCTGAATTATTCAAAATTTCTCTTAGAACTTAAGGATAAAATAAATAATTCAATTCATAGTTTCATATCCTTTTTCTTTTCTATCCTTCAAATATTGATCATTAATGAACAAAATTGCATGTAGTAATGTTTATATTTTCACTTTTATCTAACAGGATATAAAAATTTGGTGATTTGTGGTCATATTAAATAGTAGATGAACAGGAAATTTTGATTAAATTAAATAATTAATAAAATGGAAAATGTGTAGGTTAAATTTTATAATATATATATTTTATAATAGTCCAGGTATATGAATATGAATTAAACTAAAGATTTAAAAGCAATGTAATATTTAAAAACAGAGAAAAGTACTGCTTTTTTGTATGTAGAATGATCAGTTTTAAGGAACTGTACACTATTGAATATAAAAATTAATATTGCTAATATTAATTTATAGATTATTTATTGTTTTGTTTAACTTTCCACTAATTATTTTTAAGGAAAATTGGGCACTCAGATTGCTCTTCAAGATTTTTTATAAGAGATGCATTGAAGAAAATATTATAAATTGAGTGGAAATAAAAAAGAACAAGTATTATATTTAAGAATATCAACATTGAGATACATTTGAAAATTCAATTTAAATAGTATTACAAATCAAAGCAAGAATAAGCACAAAAGAACTACATAAAATTAATACAACGTAGAAAAATAGCAACAGAATACAAAAATAAGGCAAATAAAAAATACCAAATAAAAAATCACCACCACCACAACAAAAAAATTCAACTGGGAGAACTTATTTCTCTATAATGAAATTGATAGGAATTGATATTTAATATGGACACATTCGTGCATCTGAACAACAACAAGAAATCCAATGCAAAATTGACTGATGAGGTGGCGCTAGAGGTAAGGTGTCTGCCTTGCAAGCACTAGCCAAGGAAGGACCGTGGTTTGATCCGCTGGCATCCCATATGGTCCCCCCAAGCCAGGGGCAATTTCTGAGCGCTTAACTAGGAGTAACCCCTGAGCATCAAATGGGTGTGGCCCCAAAAAACAAAAACAAACAAAAAAGAAATCCAATGCAAAACTGAATGATGGAAAAAAAAACTTGCCTTATCACTTAACAAGGACACTAATGGAACAGAGAGATAATACAGTGTTTAGAATATTTGCCACATACAAAGCATACATGGGTTCACTTGCAGGCTTTCCAGGTTGGACCCAAGCATCTCTAGGGTGATCACTAGGCACAGAGCTCTGAGCACCTCTAGGTGTGACCTAGAACAAAATCAACAATAAAAACTTGCACTTATGTAGTATAAATTCTAATTCAATGTTGCATCAATACATAGATGCCATTTTATAATTTACTATTAATTGATTGGAATTAAGTTAGGACCAGTTTATTATCACTGCATAATGTTGATCTATAATCTGGGTAAAATGGTGCTAGATAGCTGAAAAAAATAACAATTAACCTGTGAAGCAAAGTAAAATAATTATGCATTGAGTTTTATTATTTATAGAGATATGTGTTATAGACAAATGTGACTTTGAATATTACTAGATATAGAACTGAGATATGGTCTCTTTTACTCTTTTTTTCTCTCATTTTCAAATGTGTTCACTCTCTTATTAATTCATTTATAACGTTCTAGAAAATTTTTATAATTAATACATTAAATTGTAAGAGTTTTTCCTAATTTAACCATTTCATATATACCAACAACAGTGTACTCAGGTTCCCTTCTGACACCTCCCAGCCTGCCTCTATGACAGATATTCGCCCTTCACAATCTTGCTCTCTCTTGTTTTTACTTTCTCTCTTGCTCTCACTCTCACTCTTTCTTTATCTCTATTTCTCTGTTTCCTCATTTTAAGCATTGTTATTTGTGATATTTTTATTAAATCATGAACATTATTTTAACTTTAATCAATATCCAATTTTTATCCAGAGTGGTCATTTCCAGCTATAATTGTCATAGTGGTTCATTGTCTGGCCTGATTTCACTCCCTCTGTTCATTTTTCTTTCCTTTTTTGGGGGGGAGGGATGGTCACACCCGGATATGCTCAGGAGTTATTTTTGGCTCTGTGCTCAGAAATCTATCCTGGCAGGCTCAGGGGACCATATGGGATACTGGGATTTGAACTGATATCCATTCTATGTAGGCCACGTGCAAGGCAAATGCCTTACTGCTGTGCTACAGCTCCAGCCCCTCATCCTTCTTCCTGTATTTTGATGGGTTTAGATTTTTTTTCTTAAACCCGACTAACACCATATTCATATTTTACACATATATAAATATTTACATTTCTATATTACATATTAACCTCATATTAGATGGATATTTGGGTGAACAGTGTCTCCCAGTCGTGGACAGCCATTGTATTCTGGTCATTTATTTCCTTTGAGGTTTATAATCTTCTTAGTTTAATGTAGTCCCATTTACTTCTCTTTGCTTTCACTTGCTTGGTGCTGCATTTTAATAGATACCTTCCATTTCAATATCCTAGAGACTTCTGCCAGTGTTTTTATTTATGTTCCTTATGGTTTGGGGTCTGATGACAAGGTTTTTCCATTATCACTTGACTTCTGCACATGGCACTAAAAGGGGG
The DNA here is from genome assembly GCF_024139225.1 of Suncus etruscus. Lineage (NCBI taxonomy): Eukaryota > Metazoa > Chordata > Mammalia > Eulipotyphla > Soricidae > Suncus > Suncus etruscus. The sequence goes on along the minus strand of NC_064855.1, from coordinate 85,755,159 downwards.
TCTGAGTTCTTCTCTATCTCTTTTTAGTTTTTGGCATATATATGGCCAGTTTTTTAACATTGCATTTGTAACTATTCCTATGTTTATATATGGAGGAAAGTTGGAGTTAGTGGGATATTCAGTGGGTAGGGCATTTCCAATACCTGAGCTTCACCGTGGGTCCATCGCTGGTACCCAATATGGTCCCATGAGAGCTACTAGAAGTGATCTCTGAGCACAGTCAGAAGTAGGGCCACCCTCGTATGGCCCAAATTTGTTACCAATGTTAAAAATAGAATATGTGTCTCTTCTGGACACAGGATACTCTTCCCTTGTTATGAATGATTGGCTACATGAAGTGTGAATACTACACTCTATTGTGTAATTTTCTCTCTGGCAGTCATTTTGCTTAGATTTTATGTCTCTGTATCTTTTCCTTCAGTGACTCGCCTGTAATATTTCTGAATAATGTGGCATTCATAACACTGATATGACTATAAAGAGTCATAAAATTATGACTTATTGAACATTTAGGAACAAATATTTACTATTGATCCCTAACAGAGTGAATAAAAAAGACAATACAAACTTTTATGATATATTAGCATGTTTGAAACATAAATTTTTCACTACAATTTTTTATATTCTGTATTAGTTAACTAGGTACTACTAATAATTATTAAAGTTTAACTAGTTATAAATAATAACTCAAAATTTTTTCAGACAGCTTTTTCAAATTATGTGTTAAGTAATTTAAATGTATTGTTTGTTTTGTTTTTGCAGCTTAGTAATGACTAAATTTTTTTGTTTGTTTTGTTTTAGGTACAAACCAGACATCCTCAGGATTTACTCCTGCCTCAATGCTCAGCATTCACGCCTGGCGACTTTAAAGAAACACCAGTGCACAACACACTCTTGGAAAGCTTGGGGAACAACATGAGGTACTGGGAATTAAATCCAGAACAGCATGTGCAAGGCAATACATCCTATCTACTGTACTATCTCTCTGCCCCAAGGAAAAGAAAATGTTTACCTCAAAATGCATTGTATAGCAGTAATTAAATATCCAAATCAGATTTTAATTGATTTTTAATTCATGATTCTATTTTATTATTTAATTTATGTTTAGTTTTAGGAGAAGTGTCACAAAGCAGTGCTCAGATGATTCAGAAGTCACTGTTGGTGATACTCAGTTTTGCCAACTGAGATGGGAAGGTATAAAATATTTAGGTCTGTGTTCAGTGTTTACTTATTTATTTATTTTGGATCCCGAGTATATATATTTATGATTTCAATTAGGTAAGACAAAATTCCACTCATATTACTTTCAATGTATACTAGAAAATATCCTTGGGTTTTTGTTTTTGTTTTTTTTTGGGGGGGGCCACACCCGGTGATGCTCAGGGGTTACTCCTGGCTATGCGCTCAAAAATTGCTTCTGTCTTGGGGGACCACATAGGACTCCTTAACCGCTGTCCAGCTGCATGCAAGGCAAACACCCTAATGCTGCACCATCGCTCCGGCCCCAGTACTAGAAAATACTCTTAACTACTCTGAATTATTTTCTTAATAATTCATTGCTTATAAATGTACTGTATGTTTTTTCAAAAGTTAGAACTTCTCCATGTGATGATGATCTTAGTAAGTAATAAATAGAGAAAGAAATGACACGTGATAAAATATCCTTTAGAGTAGATATGTCAGCATGTAGAGATGAGTCCAAATGTTCAACAGATGGCAAACTGAGCAAGGTACAGCTGGGAGCTAAAGTATAATTTTTAGAGAATAAAATGTATATGTTAAAAATAAAGTGATAATGCATAGATGAGATATTAAGAGGATGTCTTTAAATAATAATGAAGTAAGGTCATTTTAGTCAAGTTTCATGCTGAGAAAATAATTGGACGCTGCTGGACTAATTTCAACTTAATTTATGACATGACCTTTAGGCCAAAGGATGACATTACAATAAAGCTATGTTCTTATTTTAAACTAGACTTAATTCTTCAGTAACAGTAATGTGTTTTATGATAAATCCTATGAATATTTGTCTTTAATACAATATCATATATATGCAAACCATCAAAGCATACCATCTAAGTGATTAATTTAAAATTGACTCATAGTTTTGAAAACTGATTTGCTACAAACTATAAATAATTCAGCAACTTACAAATATTACCAGAGCTTACATAAATATGATTTTCTGATCATTAGCTCTGTGCTCTCATGTGTTAGATGAACAGTATTTTTTGATAATTGTTCTCTAATTCAATTCTCAAAATATTTATTCAAATATTTTCTTGAATTTTTCAGTTAATAAATGTGGCCATACTTTTCACAGGTATTAATTAATATGTTTACATAATAGACTGTAGAGTCAAATATGCAACCCAATTATTAAGAACAACATGTTTATGAACATGATACATATTATTAAGTTTTCACTAATTTTTACAGCTAATATTTATTCCAAATTATGAACATATATAGTTAGACTAATTAGTATCTTTATTACTTTAAATCTAGCAAAAATGTTAATTGAAAAGTTTAATTTCCCACATTAAAATAAATTTACAAAAATGCTGATGAAGTCATCTCTGTGATTCATATTCTTGGAGCTATGTGTTTGATGAAGTTAAACATCTCTCTAGTTCAATAACTAAAGAAAGTCTCTCAAAATTATAATGATCCTAGAGTGTAAGATCTTAAACCACTCAATAAATTATTTTCACCAGAATACAGATATTTCTGGTTGCATGTTACATAAAAATTATTGTGTTTTAGAGACCGGCTTTTGGCAAAGGGCAAAGATTGATAAATTGACATTCCACATACTTTAAATTGTATTATACATTGAAACTTGTTTACTCAGTCAGCCATTCTAAATACTTTTCCCTTGGCATAATAAAGTTATTTTTTCTGGACTTCTGCTATTCTTGGATGCTCAAGTTATTGACATAAATTAATATAATATTTGCATATACCTACAAATATATAATATCTATACTTAAATTCATTCCCTAGCTTATACTTATATCTAATACCTTGTTAAATACTAACTGTTGTTATACTGTATCATGTAAGGCCTAATGATAAAATTAATCTGTACATGTCCAGTACAACAGCAAAAATATGTGCAAACATAGTAATTTTCATCCAAAGTTGATTGATTCTCTACATCAAAATGTTACAGATAATAATTTATACTGAATTCTCACTGCTTTCAGATACAACATGACAGAATCTGAGAAGAAACTGGTGATATAAAAGTATGAAAAGCGGGCTGGAGCGATAGTAAAGTGGAAAGGCATCTGCCTTACACACAGTTGAACTAAGATGGACCTGGATTAGATCCCCGGCATCTCATATGGTCCCCCAAGCCAGGAGCAACCCCTGAGAGTCACTGGGTGTGGCCCCAAAACAAAACAAAACAAAAAGTATGAAAAGCACAGGAAAGTCATTAAGATTCATGACAGAAGCTACATACAATATTTTATGTTAAGGAAAAAACTCCCTTTTAATTATAATGACGGATTTTTATAATCAGGAATGATTTGTGTTTATCTTTATTTAATAAAGCATTGTCGTTTAATTTCTTATACCTATAATTAGTGGCATATTTGTCTACTATAATCACTTATGCCTATAGAAATATTTTTCTCATTAGAATAATTATATATAATAGAGCTTCCTTCTAATAATCAAATATTTTCTATTTAATATACCTAATTTCACAAAGTAAAATGGAGAGATCAGGAAATTCTATGGCAGTTATTGCAATGTACATATTATAAATTTGTTCTCCAACTTCTCATGGAGAAGACATTTCTAAGTATTAACAGGTTACCTTGTAATTTCCCAAAGACCATTGGAGTAGTCCTAATTGGCCTGGTAACCAAATCCTCAGTTTCAACACGTAGCAAGAATCCTAGCATTAAATAGCCAGCTCAGTTAGCCTACTAGAAGCAGCACAAAAATTTCCCTGAGCACCATTCAGAACCTTTCTCCACTCAAAAAGTAATATACTAGCTAAAATTCTTGTGTGGTATTTCTATTTTTATTTTCATATTGAAATTCACATTTTACCACTGACATTAACATTCAATTGACTTTGCTTCATTTCTGTGAGAAGATCTAAGAGAACCAGAAAGAAAGGAATAAAATTCTTCCAACTGCATTCTCAAATTATAATTCAGTTTCATCTATTTTATTATACTTGAGGTCAACAAGTATAAAAGGCCAGAGAGCAAATATTTAGAGTTTTGCAGTGTATGGTGTCTTTTATGACTGTTCAACCCTGTCAAGCAAACAAAAATTAATCACAGGCCATATATAAGATTATAAACCACAAGCTGTATATAAATTTACAATGAAATTTAATTTAAGCAAATAAAAATTCAGATACAATAAATAAAATTTGAGGGGCTGGAGAGATAACACAGTAGTAGGGCTTTTGCTTTGCATACAGGAAGGATGGTGGTTCGAACTCTGGCATTGCAGATGGTCCCCCGTGCCTGCCAAGAGCTATTTTTTAACTTTATTGTTTGATTGATTGATTACTTTGGGGGCCAAACACAGTGGTGCTCAGGGGTTACTCCTGGCTCTGCACTCAGAAATCACCCCTGGCAGGTTGAGGGACCATAAGGGGTGGAGGGAATCAAACCAGGTCCCTCCTGGGTCAGCGGGATGCAAGGCAAGCTCCCTACCGCTGTGCTCTCTCTGCCTCCCAGGAATGATTTCTGAGTGTAGAGCTAGGAGTAACCCCTGAGCACCATCGAGTGTGATTCCCAAAATAAACCAAAAAAAAACAAGAAAATAAGAATTTGATCAGTTGACTCTCAGTTTTTTAATTCCAGATTTTTACAATGGCTAATACTTCCATTCACAATTTATCATTAGCTAAAATGGCTATTTAAAACAAACTAAATACTTCTACTTCATTTTGTTTTGCTTTGATAAAGAAAGGAATATGAAAGTGTGATAAGCAACATTATTTTACCCATATTTATGTCTTCAAATAATTATAAAGAACTTTTAGTAAACAAGGCATCTTCAAAAAACTAAAGTTTCATCAGCTAAGAAATAATGAAAAAAAATGGGTCAAAGATATACCTCACGGGGCTTAGCACATTTTTGTATGTGAGAAGACAGTTTCTATCTGGACATTATCTGTTCTCTGATCACTTCTTAAGCAAACCCAATAACAGAGCTAAGAGCAGACCAGGAACACCCCCAGGTATTGCCCAATGCAAAGGATAAAAAAGAATAATTTTCTGCTCTTGTAATATAAATCCCAACTACTCATATCAAAGGCCCTTTGAAATAAAGTGAAAAGACTGAATTGTAATCAACTAGTCAATAGATCTTACCTCTATTATAGATGAAATAAGCTTACTTGTAAAACATGTACACTAATAAGTATGATTTCTTATGTTTAAATTTCATCTTAACATTTTCCTAACTTGCAAATTTGGGTATTTTACAGAGCCTTGTCATTCCATATTTTACTTCTATTAACTCATAAATTGAAAGATCAGTAGGAATACCACAAATCATGTTGAATGGATTAAATAAATTAATCCGTACACACACTTAGTTCTGCTTTAATATTTGTCATCACTAAATATAGTGATGAGAATCTTATGATACATTATTTTTTATAAAATAAGGATTTATAGGTCATGACATTTTTAAAATATTTTAATTTTAATTTATTTTAATTTTATTTTAATTTTAATTTATTTTTATTTTATTTTAAAATATTTTATACAAAATTTGCAGACAAATATTTTTATTTTTTAAGTTATACAGATTTACAAAAATACTGAGTATGCTGTTAAAGATATTTTAATTTATAGAACTTGAAATATTAAAATCTTAATAATAAAGTATATTTTTTATCTTGTACCATATGTCACAAAATTTCCCAATGAGATATAGTTATTGTAGAGTTTAAAGTCATTAACAGACAAAAATGTTTGTGAGTAATATTTTTGGACATCTTTAACTTTCAGCACTATTCAAAGAAAGAGTAGTTAGGATAGTTTTTTACATAAGAATATGATTCCAAATAAGAATATTTTACTGAATTTATAAATTAAATAACTCAAGAAAGTTAGTCTAGATCTGTTATGTGTTAAGTAAGCTGCTTATAATCTCTCTCAGCTTGTCACATATACTATAAACACAAATAAAACATATAAGAACAATATCTATTGATTCATTATACTTTTATGCATTCTTCATGTTATATATAATAAATACTACAATTTATTGCTATCTTAGTTTTAAAATTGTGTCCTATCAACATGGAATGTTAATTTATTTAAAAATACAAGAAAAATAGTAATGACCTTCATAAACATATATTGTTGTAAGAAACTGAATACATGTCTAGAAACCAAAGGCATTTCTCTTGTTTACAGATTACCCCAGATCACATGGATGGTATCTTGGGGTTGCCAGCAGTGATCCCTGAGCAAATAACCAGGAATAAGGCCAGAATAGAGATGATGGTGGACCAAAAAATAAAAATAAAAAATCTGACATAAATAAATGTGTACTTATTGAATGATCCCATGAGTAGGATCTAAATGATTGCATTTATAACTTTTCAAATATTTATGAAAGTATATCATTTATAGTATAAAAATCCAAGGTAATATAAAAGTGATAATTTAGAAATGAGTATATTGACTGCTTTAGTGACTGGATTTTGGATTCACGTATTTGTTTAGTCTTCATTTGGATAGTCATTATTATTATTTTGTAACAATTAGCTGTGAAATCAATATTTAAATGCAGAACAATGTATATTAATCTTTTTAAAACTACTGAAAATTATGAACTATATACATTTTCTGGATTTGGATTGTTACCTGCTCTTCTTCCTATATTCTCTATATAATCTTCTTTATAAAGATGCTAGTAACTATCTTAGTGAAAACAGAAATTTGTTTATTAATGGATATATATGAGCTAAATGAAGTCAGAAGGAGAATGGAAATAGAACGATTTCACTCATTTTGAGAATAAAAAGGGAAAAGAAAGTATGGTTATAATATCCAGAGACTATAGAAATGAAAGCCAGGAGGACCAGTTCATGATAGAAAGATTGCCACAAATATCAGTGAAGGGGAGATGTGGTTAGGTCTGTGATAGTTGAAAATGTTCACTCTGTACAATAACTGTGTGTGGAAAAAAGATAAGGTTGATAAGCGAGATGACTCTTCATTAACAATATTGCAAACCACAGTGTCTAAAAATAAAAAAAGAGCAAGGGATAAGAGAGGGAGAGAAAAGAGAAACAAAGAGACAGAGAGAAATGAAAAATGTCTGTCATAGAGGTAGGCAGAGGAAAGAGGGCGGTAGGGAAGTCAAAAAGAAAACTGGGGATATTAGTGACAGGAAATGTGCCCTGGTGAAGAGTGTTAAACATTTTAGCATGACAATGTTAATGAATGAGAGAAGTAGAATGCATGTCTTGAATACATCAGGAATAGTGGAGAATGGAGGGAGGTGGTGGGAAGGTTGCACTGGTGAAGGGGGGTTTCCGTTTATGACTGACACCCAACTACAATCATGCTTGTAATTATGGTACTTAAATTAAGATTTTATAAAAGAAAATAAAAGGAAAAGAATTTGAACTGAAAATTGTGAAGAATTTTGTAACTGTGAAAGATAAAAGAACAATCAGGCTTGTAATTATGGTGCTTAAATAAAGATTTTATAAAAGAAAATAAAAGGAAAAATTTTTGAACTGAAAATCGTGAACAATTTTGTAACTATGGAAGATAAAACAACTGTATCAAAAACAACCTAGAAACCCATGGTTCTTAAAATAAGTAATTGAAATAAAGAAATGTTATAATAACATTTGAAATGGTAATATAATTGCAAATAGTAACTGTTAATATTTTAAAGTAGCATAGAACTATATACTATCTTAGTAGTATGACATACTTTTATATTATTTCAGTAAAATATCACAAGTATGGTAGGGTTGGTTATAAATATATAATTAATACCCAAGAAATCAAAATTTCTAAGAAATAAGCATCAAACAATTAAAATAAAAATTATATATCCTAATTTCTTTGGAGGGACCACTAAAATGATATATATTAAAAACAACATCTTTCTACAAACTAGCAAGTACACACAAACATAACACATACACGCAATATTAATTAAATCCAGAACATTGCTTTAGGGCTTCAAATATATTTCCCAGTAATGTGAGTCAAAATATGTCTGGGGCAGTGTATTAATGTCAAAAACAAGGAAACAAGTAAAGACTTTTGAGATATCAAAAATTCAAACTAGTTTGAGGGAATTTTTATGGCACATTAAAAAGGAATGATAGAAAAAGTAAAGCAAACTTTAGATCCTAAATAAAATAATTATGTAAATAATAGTTGCCAAAAGATTATCAAACCCTAGTTGCTATATTGTCAAAATATACACGAAACATATATAATGCTATTAGTAATACATACCAGTAATATATAATAAAATTAAAATTTTTGCTGTTCCTCTCTCCCCAGCTCACAATTTATCCAAAATATTTAAATCTCAGTATGTAAAGAAAATATAAATCCTTCTAAGCACAACATAATTGGGCACATCAATAGCATGTTTAATACATAATATGTCAAAGGTAAAACATTTTTAGAACCTTAATATATGGTCTATCAAAATGTGTTACATGAAAAGAAAATTAACTTTAGATTATAATATCATATAGTACCAAATAAACTGGGGTGATGGTCTGTAAATTAGATAAATTGTATCAAATTCATGATCAACAATATAATTGAGCTTATAGTGATAAATGTAAAGTAATATACACATATAAAGTCAAATTTTGTCCATCTGTGATTATCAGAGTATATTTTGAGAAGTGAGAAGCAGTAATAGACATAATTTTGTTTTTTTTGTTTTGTTTTGTTGTTGTTGTTGTTGTTTTTGGCTTGTCAAGGTACCGTTTATTGATGTGCACAAGTTCCTTTTAAGCATGATTTTACAGGGATTGGAGAGAAGGCAGGATGGAACAGCCTGCATTACAGACAACTTTTACAGAGAGCATCCTGTGGGTAATATTTACATGCTATCTTTACAACAGAAACACAGGAACAGTTTCACTCTAAATTAGTGAAGCCTCAAAGATGTCATAAGCTTCCTGGAATGTTTGACTGATAAGACACTGTGCTATTTCTTTGGACTCTGGGGCTAGACAATGCCTTAGGTTACGTACTTGGGTCACACAAGACTGGCTTGTCCTACTGGATTCCATATGGTTTCTGGAGCCCATGTCCTCACCATATTGTCGGCTGAAGGCTCTGGCTCCCCGAGAGGCATTTTTACAAAATGCTAATTTTTTAAAAAAATAATCTCATATTTGAGATGTTATTCAAAACATTAAACACTCAAAAAGATGAGAAAAAAAGCAGATGCGTGGATATGATACTTGTTCATATATTGGTGGTGCCATCTAATATCATCAAGAAAGGAAGTAGTACTGGCAGTTCAAATCACCAGTAGTAGTGGCAGTTCAAATTATTTCAGGGGGAAATAAATTATTTATTGTTATTTGAATAATTGACTCTTCATAGGTAAACCGAGTCTCAGCAAATCTACCTACACAAAATTTTTTCCAAATAAGATCAAGTATTTAAAACTTTGATAGAAACAGGAATCAGTATTTTATCTACTTTATATTTCCTAAATCTAAAAAAATGAATAGACATAGTTATAAATCTTCTTTAACTAAACATCTATTTATTAACAAGAAATATTATTTAAAGGCAGTATTGTGTGTATAGATGTTTGCACAGTTTTTCATGTGAAACTTGTATGGTGAATATAAATTTAAAAAATTACCCATGGCTGACAAAATTTTTATTATTCTTCACAATTCGATAGAAGTAACCCCTGAAATGTTACTGCTGAAAAACAGTTATAATATTTTATTCTAGACATAGATTAAAGCACATATATGTGTTACCTACATAAAAAGTATTTATTTTTTCATTTTTAACAATACTGAAGGAATACCACATGCCATATAAAGATTAATTATTAGTGTGTATTTGCTTGAAGTCACTTAGGTAGAATAATAAGCAAATTGCCCACTTGATTATATACACATAAATATATATTTATAGATACATAAATAGCAAATTGGATTATAAGCATGTTTGGTGATTTCTGCTTTTGTGTAATTTTGTTTTACAAAATTTGTTTACAAAATTGTTTTACAATAGCTAAGTGTTAGCTAGTAGCTCAGTATGATGAGATATTAATACAGACTAAACTGAACTTGATTTTTCTTCTCCACATATTTAATATATACATTATATTTTTGAATTGAGCTTCATCTTCTTTCCCATTCTAGATTCTATTTCTATGTATTTACCCACCAGTACAAATTTTGATGTCTTTTAGATATTTAATAGTTTTCTTCATTATCTTTGGTTATAAGGCCTCCTTTTATTTCTTTATTAATTTCCTCTTTGATACTGTTCATATGTATCAGTGTGTAGTTTATCCATCAGGTATAGGAATTTTTTTCTACAGTTATTTTCTATTTTCTTGTTAAAATGGTCTAATGAATGCTTGACATATCTTTTATAGTAATAAAGATTGTATATTTGAAATTTTAGCATGTGACTTAAAATTTTTAGTTTTAAATGTCTAAGTCACTATACACTTATTTTTATTTTTATATATGTGTATATGCAAAAACTATCATATAACTTATGAGCATATGCAAATTTAGACCTAATTCAAGAAAAATCACTGGCACATGGTAGGACTTAACAAATACTTTAAATACATAGATAAATTATGTAATATAAACCACATATTGGAATTGAACAGGCCTCAACTCCAATTATAAATCTATTAGTTTGAAACATATTAACTAATGTAAACTTTATTTCCCTTATCCATAAACTATTAATAACAATTGCTGTAAGAGACTCTTTGAAATCTAAATGAGATACATTTTAATTATCTTAATATTTTTTCTTTCTGAATTTATTATCAACTGGTTACCATTTGCTCATATAGTGTTATAAAATACATTTTAGTTATAACTAAAATTTATGAATCAATGTTTCACAATTATCCACTTTCACTAAAGTAATTCCTGTGTGAATATATGTATATTTATTCTCTATATTTAATTCTCAAGATTTCAGAAAATATCTTCTGATATAATATAAGTTTTGTGCAACATTTTCAACACAATTGCATCTGCAAATAAATCATTTCTTTTTAGTACTGGAGATATGATTATAGATTAACCATGACAAAATTAAAAAATTTTATCTTGGTAACTTCATAATTTCTTGTATTACCTGAACAGTAACTTAATTAATTTTCTTACTAGTTATTGGCTTCTTCAGGAATCACTCCTGTGTATCTAAGTAACTTGCGTTCATAAAAACTATGCTGTGATGAGTCACTATAATCAACTAGTCTATATACTAAAGTCTCTCTCTCCTTAGCTCCTATGACGTTGCCATAAAACAACCAACGCATGATACCCAAATTCCTTCTTTTCTGCCTTCTCATAAACTTTAGAAGATGTGAAATACTGAGACTGGAGCAATAACACAGCAGGTAGGGCATTTGTCTTGCATTCTACTGACCTCGGTTCCACCCCCAGCATCCCCTAAGGCCCCCCCAGCCTGAAAGGAGCGATTTCTGGGTGCAGAGAGAGGAGAGTGGCCAGGTGTTACCCAAAAACCAAATAAAAATAAAAGCGAAATGTTATGCATCCAATGATCTTACTTCCAGACCAATTTTATAATGAGAATACTTGTCTAGTTGTCACTTTGCTATTTTATAGTCTAAAACAAAATTTTCATGAAAGCCATTGAGTTCTGTGCAGTTTTAATGAAGCTGAAATTTTCTTATTTCATTTAATCTTTTACTCATTTGCTCATTTACTTCTTTGTGATTTTCTTTCATCTATGTGACAGAAGAAATCACAAGCTGGAGACAAGGAATGTGATTCAAGTACAAGATACAGAGCTTGGTTCCCAACACTCCTGCCCCTTAATTTCATCCTATAACCATCATATCAGATGTGGCTTAATACAGCAATAAAGAAAGGTTAGCTGATAAAGTCTAATTGACGTTTTCAATATTTATACCATACACCATCATTAAGCATTGATTATAATGTTTTTAGATAAAATATTGCTAAATTTCTCTTAAATTTTCTTTCACTTATATATCCCTCAACAGACAATTTCCAAATTCAACTTTTAAATGACCAGAATTAAATGGGTTATTGTCTCAAGTAACTGCTCTGAGTAACATTGAATTTCCTCTTTTAGGGGAATTTTATTTTATAATAAAATTTTATTTTTAAACATTATTTATTTATTTATTTATTTATTTATTTACTTTATTGATTGATTCATTGGCTTTGGGGCCACACCCAGCAGCGCTCAGGTTATTCCTGGTTCTACACCCAGAAATCACCCCTGATAGGCTGGGGGACCATATGGAATGCCTGGAATCAAACCCAGGTCAGCAGTATGCAAGGCCAATGTCCCACGGCTATGCTATCTCTCCGGCCCCATAATTTTTCATTTTTGTTAGATTAATTTTTATTTTATTGAGGTAGCATTAGCATGCAAATAGCTATATATAGTTTTATATTTTAAAATTTGTATATTATTGTCACCATAAAAGTCTAATTTATGCCCAGTATAGACAACTAATACTTTTTAGCCATATCACTTGCTTTCACTTTCATTCTGGTAATCATTGTTAAGTATTTATATTTGTTTTGCTGTGTCTGTTTGCTTTCACTTTCACATATAAATTAATCATACTGTATTTTTATTTTTATATGACTTATTACACTTAGTAATATTTCCTTGCTATCTGTCTAATAAGACTATGTTATACATTGGGTAAGAAGTAGTATGTATATCCATATGAATGTATATATATTAAAGTATTTCCCATATCTTTTAACTCTTACATTTATAGACACATTTGGGGTCTAGTCTCCTGTATAGTTGTTAGAAATTGATCTTTTGATCTGTTTTTTGGATTAAAACTGAATTGTATCTTTATATAATTATCTTTAATTTATTTAATCTAATGTTATTTCTAAAATGGAAGATAAAATATTAATGCTTTTGTCATAATATGTATGATTGTAACATTTATAGAACTTTCAAATTTCTTAATACACTTACTGGTATTATATAGATTCTTCATACGTTTGGGTATCTAATATATAACTGACCAAATTTATCATCTTTCTCTAGCTAATTAATACTCCTTCACAATAATAACATCAGACTAGCTATTATCACTTCTATTGGTTTTATTTCTCCTCTCAAAATATATGTAAGTAAGCCAGTATCTAGAGAGCAGAAAGATAGCATAACAGGTAGGAGTGTTTACCTAGCATGATGGCCTAACCAGGTTCAAAATCTGGCATCCCAACAGGTCCCTTGAGCCCTCCAGGAGAGATTTCTGAACACAGTGCCAGAAGTGACTCCTTGAGCCTCCTACTATGGTCCCAGCCCCCAAAACTCTGCTCAATATTAAACAAATAATTAATAAATTAAAAAGAAGCCAAAGGGCTAGATATAGTACACAATGAGTAAATAGTTTGCCTACAGTCGATTTGATCCCCCAAACCAGGAGCAATTTCTGAGCACAGAGCCAAAAATAAATAAGTAAATAAAATGAAAATATAAAAACAATTATATTTAGGTATATGTTTCAAATGTCATCAGTAAAATACTCTTTAGTATACATAATTAAATAGATTCAATAAAAAGTGTAGATTTTTCTCATCAAATAACTCAAACTTTCTTTTGATATCTTCTAGTAATAAGAGCACGTTATCTTAAGATATTTTTTCTGAGTCTCTTTTTTTGTGCTCAATCTAGACAATTGCTTTTAAAATTGTTATTGCTTTCTTAGGAAGCTCTGTCTTATTGGAGGTACTTCTATTTTAATGTACTGTTCTTAAAACTACTGATTAAGCACACTGACACATTCCACTTTGAAGGTTATGCACATTTCTACCTGTGATATATAATTCCTTTATTTTATTTATATCATGATTTGCATCTTGGTGCTTGCTGAATCTCAATTTGAGATGGATACCCTAAACTTTCATTTCAATTTTTTGGAGAAGTCTGTTTTCTCTTGAACAAATATCTCTCAATTTCTCTCTATTTCTACTTCTTAACTCAGGAAAAAAGAGATGGATGCTAAAAAGAAATTCTGTATAATAAACTATGCAATTGTTCTTGTTAAAATATTTTATATAAACTGTTTTAATAAAAAATGATAAGGATTTAATAAGTAAAATCATAAGTTTTGGTTTATGTTTATATATAGTATGTTTACAATATATTTTATTTGCTTTCAATGTATTCAAATTTATTTTCCCATCCCAACAAGATGGCTTACTTAAAGAAACATTAATCTATTAAAATTTAATTAATTAATTAACATAAATATATTAAAATTAATGTTTGACTCAAGGCAAAATCTAGAGAACATTTAAATGGTAATTCTCCAAACTGGAATGTAATTACTTTCTTGAAACCTGTGTCTTATTTCTGTTATTGAAATAAGTTCATGTTTTCTTTCCTACAAAGACCATCAGATACATTAATATCTCCATATCCATTATCTCATTTGAAGAAATTTCTAGAATTTACTATGCCAAATATTTTTATTTTATTTTTTTTATATTTTTTTGGGGGGTCACACCCGGCAGCACTCAGGGGTTACTCCTGGCTCTATGCTCAGAAATCGCTCCTGGCTGGCTTGGGGGACCATATGGGATGTCGGAATTCGAAACACTGTCCTTTTCCATGTAAGGCAAACGTCTTATCCTCCATGCTATCTCCTGGGTCTATGTTTTTTTTTTTTTTTTTTTTTTTTTTTTTTTTGAGGGCCACGTTTGGTGGTGCTCAAGACTTAGTTCTGGCTCTGTGCCCAGAAATACCTTCTTGCAGCCCTTTGGATTAGAAGATAATTATCTAAATTTTATACTTACTTTTTGACCCTCCAATAATTATTCAAAATATATTTAACTTATATTTAAAGTCTTATAGAATGTATCATTTAACACTTTTTTAACTTTATTTATTTATTAATTGATTGATTGATTGGTTTTTGGGCCACACCCAGCGGCGCTTAGGGTCACTTCTGGCTCTGCACGCAGAAATCTCCCCTGGCAGGTTGTGGAATCATATGGAATGTCAGGAATCAAACCAGGCTCCTTCTGGGTGAGCCGCATGCAAGGCTCTACAGCTGTGCTATCTCTCTGGCTCCATCATTTAACACTTAATGATTTTATAGAAGCTATAAATATAAAAAGTAATATGAACCAAAGCGATAACATAGCAGGTAATACACCTTTAACATGCCTGACCTGGATTTCATCCCTAAAGCACATATAACCTTCTGATCACTTGCAGAAATAGCAACTGAGCATACTAGGTTTAATCCTAAACCAAAAATAAGGATATTTAAAATATATTAAATTATATTAACTAAATTAGTGCAAATGGTTAAGAAAGTTAAAGAATATTATTAGAATTTCTGGAAATGAGTTACTGTCAAGAGAAAATAACGAGAAATATAGCAAACTTTATCAGTAAAATCAAAACATTTAGTGATTCTATTTCAGAGGCTGTTTATTTATTTTGCTTAGGTTGTTGTGAAAACTATAAATTTTATATTCTCTGATTCAAAAAGCACATGAAAGTGACAATATTTAACTGGAATAATATCCTGACCATGTTATCTCTGTTGAAATAATAAAAAGATGTCAGAAGAAATCTTCATATATAAAAAAACCTGCACTGTCAAATTTCCAAGAAAATGCAAAAGATCTAGCATTTTATGGAAATAATAATAATAATAATAACATGTAATTGCATTATACTTAATGTTTAATTATTCAAAATTCATTAGAAACTTGGCTGAAGAGAGATGCATTTAAATTCACTTACCTTACATTCCTTCATATTACTGTTTATCTTAATTTATCTTTGTTGTTTACTGATATGCTTCAGTTATAAGAGAAGGTCAAACTGTCCTCCTCAGGGCATTTCAATTTCTGGCAACAATTTTTATTTGCTGATCATAAATGTACTTTAGATTTCTGCATTGTTATTTTATGCAATAATGTCAAGGACAAACATTCTGAAGCATGTCTAATAACACAGATTCATTTTATTTCTACCATTCACTATGCCATTAAATTGAACAATAACTAAACAATTCTTTAACTTAGTATGGCGGTATTAGAATTTCTCCCAAAAGTTTTCTGTTTGTTTTCTAATCATCCTCATTCTTCTTAGTTTAAGGACTGTTCCCAGAATAAAAGAGATTCATAAATAAAAGTCTTGAAGAATAAAACTTCAGAATTTTCAACAGTATTCATATTTCAAATTTGATTAAAAATAGACAAATAATTATTGTAAATTTACTCGTGCATTAAATGATAAAATGTTTAGTGATTTGGGGTATATAAGTTGTATACTGTACCTTACAGTATTTCTTATAGTTTAGGCATGATTTAAAGTTTTTTTGTAGAATGCTTTTATATTATTTTTCTATAGGAATAAGTCCATGTCAGCAACCCATTAGACTAAAGACAAATTTGTTTACTATTTTTCTTATGGAAAAGAGATCAACCATAACATTACTGATGACTGAACCTATATATTTGCCTACATGACTATGTGATTGAAAATAAAAGGACCCGCATAAAGTTTTTGACATATATTCTATTGAATGTTCCATTTAAATATATTTAAGATACTTTTTTATTTCCAATTATATTTATTTAAAGTGCTATTTTAATGTGATATTCAATAACACATAAAAGTTGAATTTTAATTTTCATGTTCCATTCAAAATAAATAACTTCCCCTCAGTCAAGTTACAAAAAATGTTTTACTTTACAAGTACTCTTACTAAACGTTGGAATCTAGCTTCTTGAGTTTTAATATTAAATTTCAGTACTTACCAGTAGTCATAATTACTCAGTTATACAATCTATTATTTCTACAAATCTTTATCTATAAAATTAGAGTAATAGAAAATTTAAACATTATTCCCAAAAATAAATCAGAAATTAATATAGTAAATAGGTAATTCCTTGTCTAACCATATTTGGTACTTAAATTTTGGTATTTTTGGTATTTAAATCTTATTATTATTTTACCTTTGTAGGTTACAAAGACATCTAAGGTTGGTGTAATCTCTGACACTAGCAAAAGGTCCTTTTAACTACCACGAGGAAAGATTTCTGAGCACAGAGCCAAGAGTAAGCCCTGAGCACGGATAGGTTTGACCCGAAGCAACAAAAAGACATCTGCAATCGAATATACATATTCATGTTTACACTGATTTTTACCAATTTATTTTACCATATATTTTATTAGAAAAATATTGTAAAGGTCTCTTGTATTAAAACTAAAATGTCATCTATAGATAAATTAATTTATGCATTATTTTAAATTCTCGCAGTCACATAATTTGGTTCAATGCCTAACCTGTGACTCTGCTCTGGCATCACTTTGGTCTCACTTTGTGCCAAATGGTCATACATTCTGCCCAGAGCAAACCTAGGTCAGCCAAATACATAGCAAATGTCCGGCCTATTATATATATCTCAAATCCACCTTTCTGAATTCTTAAATTTATTCTGTTGAAAAATTTGTGTATTAGGTGATATATGTTAAATTTTGATGTTATAATAATATTTTTGTGACCTAACAAGCCAGATTGCCTCTCTCTATCTCTCTCTGTCTTTGGTGCTCTGTCTCTGTCTCTTTCTCTTTCATTTTACTGTCTCTGTCTCTCATCTCCTGTGGTTTTGAAGGCTGCGCTGACTATTTTATGATTAATCTTTATCTCTCTTTTCTTAAAGACTATATCTCTTTTGAAATAGTTTTATTTTTAAATTTGACAAAATTGACAAACTACTGACATTCAAGATACATAAGTTTATAATAGAGCAATTTACAGTTTATAACCAATTTAAAGTTCATAAAATTTTATACTACTTTAGCTATATGATATGAATTCATTCAGATAATATATGTGTACTGAATTTCATTTTATCATGATTCTTTTATACATTCTGGAAATGGTACTGTTGCTTTCTAGCATATAATTTGGTTTATATATATGTTTTTATGTATAAAGCCATATCATTATATTCCTAAGTGGATTGTACTAAGATACTCAATGAATCACTCCAGTAAATAGATTCTAAAATTATACACTTAAATATTTTGATAAATCATATTGTGTAACTTTTATGGATATTAACACTGTATTATTGGTATACAATTTTATTCACAACTAAAGTCCATGGTTGTTAAACATCATTCAAATATGTCTTTATAAAACTGCTATTTTATAAATTAATTGATCAGTCAAATAATTTTATAACTTATTTATGAATCTTAGTATAAGATGGACAAACTATCCAACAACTGATTATCTGAAAAATGCAACCTAAATATATTTTCCTGACAACTCTACCTATTTAAATCATAGTTGATATAACTTAACATCTAGGTGTCTATATGTAGAATTAGACCCATGACTTACATCTCTCTACAAAATGTCAAAACATTTTAATACATACTTAAAATCAATAATTTGTAGCATAAAACTCACATTAGATGAAAGCATATATGTTTTCCTTCTTTATTTTATGAAGTGTATGCAAATAGGAACTATTAGGAAGTTTCTTTCTACCAATTACAATTTGATAAAAAAATATTGTATAAAAGAACTTAGAAATTGTTATGAACAAGACTGTTAAACTTATAAAATAGCCTTTTAGGGTGCCAACACTCATAATCATTTATAATAATTTTGTTAAAATATCCATATATGCCAAAGTGTGTATAATCATGCACAGAATTATTTATAAAGATCTTTCACTTGAATTTGAGTCAGAAGTACTTCAATTTCTACATATAAGCACATATCCAAGTTTATTCAGATTAATTAAAAAGATCTAATGGAAGAAGACCATAAATATTTTCCATGTTTCCAAATAATTATAGTTAGGGTATATATGGATTTATTTTTATCATCATTATCTTGATTTAGTTTTTATTTAATATATTATACATGAAGTTTATAAATATAAAACACTTTATTTTATAGTAAAATAAAAAATATTAAATTTTCAAAATTATATAAATGTAATACATTAAAGATAAAAATTATTTTCAAAATTACAAAATTAGTTTGTTCTTACTTAGCCTAACTAAATAAAAATATTTTTCATAAATTAAAGTTTATATAGATTAATAGATAAATAAGTTTTATTAAAAAAGAGAATATTATTCACCTATAAATACATGGCATATTTCTATTTTATATTAACCAATAACACAAAAAGTGAATAAATTGGTGGTGGGAATACCCCTGATTCAATGTCACTATGTACCTTCTACTGTGAAAGATTTATAATCCAATTTGCTCAAAATAAAAATTAAAAAAAGAAAAAGAAAGTGATTAAATCAGATGGAGCAATATTTATTGAATTATGCTCAAGATATAATATGAATGTATAGAATAAAATAAGACATGACAGATTGCATAAAGGTGTTCAAAAGAGATGAGCCAGATTTTTAGTTTAAACTCCCATACTGCTTAATCCCTGAACAACCTTAATGGTCCTCAAATACCACAGGTCCCAGACATTAAGACAAATAGTTTGTGTTCTTTTTTAAGTAAGCTATAGGAAACAATGCTTGTTATCTGTTTAGAGGGTGTGAGAAAAAATTAAGTAAAAAGATCATCTATATGGCTTTTTAATAAGTCACCTGAACGATTGTAAAAATAATTATGTGACAAGATATATAGCATTTAGACTTTTATTTAACTTAGTACAGATGAAACACTCAAATAAAGTTATAAATTAAAATGCCATGTCTAAGTAAATGTTCCTAAATAAGAATACATTATGTGACCAAACTGAACACAATATGATCACCATTAGTGCCACTGGCTAAAACTCCACTAGGATGTCTCTGGAAGTTATAGGCATTGCTGAATCTCAGTATCACTCTAAAGGTCAGTATCATCAGTACGCATCTCTTATAAAATGTTCTTCAAGGCCCCCAACCAACACTAGGAACACCTCCTTTAAGAATGTACTCATTGTGGTTTGGGCATGAGCGGTGGTGCAAGGGGTAAGGCATTTGCCTTGCAGGTGCTAACCTAGGAGGGATCCTGAGAGTCCCATATGGTTCCCCAAAGCCAGGAATGATTTCTGAGTGCATAGCTAGGAGTAACCTCTGAGCGTCACCGGGTGTGTCCCAAAAACAAAAAATAAAAATGTACTCTGTGGGTATTGTTCCTAATATGCTAGGTAATGTCTTCAAAAATTTGTAAAAGTATAAAAGAATGGCTATATTCTATACATGCTCCTGTTCTTTTTGATATGCTTATATTCAAGACAAGCTCTATTTTTTTTTTTAGTTAACTGAAGTAAAAACATCAAATCAATTGCTGTGCAAAAAGCTGTTGCTTTGAAACGGTAATGGGCACTTCTTGAGAGATGAAATAGAAAAACCTTAGGTTAACTCTGTTAACTTGTTTTTCTCTAAAATAAAATAACGTTTATCACATTTTAATGAGAAGTGGTAGTTTTAGAACTGGAGCAAGTATGTTGTCAAAGTTAGGCTTTGAAAAAGCTGGAAGATTAAGAAGGCACATTTTCTTTCTTTTCTTTCTTCCTTTCTTTCCATTTCCTCCCCATCCCCTCCTTGGTTTTTGAGCCACAACCACTCTGAGTCGTTTTTGAGCCACAGCCACACTCTTAGGGGTTACTCCTGGCTATGCTCTCAGAAATAGCTCCTGGGGGACCATATGGGACTCCAGGAATCAAACCCATGTCCTTCCTGGGTCAGCTGTGTGCAAGGCAAACGCCTTACCGCTGTGCTATCCTTTCGGGTCCTGCCACATTTTCTTAACGACTTTATTGCCTGAATACTTGAGAACAAGTTTTTGGGGTTGTAACTGACAAATATTTTAATATTTTTTTTCTGTTGTGGTAGTTGAATTAGGGGCCACATCTAGCTGTGCTGAAATTCTATTTCTAGATCTGCATTCAGGAATCACTCCTGGTGGTGCTAGGGAGACCATATTTTGTGCCCGAATAGAACTTGGGTCAGTTGCACTATCTTCTTAAAAAGAGAAAAGACTCAGCTCTTAAAGGAAATGAGAAAAACATACAATATAAAATGTATTTTCTTTATTTATATATTCATTGAAATTATTTTATGACAAGTATCAGAAATTCATTATCTAAATATTATCTCATATATAGTTTTCTAAAGTTAAATATTCTAAGAAAAGGCTTATAGTTTAAGAAGAAAATTGTCTTAGAAGTTTCAACAGTGATCATTTAGGTTTTTATAGTTTGTTGCAAATGTCCAACTACTTTCACAGATGTCTCAGACAAAGAGCTAAGAACAACTTGTTCTACTTTGAACAAACTGCTTTCAGCTTTGTTTCTAAATATACTATAATTTGCATAGACTTATAGAGGAACATGCTTCATATTCTTTATCGGAAAAGAGTGTGATAAATATATTAACAAGAACGTTGGGCAGCTTATTAATGTTAAAAGCTAATCATGTTTGAATTTTAATTATAAAATTATCAATAGTAAAATTTAGAAAATTTAAACCATTTATCTGTAATTTAGTTTATGGAATAATATTTACTAAATTTTAGGGTTTGGGCAAGGATAAAATTAAATAAAATGTAAGCAGTGATGACAATATGAACAAAATTGATAGCTTAATTTTAATATCAATTCTCATTTTTCCAATGGACAAAATATAATGTTGATAAAAAATGAATATCCCAAATAAAATAATAAAATCAACCCAAACATACAATCTCTTCAAAATAATGCAGTCAAAATAAGCTCAACCTATTTTTTGGCTAAACTAAAAATCAAACTTCTCTGCTTTTAAATGTAGAACTCACCGAGGTTTGATTGGCCTTTTTTAAGAAGCAATTTTGACAAAAATTTTTTTAAAATTCAGAAGCCTGTATTTGGGTTATCCTAAATATATGTTTGGCTAAAGTTTTCAGTAACAGCCTGAATAAATGATTCTCTACTTTTAATATGCTTACGCTATCAAAATTTTTCATAACCAGAGGTGCACACAATAAAATAGATCCTCAAACAATCAAATTAGAATTTCATAAGAAAATATAAGGTGTTATTATTTTGTTAGCACTTAAAAATATCCTGAGGAGCTCTCATTATTGAGGGCAGAAATAAGTACTACTGATAAAGCAAATAAGTTCAGTCACCATAGTAAGAAAGTTGAAGGGATGTTGGTATTACACTAGAAGATAATAACTTGTTAAAAACAAAGTTATATGTTATTATGCAATATTATTTTAATTAACAATATAATTTTCCATCACATATGAACTGGATAAAATTAAAAAGTTACATGACTGAATTTCTCTTAAAGTATATCCACTAAAGAAAAGAAATCACAAAACTGTATGTATGTCACATTTTCTAAGAATTCATTCCCAAACAATTTGCAAATTATATAAAATTACAATTATATAAAATTACATTTCAGCTAACAATCTATAGTTTGGATTCTGACAATATTTTAAAAATCAATAATAATTTAATCTACTTAAAACATTCCATAAAATTTAAAGGTATAGAGTGCTATGATGACACTTCAACTAATCTTGAATTTCTTATTAATAAATTTTAAGTACGATGTATATTTTCATTTAAATTTTTATCCAAAGATTTAGATATATCCATTCTTGATATACTTGAACATAGCAGTAGCTAAAATTTTAATATATCTTAGCAAGTAATAACAATCCAAATATAAAACTTACTCATCTAAAATAATTTCTAATTTTTAATAAATACAAGTAATTTGATCATTTCAATTTGAGACATTAATCATTAATTATTGTCATAATAAATTTTCAAAATGTTTAAAATTAATTATTTACTTAGCTTACACAATATTTCAATGGAAATTAATATCCCTATTATTTTTTTCTTATACAAAGTTATCAATTTAAACTTTATTCACCAAACACCTTAATTCTCCAAAATGCTGATGGGTTTGAAACTCACATTTATAGAAGCAGGCAATATATTTTTATAGGCCTAATCCATGAAAATAAACAAGTCTAAAATGAATTTGATCATCATGTGCATTTATTTAAAATAATATTTTGAAATTATATCCTTAATTTTATGGCATTTATTTAGCCAAAGCAAAGGCCATTGTACTGCACTATAAGTTCTTTTTGTCTCTTGCTGAATAATAATATTTTATAACAAAATAAAGTCACTGAACTGTATACAATCATTTTATCTAATGTGTTTGAGATGCTTTAACTCATGCTTCCTGGGAGCTAAATAAAAATGTGTCCTCATCATAGCAGTAATAAACACAGGCAATTATGCATAATTATAGAGATTAAGTTCTAATTAAGGCTCAATTTCAATAATATCCCTATCCACAAATCTTTTCAAATTTTTGGTGACATGAAAGAAGATCAAGGTAACTCAAAGTACTAATTTCTGAAGTTATAATAAGTTTGATCAGGGAATTCTACATATATTCTAATATTCAGCAATGTGACTTCTTCAAGTTCTGACCTTATTAATATTAGTATTTTTACTGTCATTTCCAGTAATATCTAGAGCCAAATTTTATAATGCAACAAATATTATTTTTCACTTGGAAATATGCAAATACAGAGAATATGAAATGAATTGGTTATTCACTAGACTTTAGCAACAAAATAACGTTCGAAGATGTCAATTGCAATGTTATCTAACTGATTTAAATATTTTACTTTAAATTTAATAATATTTTAGAACATCAATTAAATATATTTGTATTTTATATTGCTCACTAGAATAACACAAAACAATGTGGAATATGAAATATGATGATTTTATTAATAAAAGGTGAGTTAAATATGATTATGTCTTTATACTCATGCTTTCTTTATAAAATTAAGATAACTATGATATATATATTCTTGAAAATAAAAATTATGCAATTATTGTATATTTGAGTACTAATTATTTTAAAATATTGGTAATCTAACTAAGGTACCTTTTATATTTGGTCATTATACATATTGCTGGGGGCCCTAGTAATAAGCAGAGAACTTTGCTAAAAACATGCCTTTTTTATTGTGGGCAAAGTTAATTACAAATCTTTCACAGTAATATTTAAGGCACATAGTAATAATGAATGAGGGGCATTCCCACCACCAGTGTTGTCCTCTATCCTTTATAACAAGCAGAGAACTTTGCTAAAAGCAGGGAGCCCTGAGAAGTAACTGTAACCCCTTAAGGTTTCCATGGAGACAATAAGACCATAGAATTTTGACCCATGGAAAATGAGTCTAATTTATCTGAAGTTTCTATTATCTATACATTCCAAGCCACTCCTGATATGCCTTATTATCTAGATATTGCTGTCTCCTCAATGTATCTATGCCATATCTGCATGCATGCAGAATCTTCCAGCAAAAAGTATTCAAGCTGGGCCTTGTGCTTCAATAACTTGAAATTGGAATTGGAATTGGAATTCTTCTCTCAGCCTTTTCTATCTCTGTGTCTGTTATTTGTTCTGTGTGTGTCTGTCTTTGTCTATCTGTCTCTGTTGTTTGTTCTTTGTGCCCCTCAGAGAAGAGTAACCCACGTTTTGACTGGCGTCTCCTGCAGGTTGGGACACCTACAACATACCATGTTTAACAAATTAAAATTTAACAGTCTATGCATCAGTCACTGTGTCAAATTGTTCTGCATATTTCCTTACTAAAGAATGACATTTATTATATTTTATAGATTTTGAACTCAGATATGAAGTTTATACTTGATTTCTATAATAGCTAGTAAATGGAATAACTAGATATTTAGCTTATTCAATGTCCATTTTTGTGTGTAGTGAAAAATCTTATTCAAAATAGACAACAAAAATTAAAATTAATATCAGACTATCAATATAGATTTCACTGGATCACATGCTTTGCATATCAGTTGACCAGGTTTAAATTTAAGCATAATTTAACATATTATCCTCTGAGCTCTATGAAAGTAACTACTGAATACTAAGCTGGGTGTCTCTTTAAACCTACCAAATATGACTAAAATATAAATATATATTATATATAATATATGTGTTAATAAATAATATCTATATAATTTTGGATTACATATATTGTTTAAGTGCATATATATCATTTTACTTATATCAATATATGCCATTGAATTTACCTCCATATATGTACATCTCAATCATATATATATAATTTTATCATATTAATTTATAATATAGAGAATAATATAAAGGAATACACTGCTACACAATATTAAAAAGAGTATTTTCCATATAAAGTGATGCAAACTTCACATTATAAGGTAGGACTTCATGAAGGAAGCAAATTTATTATAGTTAAATTATCTGCTTGTATCATTTGATTAAAACTCCAAAGAATAATTTTTTAGTCTTCCAGCTTTATAATAAAAGATCTTGCCTGCCTCATTTCTGACTCTTTTCACTTTTCTGACTCTACTTTCTTAACTATTTCTTTTTTGCAATGTTTATTCCCCTCATCAATTACATTTGAATAAATAGAGCATCGTACTAAAAAATAAATAGAATAATGCTCAGAAATCACTCCTGACAGTCTCAGGGGGACATGTGGAATGCTGGGTATCAAATCCAGGTCAGTCAAGTGTTTGCCATATGCAAAGCAAATGCTCTATTGCAGTTCCATCACACTAGCCCCTATCTCTTTTACTATTAAGGCAGATTCTTTTTTTTTTCCTTTTTTTAAGTTGCTTTATTGAAATACCTTGGCTGTGAGACTGTTCAGATACAAAGTTATGCATGATTGAGTTTCAGTCATACAATGTACAACCTTCACCAGAGCACATTTCCCACCAGCCTTATCCTTTTGCTCTCCCATCCTCCCTACTTTAGTTTCTCTCTCTCTCTCTCTCTCTCTCTCTCTCTCTCTCTCTCTCTCTCTCTCTCTCTCTCTCTCTCTCTCTCTCTCTCTCTCTCTCTCTCTCTCCTCTCTTTTTAATTTCCTATTAGACACTGAAGTTTGAAATATTGTACTAATGAGTATCATGTATATCACTTTATTTCTTTTCATAACCTCATTCTTGTCCAGTGTGTTCATTTTCAACTACTATTGTTATAGTCGTCTCTTCTCTGCCTTACTGCACTCTCCCGCTATTTGTGAAAAGTTTCTTTTCATGGACTGGAGGAAGATTTTTCTTAATAGACATTGCTCACTCCATCACACACATTTATTTAATAATTTTATGTGTGATTATTTTCCTTCGAAAATTTGTTAAATATGTCTATTAAATATTGATCCTGAATTACAAATCAAAGCTAACATATATTTTCTTATAATTTAAATATATTAATTTTCATTGTATCACCATATTTTGAAGATAAAAAATAATTGGAGAAAGTTAATTATTATTACTTATTATTATTGTCTTAATAGTGATAATGCTATACTAATCGACAAACCTAGGATTCATTGCTTATGAAGTTTTGGAATTACATATATTAGATTTAAAACTTGAAAATAATACAGCATTGAAAAATATTTAAGATAAATTAATAAGTCTTTTACATGCCCTTGACTATTTAAACTTAGCATACTGTATTGAGTGGGTGGATTACATTTAAATGGATTAAGGTTAATATTTCAGGAAATTGCATTTCTAAAGTTGTGAAGAAAAGCAGATAAAAATGTCTTATTTGCTATAGACTTTAGTCTCATATCAGAATAACCAATATTAAAAATATATTCTATAACTTCAAAATAATTTATTTTTCCTATTTTTGTTTGTTTTTTTTGTTTGTTTGTTTTTGGGCCACACCCGGTAACGCTCAGGGGTTACTCCTGGCTATGTGCTCAGAAGTTGCTCCTGGCTTGGGGGACCATATGGGACACCGGGGGATCGAACCGCGGTCCGTCCAAGGCTAGCGCAGGCAAGTCAGGCACCTTACCTTTAGCGCCACCACCCGGCCCCTATTTTTCCTATTTTTAATACTTTTTAGACCATAGATAATTTTAGATTGTCTTTTTGCTTTAGACCATAGGCAGTCTTATAAATATCATGTACTTTATTACTTAAGTCTTTTGCTTTTTCAGATTACTATTTAATTCTCATCTCGGAGTTTATTTGAAGCAAAAAGGACAGAGCAGCATGATCTCCAGCCTGTAGTTACTGCTTCTCATTCTGACAAATCAATAAAATGTGAGTCTAAAACCTGATATCATCAACCACATTTTTTGCAGTTTCACAGCAGGATATAAGGTTATTTCAAAATCTGGGGCACAGAATGATGAAATGTTTATCATAATACACTTATCAATCAGAATATTGAATGATTGCTCATGACTAGTTATTTAAAAGGATAAATTTATAGAACAAGTCACCATACATATGTTTATATACATATTTATTAAAAAGATAAACTATAGGTAACATTTCTTTTAATAATTTTATTGTTTAAAAATAATACTTTCATTGTTTAGCTACTCTATTCTATATTTTTTTCTGTCTTTACATCTATGACTATTGTTGTCTTTAGTTTAACTGGCACTTATAAAACTGAAGAAAAAAATTACTGTTGTGGGGGGGGTCAAAGAGATAGTTACAATGAGTAGGGTTTTACCTTCCATCAGCCAGTCAGAGTTTGATTCCCTATAGCCCATATAATCTCCATCTCACCAGAAATAATTTCTGCATAGAGAGCAAAGAGTAGCTCCTGCATATTGCAGAATGTGGCCTAAACAATGTCCTCATGCTTTTGTTTTATTAAAGTGATTATAATTTTAATAAAATGAGAAAGCTATTTGGTATAGAGTAGTCGTCATATAATACCATACTCTGAAGTCTTTCCCATTTTGTAAAACTCAATTTGTGGTGATTAAACACTAAAAATTCTAATTTTATTTGTTTGGGGCCACTAACATCACAACCAGTGATGTTAAGGGGAAAATCCCTGCTCTGCTCT
The DNA here is from genome assembly GCF_024139225.1 of Suncus etruscus. NCBI lineage: Eukaryota > Metazoa > Chordata > Mammalia > Eulipotyphla > Soricidae > Suncus > Suncus etruscus. The sequence goes on along the minus strand of NC_064855.1, from coordinate 85,727,053 downwards.
CAGGAAATAGTTCTGGTTGGGCTCTGGGGACCATATAGGATGCACAAAACCTAACCTAGTTTGGACAACTATAAAGTAAGTACCCTCCCACCTGTCTTAATGGTCTGACCTTAACTCTGGTATTCAAAAATGTAAATAAAGTGGTTATAACTTATGTTTTAAACGAAATAATTTCTTATGTAAATCTTTGTGTCTTTAATGTTCTGAAAGAAAGCTGAATTAATAACAACTTCCTTCTAAAATATTTAACTGAATTTCAGTGTTCTTCCCACAAATATGTTACTAGATGCTTCAAATCATGTGATGAATTTGCTATAGCTGACTATCTATTTTGAATTTTTAGAAAAAAAAATCTGACTAGATGAGAAATTAGAATTATTCAAATTCACTAAGTTTATGAGTCAAAATCAAAACAGTGCATGCTAAAATATATGTTTAATATAAATATTTAACATATGCTTAAAATACTAAAATTGATTTGTACAATGCTAATCACAAAAATCTTATTCTTTACTAATATAGATTAAATCTCAGTTTCAAGAATTGGAGCATTTATATTATTTTCTTTTAGGTTATCATATGATATACATGCATTCAAACTTTTTAAAAAATATTCTAGAATAAGACATATTTTTATGTCAGTTAAAGGAATATAAAGAAAGAACAATTTTAGAATTGGGATGAATTTTATAAATATTTTAATAGTGAAAGTATTCAGTCATAGTAACTTGAATTTTGGTATTTATTAAAATGCATACTGAAAAATCATGAAAGATTTATAATTTATCTTATATTTTGAGAAGAAACTTCATTTTTATTAATGTTATGGTATGTGCTTATATTGAATACAGAAAATTCTTGTCTTTGATATTGGGGCAAAAACCATGTCAAATACCAAGTGTTTCCAGGTATTTTATTAGAAAGAACAGTTTCAGATGTTTTAAGCATGTTTTGACAGTACTACAGAGTGGATAAATTTAATATTTAATGAGGTAAAATATTCAGGGAAGACAAAGGAGAAACTTGAAAAAAAAGAACAGACACAAATAAAACACATGATTACTTCTTAAAAATTAAACCAAAGTTCATCATTCATATAGCTCTCAATAATTTAACTCTGCTCAGAAAGATGTTTATGTTGTGTGTCAAATGTGATTATGTTGTAATTATTCCTTAGGCAAGCCAGATTTTAGCTCAGTAGGCATTGGAATTGATCCAAGTAGCTGGCACAAGGCCGCTAATAAATACACATTTAATACTAGAACACTAAAACAGCAATGTTAGATTGAACTTGACATTCTTTTTTATTTTTTTAAAGATTAATTATTTGCCTACTATTGGGAAATGCGATGGTTCTCTAAGTTCTTTACCCTTGGTATTCCTGAGCTGCTTTTCTGAAATGAAATCTGTTTCTACCACTTTAAACTATTATTCATAAATAATGCCTATGAAAATACAAGTTATGATAAATTGATTGTGAAATTGATTATTTCTTTTCAGCACAACTTGAAAGCATATGATTCTAATTGCTATTAAATATTTGAAAACAGTCCATTTATATACTAGAAAATACTCTTTCCTTAGACAACATGTTTATGCAATAATTATGTGAATTATATAAAAAAAATGTAAAACGATTTCACCTGCATTTACTTCTAGAGGCACTGTTTGTATTAAAATGCTCCCAACCATTTTAGAATAAAATTTGAAATTCTCTAGGTAATGAATTTTAACATTAAAATAATTTTCTTTTTGGATGTTCTGTAGTAAATGCAATTTCTATGGTCATTATTGACTGTAAATATCATAATACTTAAAACAAACATGTCCAATCAGAACTGCTTTCCCCTGAGAATTCATGTTTTTAGTAAGAAAAATTCACTTGTCTTTTGTCTAAAACCAAAATTATATTGTAATAAAATATTATTCTTTCCAATAAATATGATTTTCCATGATTTCATCTTATTTCTTTTAAGTACTCATGTATGCTTGTGAGTTGTATTGTAAGCAGAAGTAAATATACTAAGTCAGCATACTATTATTAAAATGATATTATATATATTCATTTTTCTAACAAGCATCAAATACCAAAATTTGTATGACAGTAATGTATCTATTCACATAATTCAATCTAGTGTATACTTATCTAGAATATTACTTTTCATGTATACTATATATTAGTGATAATCACAGAAAACCAAGTACTTTGGGCCAAAGAAATGACACAGAGTTAGGGCATTTGCCTAGCACACAGCCAACCCAGGACAGGCCTGGGTTCAAATCCCGGCATCTCATATAGTCCCCTAAGCCAGAAAGGATTTCTGAGTGCAGAGCCAGGTCTAACCCCTGAATGCAGCTGGGTGTGGCCCCTAAACAAAAACAAAACAAAAAAAAAACACTTGTACATGTTATAATTTTGTGATAAAATATTAATTTGTTTTTATTATAATATGTTGTGCATTCCAATTTATATTTTTAGAAACTGAATTATAAAGACATTTAAATAAATGATATATCTAATCAAAGATCTCTAAAAAATCTTGGGGGGGTTGGGCCTCACCAGGTGATGATCAGGGGTTACTCTTGGTTATGTTCTCAGAAATTGCTCCTGGCTCTGGGAACTCCTAGGATATGGAACTCCAGGGGTCAAATCCAGGTCTATCCTGGATCAGCTACTTGCAAGGCAAATGTCCTACAACTATGCTATCTCTCCAGCCCCTCAAAAATATTTTTAACAGAAAATAAGGGACATTGCAGTCATATAAAGAAATTAACATCAAACTTTAATGCTTTAATTACCTTTACTTAATTTTTTTTCTTTCTGAGAGTTATAATATTCTGTTTGATGCCAAATACATTAATATCCTATTCAGTTAGATTTATATATTCTACAAAATTTTCACTGAGGTTATTATAATGTCATCATAAACTTGTGGTCTTTAGAAATTTTCAAATTGGAAAAGTAAAGAAATAGAAACATAATAATATTTATATTAGTTCTCATTAGTTCAGGCAATAAATCAATAAAATTTGGTAAGCAATCAGTGAAAAAGCATATCTATTGTTATATTTAATTATAACCTAATTTAATTATATAGATGAGCTATCCAAAGTTGAGCATAGACATTTAAGGACTGAATTAATATTTGAATCATATTTTAAGGAAATGACACAGTAGACTGAAAATAGCTGATATGGTTCCCTATTAAAATAACATAAATGTTTTACAAAGTATCCTAACATGATACAATATACATACTGACTTAAAGTATAAAAACAATATACCATTTCATGTAACCAGTTCTTTATGGATAAACTATGGTGCTTCTTCAAATGTAACCTGGACATGGACTTTACCAAAACAGAGTTTCAAATAGTAATTCTTAAGTTTCATAATGCAATGGACAGTTTATATAATGAATATAAATGTCAAGTTTTAAGAGGTATTGTAATTTGTAAAAGAAATCAAATGAATTGAAATGTTAAAAATTCTACAATAAAAATTTAGGTGTGCTCAATAGAAAAAAGATGACAAAAGAGTCAGTGAACTCAAAGAAATGAGCTTAAACATAGATTAATAGAAATTATTAAATCAGAAAAATGAAGAGAAAAAAATTTTAAATAAAATGAGATGTAAGGATTCGTATCAAAAACTTGTGGTCATTGAAGCTCCTGAAGAGGAAAAATATAATGGAAATTGAAAAAAATATTTGAAGAGATAATTAACAAAACTCTTCAAATGTAATGAAAGGCAAAACTTTATGTAGTCAAGATCTTAGCAAGTCTCAGAGTAAATCAAAGAAAAATATTACTTAATATAGTTTTTAAGACACCTAAAACTATTATAGAAATAGTCTTAAAGCCTGTCAAAAGGAAACACAACATTTAAATTTGAGAAATTATAATAGAATGTTTGTAATTATTCACTAAATTTTATAAATATCAGAAGATAGTTGGTACTCAAATATAGTTCAGAACTACACTTGTGTAAAATATAACCAAGAATTTACTATGAATTCACAAAAGCAAAATAAATACACATATAGAAAACACTAATTTCTAAATATCAAAACACTACACTAGCTAATATCAGCAAAAACAAAGGGAATTTGAAACAAAGCCAGAAATTTTTCTAAAATACCCAAATAATTTAATGTTGTGCTATCATTTAAAATATCTGGCCTATAAATATACAAAAATAATTAATAGAATAGTGGGCAAGTTTAAAACTATTAGCTTTAGATTCCTGAAATTAATTTCTCCCAATTGATGTAAAATAGTTGTATTTTGTTTCTGTATTGGCACAGTTACCGTTCAAATATTCACAGCTTTCTCTCTGCAAGGAAAAGTGATCAGAAGAACTGAAAATGGCAAGGACCTAAGGTAGTATTTTCAGGAGTGCAACTGTGCCATTATAATCTTAGATCCAGAAGGATATCAGGGACACCAGTCTCTTTAGAACTGGTATAGGTCTTAATGCCAATTCAGATTTTAAATTCACATTTTAAAATAGAGAGGACTACATATAGGTGTAGAAATAGAGGAAATTCACTTTGGGAAACAAACAAAAATAATCCTGGAAGCAGAGACCCTTGGTCTGAGAATGATGTTAGTGAATGGATTGATGACTGGTGCATTCTTAATTCAATTGCAGAATTTTAATTTGCTAAAATAAATATTCATGTCAGAAACATAGAGAAACACAATATTCTGTGATTAAGAATACTTTTAAACACATGCTCTAGACTCCCTTTGGCTTGTAAAACACTGGTTTAATACCATGATTTTTATCATCAAGTAAGTATTGGAAGTCAGGGACTTTCAAGCTTGCCAATCATTTTCTCATTTTTTCTTTTAACATTTTCTCTTCTTTGTTCATCCTTTTTTTTCCTTCTCTATTGTTTATTTTGATATTTTAATTCATTTTCAGCAGTACTAGCACACAGTGACTATAAGCACTTGCATATCTAAGATGCAGTTGTGTGCATGAGTGTCTGTGCATGTAGAAGTTTGTGTGTGTAATATGTGTGGAATGCATGCATTTGACCAAAGTCACATTTACAGTATTCTAAAAAATTTTGTTTAACTTCTTAAGAGCAAACAGAAATTACAATGCCATCCTATATATCCCCTAAATAAATACTTAGGATATATTTACTCTATTCTGTTCAAGGATTTACTGGCTTTGTGGTGTTTTTGTGCCCAGAGTAACTGTAAGCAATTCTATTAGTAAACTCTAAGCAACTCTATTTGTAGAACCTGCAGAAATAAGGGATCATGGCCATAAAGGAGTGACCTAAGTGAGCCTCTGGGGAAAAATTCTACTGGCAGAACCTTTGAGAACAAGGCTACAATGCAGTTAGAGTTCAGTTATAGTCTGAGGCTACTGGCAACGTTTTTAAGATTGAATCAACTTTCAGTTGATAGTAGATACAACCTACAAGGTGGCTTATGTCCTTGGAACTGTATATCAATGGTCTTCTCACTTTATACTTCGATGTCCTCTGTTATGTAGAATGAATTCTTGAACTATTGCCAAATACTGAATCTAATATATAGAACATCCTTATTGATTACAAGGCTTTAGCTTGTACAGTAGAAAATCTTGCATCCCAGGTCAATGAACTAGGTTGTTGTTATAATTACTTTATTTTAATTCATTGCCATTAACAAAGGCTATGGGAAGAAATAAATTGGCTCTAATCCATAAGAAGCACAGTGTACCAACAGATCTGGGTGAAAGAAGAATTCACCCTAATTAATGACTAAAGACAATTTCCTGGGAGAAAAATGCTTATTAAGCAAACTAAATTCTTGTAGCATGCAACTCAGATTCTTACTTAATCTGAGGCACTGATATTGAAAGCAGAGGACTGACAAAAAGATGACCAAATTCAATAGAAAATTTGAACCCCAAGAGTTATATGTAAAATAGATATAAAAATAGTACAATAATTGGGCCATCATGACATGGATGGGAAGTAGAGCAATTGTCATAGGCATGAAAGACCCAAATGTGATGAGAAGAACCCTGTATTGATTTCTGAGCATGCCTACGAGTGATACCTGATCTCAGAACCAGGATTTAGCCTAAAAGAATAAAATTATTCAGAAAAGGAATGGAAAGGTTGAAAGCTCAATCTGGCAGTATTCTTAAGTAAGAAATCTGGGATAGGTGTAAAACCCTTTAAATTTTGTTTGATTTCTAGGGGGCTCATGCAAATTTTTGAATTGTATACAAGGCACACAACGTATACCTATAAAGTAGTCTAAGAAGAGGAAAATGTTGTGAAGGAGTATCTTCTCTATATCCAGGGTATATATTCTATCTCTAGACCATTAGCTGGGGCCATTCTTTCCTCAATCATACTCTGTGTATTTGCCTCCTTCTATTTCTATGCTATAACATTACTTGACTATATATTTGAAGTAATATTAGAAATGATAATCACTGAATTTAGTAGAAAGGTGGATGAGCAAATTGAGGGGGTGTGAAGGGAAATGAGGGAATAGGTGATGAGAATGTTGCATTGGTGAAAAGAGGTTGTTCTTTTTATGACTGAAATCCAAGCACAATCATGTTTGTAATCACTGTGTTTAAGTAAAGTTATCATTAAAAAAAGAGAACATTTCCACAAAACTGGAAAATGAGAATGTTCTATGTGAAATGTGTTGAATCTAAAAACATAAATAGGATATAAGTGTGAAGAATATATTAGCATGTGTAAGGTTCTCAGTTCAATATTGTATTACATCTATTTGATCACCTTAGTGGAAGGAACAAATTCATTAGTTCCATACAACAATGTTACACAGAACTATAAATGAACACAACCAGAAAAAAACAAAAACAACAAAAATTACTGAAGTAAATTCTATAATGTAAGTTAAAAAAGGAGATTGAATTTGTGAGTTGGAAGACAAAGTGCACATTCATCATAATATCTGACTTTTGTAGGAAGCAACTTCTATTTCCTTCTTTTTTTCATTTTAGTATAAAATTGTATTTGGATCTTTTCATGATGTTTTCATTTAAGCTACTATATGTACAGCCTATTTAAAATAGAAAACCATTAATTCTTTGAATTTGTTCTAATAGTCTTCATTGTTAATCTTTTTTTCTCAAAAAAATTTTTTTAGCTTCCCTGCTAGATCTATGTGGTAATTCTTGTATGGTCAGTTTAGTGGAAGTCAATTTTGTTATCTCTTGTTTATCTGAAAATACTTTAGGTCTTATCCTCTCAGAATCTTGTATTTTGTGACTCAAGCAGTGGCGCAAGTGGTAGGGCATTTGCCTTGCACCTACCTAGGATTGACTGTGGTTCAATCCCCCAGTGTCCCATATGGGCCCTAAACCAGGAGCAATTTGTGAGTGCATAGCCAGGTGTAATCCCTGAGCATCACTAGTGTGGCCCAACAACTCCCCCTTAAAAAAACCCTCTTGTATTTATTTTGAACTTTCTAACTCTGGTTAGAAATAACCAGACACTCTGGGTGTCTTATTTCTTTCTCAGCCTGAAGAAGTACTTGGCAATTATCTCCTCTAATATAAAGTATGCTTTCAATTTTCTATTCTATTTTACTTCATTTATTAAATCTCTCTGTTGATCTCTATATTATATGAATGTTTACAAAGTCTAGCTTGTAAATAGAATGTATATGTTTATTTTATTCATCCTTTATATGATGTTTTGCTTTGATGTCACTAATTCTAATTCGTTGAAATTTTTTGTCCATTTTGCTCAATTTTTTATTTATATACTACATATTTAGTTTGAATGTTATATTTGTATTTGTAGTATACTTTTGTTTGCAGAAGTTCTTTGACTTGTTCTTCAGTGAGAATATTAGAACAAATGCTTTGAAAACTTCTTGAGGCAGATTCCTTAAATCTTTTTTTTTATAATTTTTATTGTGACTGAAATTCATTACACAGAATTATTTACGGTACATAGTGACAATGAATGAAGGACATTCCCACCACCTATGTTGTCCTCCCTCCACTCCTGTTCCCTGCATGTCTCCCATACCTCCCTCTTTTACTCCCCCCCCCCAGAATACTAGTGTAACTGGTCTCTTTTACTCCCCCCCCCAGAATACTAGTGTAACTGGTCTCCACTTTACAGCTTGTTGTAGGTTGGGTAACTACATTGTTAGTTCATTTTCAAATCCCAGATGCTAGATGTAGAACTGAAACAACTTCCTGCAACAACACCAGTAACTAAGCTCCGACGGGAGATATATTGTCCTAGTGTTAACATGACAACGAGGACAGCGAGGAAATGACTTGACCTAAGACCAGGAGGTCCTATCACATCACCTAACACTAATGGGAAACCAGAAGATGTATCGTCCTTTGAACTATGAAAAATAAGAGCACTAACTACAGAAAACTGACTTTGACAACCGTGACTGGGCAGAACTTACCTTGAGACCATTAAGGAAAACCCTACCCTAGGCTATAGCCCAGGTCTCTTACAAAAATCAAGATTTCTTAGTACAGAGGCCCAATTCTGACAACAGAGACTGAGCAGAATCTTTGGAACCATAATTTCCTAGACTTTGGTTTAGGGACCTAGCAAAACATTGAGCACATGATACAGAACACTGAACACACCAACAATGTTGGAACAGAACCTCTAGAACTTTAAGGAGTCTATCCTAGGCCTTGTCCTAGGACCTGCACAAATACCAAGATTGCTTGCTACAATGGCCTGATTTTCTCATCCACAACCAAGAGGAAAGTTTCCTGACACCACAAAAAAAAAAAAAAAAAAAAAAACCTGGGATATGGCAATGAGAAGGTATGGAGCTAGTGGTTGTTCCCATGACAATCAGTTTCAAGAGTGGAGAAACCCTGAATCTCTTAGGCCATGAAAATTTCCTTCTTTCCCCAATAGTTTCTGTGCCTATACAAAAAAAAAAGTGGGGTAACACCAATCCCTGCCACTCCAGCATTCCTTTTTCTGGTTTTGTTTTGTTTTGTTTTTTCGTCTGTTTTTGATATTATTTTTCTTCTCTTTTTACTTCCACTTTTTTTTCACTCTTGTGGATTTTATTTGGTGATTTTTTTCTTTTCTTTCTTTTTTTTTTTTTAGTAGTTGATACCAATTTTTTTATTCTCTTTTCCTTAACCTTTTTATCTCCAACAGAATAGCATAACTTGAATCATTCAGCCTCATAAATTGAGGGGGGAAAAGGATGATACCAGTACCAGTCATATGAACATGTAGTGTAAATAAAAAATGACCAGACTAGAACCCCAAACAGAATAGTTACCCAACCTACAACAAGATTGCTTAAATCTTTAGTGATTCCCAGATTACTGCCTTGATAACTCCAATTTGATCAGTCATGATTTTTTTTTTCTTCTGTTACTTTTCTATGTGGGGTAAGGGAACTTGTTTTAAATTGAGCTAGGAGAGAGCTAAATTATCAAAGTGGCAGGTTACTGGGGCCAGAGCAATACAGTGGATTGTTATTTGCCTTGTATACAACCAACCTGCATTCAATCTCTGGCATCTCCATTAGTCCCCAGAATCCACCTGGAGTAATATCTAGTTGCAGACCTAGTAGCTTCTCTCAATAAATGCCTGGTGTGACCCAAAATAAATAAATAAATAAGTAAATAAATAAATAAATAAAAATGAACTCACTTGCAAGTTTTTGTAACAATGGGATTGAGCAGACAGAAAAAAAACTGGGATATTCAGTTATTTATCCTATTCCTACCTACAGCTTCAAATCAAAGAGTTCAATGCCATATTTAAGGAATTTAGTCATAGATTCCGTATACTAGTTCTGCTTCCAAGTTCAAGAAGGCCACTGTATAATGAGGAAATTGTGTTCAGAAGTTCACAATGCCATCAGTGGCACAGAAGTCAAGCAGGTTTGTGCAGCAGCAAATAAGTTTGAAATCACGAAAGCCTCAAAGCTACTTAGATAGCACTTTCACAAGGACCAACATGTCTGTTTTGAGATATACACTAATCAGTTTTCTGGGTCTTGAGCTTCCATAGTTGGTGCTTAAGCATATACTTAGTTTCTCCAAGGCAGAGGTTGACTATGTTAACAAGGAATGACAAGTCTAGGCAATTACTTGGAGAAAGATTACTATAGCAAGTGCATGGTACACCTTTGTGCCAGTGTATAGTGGGACCTGAGTAGTGACTACATTATATACTGCATTTCCTGAGAAAGCTGCTTGTGGTTTGAAAGAGTTTGAATGATGACAAGAGATTTCTTTGTTCCAAATGTTCAAGAGCCACTGTATAGTTGTCAGCATAGAGATTCCCAGCAACAGACTGCATAGAAATTTAAAGAAGATTTTTCAAAGCAGAATGAGGTGTTGGTCTTAGCCTATGGCAGAACACACACAGTTGAGGCCTGCAAAGATCAGTTTGGCTAGTCATATTTCAGCAATGGTTCAGAGTGGCACTGAAGTCCACTGTGCTTTTATAAAACTGCAGGTTGTTTATTTTTTTTTTGGTGGGGGGGGAGGCTTGCTTTTTAGCAGACAGAAGTAAACTGGAGGAGGTCCAGTCAACATTTTCCTAAAACAGTAAGTCTTGTTAAGTTTTATGTCCACAAGAAGCTGGAGTCCTTACTAGGTATAACCAAAGCTCTCCTCAGAAGCTTATTTTCAGAGTCTGCTACTGTGGAACATGAGGTCCAAAATAGAGTCACCAATAGTTTTGGTATTTGTAAAGTTGCCAGAGGTCAGAAACTATAGGCTACATTGCATTTCTTTTTGCTTCATCCCTCTCATTCTATATCATTAATTATGGGACTGCGATTATTAGAGATGTTTATTTACCTCCCGGTTATTACTCTAACTCTCCTTCTTATCCTCTCTCTCCCCCCATGCAGACTTCTCTACCCGTCCATTCCAGCTGTGGGCAGTTCTGATCATCCAGGTGGGATAAACAAAAAATTGGGGGAGGGGATACTTACACCTCCTAGTTCCCAGAGTAAAATTTTACACCTTAGAAATTACTTTGCATCTGTTGATGCTGCAGAGATTTATTTGTTTATGTGTTTTTGTTTTATGTTATTTGTTTATGTGTTTATGTGTTCATTTATTTAATATATTTTGGGGAGGGTATCTCTATATCTGTAATCTGTTTGGATGTTCTCCTTTTGTGTCTTATTCCAGAGGATTAAAAAAAAAATCTCTACTGTTGTTCCTTGGAGATTTGAAAGCAATGGGTGCTGAAGATGAGCCATATTGTAGGAACTGAGTGAGTTTCTGACAGAGAATTAAAGATTTTCATGACAGCTTACTCAATGTGATTAAACCATTTACATTTAACAATGGCTGCTTAGTAAGTTTAGATTTATGCCCTCCACAGAGATTACATGACATAAGTGGTATTTTTATGAATGATTACATATCAAATGAATGACTGTGAAGTCCTTGAGAAGACATTCAATTGCAAGATTTTTCTAAGGTAAATGTTTTAATAAAAGGGAGAGCAGTCATCTGTAGTACGAAATAAACCTGTCTAAAGTTTAATTAAGTTGAGGAAAGCTGTAAAGCCATCTTGAATATGGGACAGTGTAAATTGTGAAGGTAATGATCCTCTGCATTGCTTCAGTATTTCCTTTTCAGGTGAATTCAACTATTATTCTATAATCAAAGTAACTTAAATTCTATATTCACTGTCCTATTTCTATGCTTTTAAAATTCTAGTCAAAATTTTGTATTTAATGTGTTAATTTCTGTTGAAAGCATTTTCATATCATTATTTTTTCTTTACTAAGTTATTCAAGAAAGCTAATTTAGCGTGTAATTTCAAAAATTATTATGATGTAATATTGAAGGTCTCTCTAATCACATTAAAAATAAACTGGTTTGGGTTGGAGAGAGAGCAAAGTGGATAGGACTTTCCTCTCATGCAGTCACTCTATTATATAGTATCCTGAATCCTGACAAGAGTTAACCCTACGCACAGAGATAGGTGTAAGACCTGTGCACAATTAAGCATGGCACATAAACCCAAAAGTAAATAAATAAGTAGATAGATAAATATATAAACACAAAGATACAAAGACACATAGATACATAGACATGTAATGTCTCCTTACTAATAGACGGTTAACTATAAATCTATATACCACACAAAACAATCATATGGGAGGCAAGATCAAACCCAGGTCTATCCCAGGTCTGCCCCATGCAAAGAAAACCCTAACGGTTTTTTTCACTTCAACCCCGTATTACATATTTTAAAATATATAAAACATATATTTAATATGCTTAAGTACATATCATATGTTCAATTTTAATCTGACATGTATTTTGTTATATCAATTTCCATATACATTTATTTTGCCTTTATATGTATAAATTTATATTAAAATAGTTTAACTTTCAGAATCTGAAAAGAATAGATTGTCCTAATTGATGCAGGTGAAATCTATAGTGGGAAGTGTTTTAGGAGTTATTTGTTATCAAATCCAACATCTGATTGCTTGTAGCTCTAATATCAGCATATCAGCCACTAGATTTGATGTGAGATAAACAGTTAAATTCAGGTGCTAGAGAGCTGAGAAAGTGGCACTTGTCATTCCCACAAACATCAAAAAAAATTCTTAAACTGGAATTTGGGTTTTATTAAAGATGTTTGATAAATTAATTTAGAATTAAAAATGCATCAGGAGATAAAAGAGATCAAGCGTTTTAATGAATCACCAAGTAAAAATTGGTTAGTCCATCATAAAACTCTGTGATAATAGCATTAATCCATGTTTAGCCCTGCAGGGGTGTCTATATTGTGTTCTTGCCCTCTTGTCCTCAGGAATTTCTCTAGGAGCTGAGTTTTCCTCTTTCTTCTTCATTCAAGATTAGAACTAGCTTAACATTAAAATAAACAATGCCTGGGACTACACCTTTGTATTGGAATTAAAAAACAAATGATAGTGTGATAATGAGAGGTTTTAAGAAGAAAATGGTATCTCTAATGCTTGCTCACTTTTAATGTCTGATATATTAAGTGTATATGCATGCTTAACAGAATCTAAAGAAGTGACAATGACCTGGCATTTGGTTTTGATTATAGTCTAGAGAAGGGCTATTGTCTATAAAAGAGTATTTTATATTCTTAACATGTACAAGGTGTTTAAAACCATAAACTCATAAATTTACAAAACAGCACTTACAATTCATTATCTACTTTCTAAAAAAATTTATTAACAATTTTAACATGCAGAATATATAAAAATGAACAGTACATTTAATGTCTCATAACTTTCATTAAAATAATCAAGCTAGGAATAATTATATTGTATTTATAAAGATGAAACTATAACATCTAAAAAGGTTAATTAACTAGAGTGTAATATTTTAACAAACAAGAGGACTATCTATTTCCAGTTATTTAGTCTGGCTACATAATGGTCTTTCAAAGTCAATTTAGTAGCAGTTTACTTAATAGTGCCTAGAGATGAAATAAATATTTTTTACTTAACTATAGCTAAAGATTGATAATATCATTGCTATCTTCTTTTTATTAAATAATACTAGTAAAGTATAATCTGTTCAGGTGTAAGATATATGTCACTCTCAGGCACACACTTCACAGATCAGTAGATTAGAATGCAGCTTAGAATACAATGTTGATGTTTCCAAATACATTTCTTATTTTTCTATGTATTTAATTCTAAGTTTTTTGATACAAATGCTCTTTATAATTATTTAGAATGCATACTTTGTTGGGGGGTGTTGGTCCCTCAAGGGTCACTCCTGGCTCTGCACTAAAGAATTATTCCTGGCAGACTTTTGGGGAGTGAAAACCTCCAGGATGTCAGGGATCAAACCCAGGTCAGCTATATGCAAGGCAAATGTACTATTGCTCAGGCTCCAGTGTGTACAGTTTTATTATTAAATATCATATATGTAAAATATTATTTATTCACAACAATATCTTATTTTAGACAGCTATTCAAGAACACTATAGATAATTTTTCATTAATATATTGAATTAATGATAACCTCTTGCTGCAAGAGGTTAAGCCATTGATTAATGGTGATATTAGGTGCCAGACTTTATAAGGACTAGAAAACAAATAATTTTCTAACAGGTCAGTTTTCATAACTTTATGATAATATAAAAATGGATATAGGAGTAAGTGATTGACTTTATGAAAACAAATATCTTTGAGGTATCTTTTACATTGAATTATCAATGTAGATGATATGAATGCATTTTCCCATATTTATTTATCAACTATTCCTAAATGGAATAATTTTTATAATACAGGAAGATATATGAGATAGTAAAGGCTAAATATCTAACACAGAGATATAGGGTATAAAAGTAATTTCCTCTTTGAATCAAAAGAAATATTCTAGGTTTGTGTATCTTTGGAAAGGAAAACCAAGTAGTCATTTCTTCTGATTCATTTTGTCTCAATCAATTAACTTTGCTAGTGAGAGGCAAGATAGAAAGTAATTGTTAATATTCAGGGGAGGGGCAGAAAAAGAAATTAACTGTTAGTATTCTTCAAATAATGAAGTGTGGTTAGCCAAATATTCACACTGACCATACATTAATGTCTGTGAAATAGTTAATAGATGCATAGTGAAGACGTTGTCTGATGGTTACATGATTACACTGATTGATAATGTATAGAATATGATTGGCTGAAAGCCAAATATAAATGATAATATTTGTCATTATCAATGTGAGAAATGAACATATAGAAAGATAAAATTTGAACTTAAGATCATAAAACTCATCATAAACTGAAAAAATAAAATAAACTTGAGAATCAATGTAGAAAGCATGTTTATGAAATATATGGACTTAGTTCTTTCACATAAATATTACATTTACTTATAGTTATGCATACATTTTTCAATATATAATCTATACAGGTGCAATTAGGGACATAGAAATATATTTGAAATATATTGAATGTGTACATTAATTATAAATTATAATGTAGAGGTCAAAGAGATGTAGAAGTTAAGGCAATTGCCTTGCAAGTGGTCAGCCTGGCTTTATCACCAGAACTGAATATGCTTCCCTGAGCATTGCCAGAGTGATTCTAATCACTAAGTTCCTAACCACTAGCAACCTAGAAACAATTATTAAAGAGTACTACATAATGTTTACTGTTAGTTATTAATAACCTTTTTGTATCATTAAACAAGTTGATCCTCGGATACAATTCTTATCTTTTCGGAGGTACATGTGGCAGTGTCAGGTCTTTACCCAGCTCAGAACTAAAGAATCACTCCTGTCAGATCTCAGAAGACATTATGGGTTGCTAGGGATCCAATCTGGCTTGGCCACATGCGAGGAAATAAAAACATGCTCATGGTACTCAAACACCATCTTAAAGTTATGTTCAGTTCTAAAAACAAATTATCACAGTAAAATGAACTTTGTATAGTTCTTACTTATGAATAAGATTATTTTGCTGTTGGGCATAAAATAAAATGAAGTATATTCATTGTTTAGCTATTTTTTACTCACATATATTAAATTATTTATCCAGGTTGAAAAAAATCAAGTGATAATAGTTTAATTTTATAAGTCATGTTTCAAATTGTCTTGATAATAGCATTTCATTTTCATTTAGTTTATTTTACATTAAGATAAATTCACTTTCAGTATGTCTCAATAATATTCATTTACAGATAAACAAGTTGCAACTAATCTTGAGTTTAAGTTCAAACTTTATACCGCAATAAACAATGTTTAGAATCCCAATTAGTATCAGAGAAAATTCGAATGCCACATGGTAAAAATATATAATGAATTTATTAATAATTAAAATGTAATAAACAGAGATCTCAGTAAAGAAACATATTACTTTTAAACTTAATGGTATACTTTTAAAGCTAGAATTTCGTTTCGTTTTGTTTTATTTTGGGGCTACACCTGGCTACACTCGGGATATTTCTGGCTCTGTGCTCAATAATTGTTCTTGGCAGGTTTGGGAAAACAAATAGAATGGTGGGGATAAAACCCTGGTCCGTCTCAGGTAAGCAGTGTGCAAGGCAAATACCCTACTGCTGTGCTATTATTTTGGCCACCTAAAGGTAGAATTTTATGACAAACACATTCCAGAAACACATGCTCCACCATTATCCCCTTCTCTCCACCATAGCTCCTATTTCACCCCGTTATATTCCCTCTCAACAACCCCATTAAGACAAGTTTTCAGCTTCTGTTGATTTGGGGATTTTTTTATTCCCCTATGTTTCATTTAATTTTTATTTTTTATGATGTTTGTTTGGGTCACAGCCACCAATGCTCCGGCTTACTTCTGGCTCTGCTCTTATGGATAAGTCTACCTGCATCAGGGATCATATGGTGTGCTTGGGATAAAACTGGTGTTGGCCATGTGCAAGGTAGCATGACGTAGTTGTACTATCACTCTGGGCCCTTCCAATGTTTCTTTTTTGTTTGTTTTCTTGTTTGTTTGTTTGTTGTTGTTGTGTTTTGGCTACACACAGTGACACTCAGGGGTTACTCTATCTCTGCTCAGCAATTGCTTGGGGGACCTTATGGGACTCCGGGGATAGAACTTAAGTCTGACCTGGGTCAGCCGTGTGAAAGGCAAATGACTTGCTGCTGTGCTATTGCTCCAGCCCCATCTTACAATGTTTCTTATATCTGAAACTTAACAGAGATTACTTTGTATATCATTTTTCTTCTGGTTATACTTATCATGATACTCTATAGATATACCCATGCCAGGGCATACCTAAGCTTTTAGGGGGGCTCAGCCCATCATTTGTATCCTCAGATTTTCTTGGTAGGTAGAACTAATTTAAGCCCCATGGGGTCCCTCAAAAGGCCCGCTGTGGATGCCTTTTTCCCCTGCGTGGACAATTGAGAAATTTCCAAAGAGATGCTTGGCATTACATTTTCAGCCAGTATTTGACTATCTCTCCTTTGTATATATCAGGCAAAATAATGGCCTCTATCAAACAATTTGACTCAGAAATCCCAGTACCAGAGTTTATTTGAGAACCCCTTTTTCTGGATAATAGCCAGCCCTAAAAGCAAAGACAATTTTTCTCTCTTTTTCAAATATGTTCTTGCAGCTGCAGTTTTTGGTAATCAAGGGCATAACCAGAATGCAGATCTTGACTATTGACCCTCCTTTAGAAATACGGAAACTTATTTTTGAGAATTTGGCTCCTCCCTTTACTTAACCTCTAAAACAATAGAGTCCAGCCTAGAAAGATCAAGTTTCTAGATATTTCCTACTTCCTCCTAATCCTGATTTTGCATTTGAAGTAAGCTTGCAAAGAGTCGCCTTGAGTGTAACCTTCTCTCTTGTAACTTAGAATTTTTACAGTCACACCCATAGCTTAGGTATTGTTACTGTTGTACTATGCTTTGTGATTATAATTATTCTTTACCTCTGGCTAATTTTACCCCTTTAAATTCCCATGCTCAAAAAATTAAACTTGTCACACTCCTGCCAGAAACGTGTTGACCCCACATACTCTGTGTGGTTTCATTTATTTAATATTTCATTTTTCTCAGTATGCGGGTCCGAGTAACCCACTCTCCCTGAAATGGATTCACCAAAATGGCACTGGCGCTGTAAGACAGAAGCCACTTACAGCATACTTATGTAGCAGCAAATTACATGTTTTCCCCCTTATAATAGAGCAGAATTTCATTATTTTTTCTTTGTTCAGTCATTTGTTTTTGAACCCTAGGTTTATTTTCAGATTTGGGCTATTCTAAATAGTGCTGCAATGAACACTAGAGTATACATGCTTATTTTGAATGTTATTTTTGTGCCCTGGGGATAGATTCTTTGAAATGAAATTGCTGGATCACATTGAATCTCAAATCTTTGATTTTTTTAGAGGTATTGATATTTTTTCTTTTATTGTTTGTTTTTAGTTTTTGTTTTTTTGGGCCCCACTCGTTTAATGCTCAGGAGTTACTCATGGCTATGCACTCAGAAATCATTCCTGGCTTGGGGAGACCATATGGGACACTGGGGGATCAAACCTAAGCTGGCGCTTGCAAGGCAGATGCCTTACCTCTAGCGCCACTGCTCCAGCCCCTCATGTTGTTTTCTTAAGAGCTGCATCAATAATTCAGAACGACAAGAATAAATACAGGACTTTCTCATTGATTATATAGAATAGCATGAAAAGGGAATGAAATGGAAAATTATATAAATGATATATAATTGTTCTTAAAAACGTAAATATTAAGGAAAAAGAAAATGAATGGGGCTGAATGGGAGGAAGGTAATACAGTGACAAGGATGAGGGGGCTTGTCTGTGGTGTTGAGTTTAGGTACATGTAGATAACTAAGTGGTTTTATTAGAGTCAACACTGCTATAAACATGGAACCAAATTACAGTAACTAAAATTAAAAATATATTTGTCATTTTTGGGGTTAGGGGTTAGAAAGGAATCTGGGGACATTGTTAGTGGTATGTAGTCAGAGATTACAAGATTGGAGTTGGAACACTGAATAACTAAAACTCTATTACCAAGTGTTTTGCAAACCACTGTTTTTAAGTAATTTTAAAATTAATTCCTTGTAATTAAAATAAGATGTCAAATTAAACTATATTGTGTACATATATTAAGTATTTTTCTTTATTAAACTGCTAAGTTAAAGCTGATTTAGAATTTATTTACAGAGGAATTGTCAAAATAAAATAATTTTGATATATTTAATAAAGTATTCTTAGTCAATAAAGTACACTGTAAATTATCTGGCATGTTGACAAATTGAGTGAACTCTTTCTGACTTCAGGGACCCAGGAATTAATTAGTATCAGACATCACTTTTTTAATACTTTCTTTCAGAATCTGTTTGCCTTCAGCAGAAACCTTTGTCTTCTAAAACAAATGTCAACACCTGTGATGAAAAAACACAGTCTAGAAAACTTAATCTCTAATATGGATAACATATAATAGGAGTCCTTTTCTCATACTACATAAAATTTAACAGGAAAATAAAAAACAGAAATAAAATAATGGGCACCAAGAAAATAGTTCAAAGGTAGTGTATGTTTTGCATGTGGGAAGACCAATCTGTGTTCAGCAGACCAGTTTCATATATGGTAGGTTCTCTGAACACAGAATGGAGAATCTGGAGCATTGATCGAGGAGTATGCCTGATAATCACCAGGTATATACTAAAAGTAGCCCTTAAATAAAGCTCTAAACCAAAATGAATGTGCATGTGTCTGGCCCTGCATAGGCATCTCCATTAAAGGGGAATTCGGTAGGCCCACCACGAGATATCACCGGATTCCGTGCGCAGAGAACTGAGAAAACCCTATGTGGATGTTTTCCCCCTGTGGGGAAAGTTGAGTGATTCCCGAAGAGATACTTCTGAGATTTGTGTTATGGTACCAACTTATATTTCCTTCATCTTATTTGGCCTTAAAACTAATTCTCCCAAATCCTGTATATACAGGCAAAATATAGCCTTGATTAAAACCCCTTTCCTGGATAATATTTAGCACCAAAGACAAAGGCAATATTTTTCTCTTTTTCAAAATGTCCTTGCAGCCTCGGATTCTGGTATGCAAGGGTGTAGCCAGAATGCAAATCCTGGGCTATTGACTTTTCCCCAAAAATAAGGACTTCACCTTAGTATTGGATTTAGCTCTTTCTTTCACTTGACCTCTAAATAATAGGGCACATCCCAGTGAAGATTGTGTTTTTAGATTCTTTTTTAATTCTTACTAATCCATTATTTTTCATCCAAAGATATTTGCTAAAAGCTGTCTTGCGTTGTGACCTTCTCCTTTGTAACCCAGAATTCTTTCTCCTCACACCCATAGCTTGATGTATTGTTTACTGTTAACCTCTGGTTTGTAATTGTGAACATTCTTCTCCTTACCTATGACTGGCTTATACCCCTTATAAAACTCCGTGCTTAGAGAGTAAATTTGTCACATGCTTGCCAGAACGTGTTGCCCCAATACAATACATTTGTATGATCTCATTTCATCATCTTTCGTATTTCACTGTATGAAGGTCCATGTTTTACCCACTCCCCTGAAGCTGGCTCAATGAAGTCCGGCAATGGCAACCTAATATATAATTACATTGGATATAATTTCTATAAATATTTTTACATGTGTCATAAATTAAAAAGGCAAATATAATCTCAAATATCATGTCTTTATGTATTATTTCAAGTACTCTTATCAGGTCTTGGTACAGAAATTTCAGAATAAGATGAAAAGATACAAGTGAATAACAAAAATCTAAAGAAGAATACAATATAACAATAGTATGGTCAATACAGCTAAGAATTATTTTGTAAATGATGAAATTGGGGTAAAACTTAAAGTATATTTTAATAAAGTTTTATTTAAATCACCATTATATACAGTTATAAAGTTGTTCACAACTGAGTTTCAGTAATACGAAGTGCAAAACCTATCCCTTTACCAATCTAAATTTCCTGCCACCATTCCCCAGTGTCTTTCCCCATTCTCCTCCTGCCATCCTACTATCTCTATGGATGACATTTGTTTTCTCTCAGTATTCTTCTTCTTTATTTTGATTTTAGACATTGTGGTTTGTAATAGTGCTATTGAAAAGGTATCATGAATATCACTTTACATTCTTTCAGCACCCAGCTCTTGTCCAGAGTGATCATTTATAACTATATTTTCATGGGGGTCAATTCTCTACACTAACTTGACTCCCACATTCTTTGTGGCAAACTTCTTAACATGGACAAGTTTTCGACCTCATTTATCTTGTTTTTGTTTCATGACCAAACTATCATATATAAAAATATACTACATTTGAGAGAATTATTCCATACCTATCCCTCTCCTTCTGATTTAATTAATTCAGCATAATTATCTCCATATTCATCCATGTATAAGCAAATTTTATGACTTAATTTTTCCTAACAGAAATATAATATTCAATTGTGTAGATATACCACTGTTTATTCACTCATTTGTTCTCTGACATTTGGATTATTTCCAGATTCTGGGAATTATGAATAGATCTATGATGACCATTGAAGTGAAAATAATTTACATATTATTTGGGGGGGGTTGAGTCTCTAAGGTATATTTGCAGTAGTAGCATTGCTGGATCATATAAAAATTCAATATCTAGTATTTTGAAAAATGTCCAGATTGTTTTCCCCAAAGGCTGAACAAGTCTAAAACCCCAATAGGATTGAATGAGAATCCCTTTTCCTCCATATTCATGCCAGTACTGTTGTTATTATTTTGTGTGCATGGGTATATATATTTAAAATATGGGTGTTATGTAAACAGTTCCTCCCAATTCATGGGCAATTTTTGTATCTTAGTCACTATTTCCTTTGATGTGTAAAAGCTTCTTATTTTAATATAATCCCATTTGCTTATTTTTATTTCCACCTACTTGTTCAAATGTATTTTATCCTTAAAGATTCCTTTAACTTCAAAGTCATAGAGAGTTCTTCCTACATTTTATTATATAATTGAAATAAGTCAGATACAAATGAACAAATAGTAGTATGTTACGTAAGTGAGGAACATAAAATAATAAGACTAATGGAGATGTAAGATAGATAGTACATTATTTAACGTACTTGCCTTCCATGTAATAAACCCTGTTGTGATTTCCAGCACTACATGCACCCCAAACATCACTGCATGGCATTTTATAGCACTTGCAGCCGTGCATTGTACTTGATTAAATCATAAGCTGCTTTGGCCAGGAATCACCAGAATGTGCCTTCAGACATTATGAAATTTGTTTGAGAGAGAAATTATCAAAATTATTGATAATAAAATGACTTCCACACAGATATTTTTATATATTTTACTAATACGATTTATTTTCAAATAACATTTTATAGGACATCTTAATCAGTAGCACAATTTTTTAAAGTAAATTATTTTTATTTTGTGCTGATGGTAGGACTGGTATTAGAATATTGAATATTTCAAATGACTGTATTATGAACAACTTAAATCATGGTGTTTATATAAAGTTTCACTGGGGAAAATATGTTAAAATTTCAGTACAAAGAATGCAAAAGATTAACAGATTTTAGAATTTTTGGGAGGGGGTTTGGGGATCACACCCAGCAATGCTCAGGGGTTACTCCTGGCTCTGCATGCAGAAATCACTCCTGGCAGGCTCAGAGGACCATATGGGATGCCAGGATTAGAACCACTGTCCATCCTGGGTGGGCTGCATGCAGGGCAAATGCTCTATCGCTGTAGTAGCACAATTTTTTAAAATAAAATAATTTTTAAGTGTATCTATTGTGCCTCTTTGCATTTCTTTCATTAAGCTCTCATAAAAATTCACATACATATTACAATATATGTAATAAATACATACCTTTAATCAAGTTGTGAAAGAATAAAATATTATATGAATTGAGCTGGACATTGTACTGCTGGTCATTTGCAAGCTCTGAACCAAGCCAGGCAGAGCAGTAGGAGGTGGGACAGGAAGTGGTGAACAAGAGATCAGAGTTGCAAGAAAATCTACTCTGGAGCAACTTCAGTGAGAACTTTTCTTGCAATAGGGGCAGGAATTTTATATATGTGTTTAGACACTGAGTTCAAATGATTACATACACGTGAGAAGATTTAACTCAGGTGTAAGTGGACTGCCTAAGTCATAAGACTATGGTGCGTTTTTTGAAATGTTAAATGCCTCATAATGGTTCACATATTAGGACATGAAAAACAGTATGTGGGCTCTACACCAGTAGAGCAGCTGTATCTTCCAATAAGCCCTTTTCTCTTTTTCCAAGTGGTAGTCATGTCTTACTTGGTTCTAGTAAATACGCCCTTTGGCAGGCCATACAAGAGTCAGATTAATGGGGTTTTCAGGCCTTGTTCTGTGGGGCCTATCAGTTTGCCAAGCACAATCACACATTAGAGTCCTTTCCATAAAATAAGCACAAAACTAATAGTACAAATAATGCTAAACAATGGAAAAGACACTGCCATTACAATATGTTAATATCTGTGAATTGATATTATAGCAATGATTTCTATAAAACAAGTACAAAAATTAAAAACATTAGTATATACATGCAATTAATAATAGTAATATTAGTCAAAATTACAGAAGTCTGAGGATATATATCGTTTGAATTTTATTTAAAGAAAGAATAATATGGGAAGTGAATATGCCCTGATTGATCAGAAGTGAAGAACTTATTACACGTAAGTTTATAGGACTCATGATAAGGTAATTGCAAAATGAAAGTTTTGGGAAACACATATGAATATTTTCAGTAATGGTAAAATATATAACAATATGTATGTTCTACTTAGTGTTTCAGATTATAAACTTCTCAGGAAACTGGTACTAAGGACAAATTGTTAACACTTAGTTGGCCTTTTTCTAAACAATCCACATATATCCTCAATAAACTCATGGACAAAAGTAAAGGAAATGTGGCAGTAGGTAGAAAATGATTTACTTTCATTTGTAAATTGATTTACCTGCATGCTTTTTTTTTCTGATCTAAGGCTGATCTAAGAGAAATGTTCCAAAGTAGAGACCAATTGAGGGACCCAAATGGTACTATTTTCCAGAGAAGCCGCTGATTGTTTCCACTCTCACTGAAAATGATCCTTCGATTGGAATTAGATGTGCATTTCTTAAAAATTTGTTCTGATAACTGTGTCATCCATTACTTAAAATAAAAACTTTATATTTATAGTGACCATTAGAGATATACTTGGAAATTACGCTCTCTCACCGCTCTTAGAAAATGCAACCTCAATAAACTTCTAACTTGCCCATCTGGCTTTCACAACTACGAGACAGTAAATGTCTGTAAGATCAACACTATATGCGCTAATTCTTTATAGAAGCCCTAGGAAAGTAGACTGTCAGCAAAGGCACACTGTATATCCTTTTGAGCTTATTTTTGAGTCATAGTGTGTTTAGAAAGGTTGAGTAGTATAATATCATCTGTTGATACGATTCACAAGTCTTGCTCTTAAAACCTTTGTCAAAACTACTAACACTAGAAAGCTTTCTTGCCTTTAGTTTCCAGTTTAAAGTGCGCTATTAAAAAGCACTGGTGAACAGATTTAGAAGTGAAATAAAAACTGAATTTTTCCCTGTAGCAGTGGTGAGTAAGCGAATTGACTCTGGCAAATGGTGTGTATATATATATATATATGTATATATGTATATATATGTATATATATGTATATATGTATATATGTATGTATGTATATATATGTATGTATATGTATGTATATATGTATACATATAAACATATGTATATATATGTTTATATATATGTTTAACTGGTAGTTTGTCTGTAGCCCCTCAAATCTTCCCCATAGATGTTGTAGGTGGATTCTTTTAACTGTGCTCCTTGTTATACTTGCATTTGCTTGATTTTTAATAGGATTTATGAATTATTTGACCTTCCCACCTCAACATTTCTGACATTATTGTAAGGCTCTAATTCCTAATATTTTATCTGCAGCTTGTAGAAATACCCAAAGCAGTGACTTTTCCAAAACCAAATTCTCTAAAACTTATGAAAAAATGAAATTTAGAAATAGGAAGCACCACATAATCCAAAAATAATGAAAAACTTTATAAAATATTACCATGAAAGAAAACTTGCATGCCCTTTAGGATGAAAGAAATATTTTATTCTCTAAGGGAAATTACTAATTGATGCTCTGCTTATACAGGCTTCACAGTATACCCTAAAGTTTTGTGAAATAACATTTATTATAAAGCATTAATGTGAGTGTCTTGTCAACTATGGCTTGATAGTTCAGAGAGTCCTTCGGATTAAACTCACTGACAATTCTCTGTGTCTCCAAAGTGATGCCAACTTACAAATGAGAAAAATTTAAAAGCGATACCCTGGCTGGCTAGAAAATATTTTACATGTTAGATTATTTCAAGTGAAACAAACTGAGACTGCTGTCAAACTCATTTTATCTTCTAGAAAATCATGATACATTTTCTATCACAATACAGACATTTATTATAGAACCAAACTGAATCTAGTGCATAGTTGTCATAAGCTAATAACTACTCCTGGGAATTATAGATATCTGGATAAGCTGCCTACCTCTTGCTGCCTTCAGGATGTGATCATATCATGACAAACTAGTCCTAGACATTTCTTTTTTAAAACATATTATTAGTAAAGTATTTTAATACCATTAAATTTTAATTTTTCATGTTGAGCATTTCCAACTGTTGAACTAGTTTAGAATAATTCTTAAATGCTCTAGCTATTATGTATATTAAAAATGGCATACTATTGATGGATTCTGTTAGGAACAGTTTTTTTTTTTTTGTCCTTGCTGCTAAGTTTTCCATGAAGGGCATGGTAATGTTAAATTTTAAATGTATTTGGAGAATTTTATCCAGGTGGAATATTAAAGTGGTTATTTGGAATTAGAAATAGCTAATATCAAAAATCTCATTTTTATGGCCAGTGAGAGACTACAGTATGTAAGGTGCTTGACTTGGCAGCTGTCTGATCCGGGTTTGATTCCTGACACCCCATAGAGTCCTGTGTCTGCAAAGAGTGATCAATGAGTGCACAGCAGAAATAAGCTTTGAGCACAGCAGAGTGTGCCTCCCCCCACAAAATGAACAAACAAAAGACAAGATAAAAAACAAAGTTCATTTTTAAATAAGTTCAAATTTGTTGATGCTAAGTACATACTGGATTCAGGATGCTATATTAAGACCCTCATTAAGTTTACTGTTGTTGTTTATTGTGAAGCAAGGTAGTTTTTATTGAATGAAACTTACTTAAAGATGTGAGCAATGAAGAAAAGGAAATTGTGTTCAGGAGAGAATAAGAGCTTAAAAGAGCAAGCACGCTAAGAAAAATTGAAAGATACATATTCAATAGAGAACTAGAGCTTAAAGGAACAAACCTTAAATTTTTACGAAGAAAGTGCTCCTTTGCACTTTAGACTTTTTTGTAACATAGTGTAACAATATAAGTTCGCATATTTAGGATTAAGACTGACTTGTTTTACTCTGTCACAAAGAAATCAAAATAAATCTAGTATACTTAGTGATGTCAAAGTAATACTTATTAATTACTTTTCTATTTCAGAAACCTTGACAATACAACAAGCACAGTCCTAGAGGCCATAGTCCCAGTTCAGTAATTGGAGTTTCTCCTGCCTTCATCTAAATCATGTACCCAAGCCTTTGAGATGCCTATTTGACCCACAATTATATCTATGTATTAGTGGTTATTTAATTGTTAGATATATCTATTGTAAATTATTTCTTTTGGATCACTTCTAATTAAGTTTATTGACTCCAAATTCTGATACTACTTCATTTTTGAACTTTTCCATTTAACATTTCAGTTAAGAGGAAGTCCAACTACCAAACTACTTTCACATTAACTAAGTATTAACCCACTTTAAATATTTATCTTTCACTTCATATTAATTAAGCATAATATTTTTATACAAAGAAGTTTTAATTCTAAATATACTTTTATTTTATTGAACACATTTATATAAATCAAGACTATCTCTAGCAATGATTTGCATGATAATTATAAAGAAAAAATTTTGTTTCAAGATTTGCTCAAAAGCAGTGACAGATCTGTTCAGTAAAAGTTAAACGTTTGTGCAACTAATAATTTAATAGTTTAGATGTTCTTATATATAAGTTTAAAATTAGGACTATATTGTAGCAACTATTTAAATTAAAAGTTTGTAGATAGTATCCTCATATAAGATTTAGTACTGTTGCTATAGCAATTGCTACAGGGAAAGAAAATTAAAGGGAAGAAAATTAATCTGCCTTACAGTTTAGGTTCCTGGAGTGCACCCCCTATGCGGTGAGTGCAATAATTAAGTCTTGTTTACTGAGTTCTCCTTAAAACCTTTGATGTACCTGATGATATCATCACTACATGATTGATTTTTTCAGGTACAGGAAAGAACTAAAATTAATTGCCCTAATCTTAACTCAAGGACAACACATATGTTTTGAACCGAAGCAATTAGGTTTATTTTTTTTATTATTTTTTAAGTTTTTTCTGCTTTAAACAGCTGGAGATTGTTAGGTTTGCTTCACAGTTCTTTTTGTATTAAAAATTTATAGAAAAGAAAAATTATAATGCACAGGTTCAAATTATATAGAGCTTGAAATGGACACAGAAAAAATATTTGTTCTTCATTTATTGCAAATAATTTTTGGAATAGGAAATTGATTTTATATTAAAATGTGTTTAAAAGACATTGAATTTTTTGCAGGAATAATTTATTAACATTTAAGAACAAATTTTAAGTGTTTTATATTTTTATATACTTATTCAATAAAATCAATCACATTGTAATTACTATTATATGTTAATAGTTCTATATAAGAGAATTTTTGTTTTGTTATTTTGCATTTTATTATATTTCATTTCTTTGATAATCAATGATGAGAAGCAATCTTTTTATATTTCTTGATTCCTTTGTATGTTTTTTTGTTTGCTTGTTTTTAGTTTTGGGTTACACTGACGCTCATGGGTTACTTCTCACACTGTGCTTAGAAATAGGACCAAGCAGGCTTAGATGTCAGGGATCAAACCATGGTTTGTCCAAGGTCAGCCCTGTGTAAAGCAAATGCCTTATAGCTGCGCCACCACTCTGATCTCATTTCTATGTATTTTTATACATACATACACATATATATATATATATACATATCTTTATTTAAGCACCATGATTAATAACATGTTTGTAATTGGGTTTCAGTCATAAACAGAATAACCCCCTTTATGTTTTTTAAAGAATATTCTGCCATCACTTCTCCCATTTCCTGTTAGTCTTAATTCTTATTTTGTTATTTGTGTTTCACCTGTATTTTATAATCCTAAAAATTAACCTGTTGTCAAGTGGGTGGTGGGCTAATATTTCTCCAAGTCTCTGGGTGTTGTTGCTTCCTTGGCATGGAATACCTTCTTAATTTTTTTGTAGTCAAATTTGTTGTTTATCTTTGCTTCAATTTGACCATAATGTTGAGTTATTGAAAATTAAGATACCTGAGGCTGGAATAATAGCATAGCAGGTAAGCATTTGCCTTGCATGTGGCTGACCAGGGTTTGAGTCCTAGCATCTTATATGGTCCCTCAAGTTTGCCAGGAGTGATTTCTGAGAGCAGAGCCAGGAGTAACACATGAGCACTGGGTGTAGTCTCTCACACACCCCCTCCCAAATAAAGATACCTCTATATTCAATGTCATGAATAGTTTGGTCTATGTTTCTTTAATTTAATTTGAACTTATACTCAGTATTTTTAATACACTTAATACAATTTAAAGCTAAGAAAACAACAGCTTCAGCTTCCCATCCTCTCTTTTTCTAGAATTGTTTTGGCTATTCCGGGTCATATCATTCCTCCAAATAAATATTAGTAGTGTTTGATCTAGGCCTTTAACATAATGATCATTTTTATAGGGACAGCACTGAATACATACTATGCTTTTGGTATCTGTAGCTGGAGCTCTTCAAAGACAAGATTGAACACCATTGCAGATTTTCATATCTGCCAAACAGAGCCCCTGAAAGGAGGTTAAACCCCTTTAAACCGAGACAACTCTGAGCCCAAGTATGTGAGCAATTATTAGAGCAAGCAACCTGCATGTTGCAACAAAAATCTACATTCTGCGCTTTCACTACCCCCATCTTGTAAGTCACGCTTTCTCTCCATCCAAGGATCACATCTGCACATATGATGCACTGCAGTTAATATCAGTAAGGATTTTAAATTTCCTTGTTCAGTCTTGTTGCATGCAGGTAAATCCTGCATTCCCTATGGGATGTGTAGCTGTTTAAATACCCCTTCCCCTTTGTAATTAAGTTTCCCTGACTCTGAAGACCTTCTTGAAGTTTATTCTGTATTCTCCAGTTCTCTAATTTTTGGTCCCACCCTAAGCCTTTCAACTCAGACAAGGGAACAAATTTGCCACTGCTTTTCAGCATCACAGGCTTCATCAACATGTATCATTGGCATTTTGAAAATATTAATATTTCGTATTATAAATGTCTTATTTTTTAATACTGACTTATAGTTGTTTTTATAGGCCTATCCATGATTTTGTTAAATTGATTCAGTTGAATCCCTGATGTTGCAAATGTAACTGGAGAGTTTTTTCTGCTCATATTACATTTCTGAACATAGTATTCCACAAATTTCTCCAAATTTATTTGTAGCTGGAAACTTTATTTTCCAGGTTCATTTTAAATAGTGAATATGTGGAACCTTTAATTCTGTGGGGGGTGCACCTTTAATATTAATATTCTTTGTTCATATAAAGCCTGGAGGGGCTTGTTGAAACAATTAGTATACTGGGGATCAAAACCATGTTAACTTCATGCAAAGCAAGCCCTTGCCATCACTATTATTTCTCTCTACATATATTGGTAATCTTGAAATTATATTTATCTCATATTAGTGAAACTGCCACCCATCACAAAATATGAGAATGTCTAGTGATGTTATGGATGTGAAAAATAGAGAAACTCTCACTTCTGGATCAAATATTGCTTTTAGAAACAAATGTTTTATTTAGTAAAGTGACAGCCTACACAATTTGTCTGACATTACTATATGCAATAACAAAATAGAAACGAGTGATATTAAAAAAAACTTTAGTTCACAATCATGCGCAAGAAATTATTTAACTTGGAAATTAAGAGGTCAAAGATCTATACAAAGAAAATTGCAAAACACTATTTAATGAAATAATATATGACACTGGGGAATGAAATAAAGTACCTTGCTCTTGATTGGAATAAGTAATTCAAACAAATGGAAAAACTCTTCCTTGTACTTTTACAGAGTCAATGCAGTCTTTTAAGTATTATTATGACATTTTTTCTCTTTTCTTTCTTTCTTTCTTTTCTTTTTTTTTTTGGGGGGGGGGGTTCAGGCCACATTCGGCAACACTGAGGGCTGTGCTCAGAAATTGCTCCTAGCAGGCACAGGGACCATATGGGATGCCGGGAATTGAACCAGTTTCAGTCCTGAATTGGCCATGTGCAAGGCAAATGCCCTACCACTATGATATTTCTCTGGCCCCTATCATGACAATTTTCAAGGTAATATATCAAACATTCCTAAAATTTATATGGAACAATAAATTCCCCAAATAATTAAAGCAATCCTTGGAAGAAAAGAGGATGGAAGTCATCACATACCTCAAACTAATACTGTACTATAAAAATGGTTGTTTTTAAAACATCTTGGTATTGGGATAAAAACAGACCCTAAGATCAAAGGTATAGAGTTGAATATCCTGAAACAAGACCCTCTGGTATGCGATCATTTAAATTTTTATCAAGGAGTAAAAATATGAAGTGGAATAGGGAAAGCCACTTTAAAAAATAGTATTGGGGGGGGTGGGCGGTGGCGCTAAAGGTAAGGTGCCTGCCTTGCCTGCGCTAGCCTTGGACGGACCGCGTTTCGATCCCCCGGTGTCCCAGATGGTCCCCCAAGCCAGGAGCAACTTCTGAGCACATAGCCAGGAGTAACCCCTGAGCATTACCGGGTGTGGCCCAAAAAACCAAAAAAATAAAATAGTATTGGGAAAACTGGTCATGTACATATAAGAAATTAATCAGACCTTTTTATAATACCATTTACAAATGTCAAATCACAATAGACTAAAGACCTTTATATCAGACCTAATCCTATTACTTAAAGAAAAAACATATACAGACTTCTCCATGACAATGAAATTAAAACTATCTTCAAGGATTAAAAAAAACCACTGGCCCAACAGGTGGTAGCAAATATAAGCGCAGATGATTATATTAAAATATGAATTTTCTGAGCCTTCAGGGAAATAATGACCAGCATACAAAATAGAACTGGAGAACGTACCCACCACACTTCTGAAAATAGATGAATACCAAATATATATAAGGCACTATGGTAAAACATTACAAGAAAAAAATTGCATCCCATAAAACAAGTGGAGAGAAGATAGAAAAACACAAACTTCCTCCAAAAATAAATAAAATTAATCAAAAGCATGTTAAAATGATGTGCTGAATCTGTAATTATTGGATAGATTCAAATCAAAACAATAGTGAATCTTACACCTCAGAAACTGGCACATCATAGCAAATAAGAAAAACCACGTGTATGAGGGAAGAAGGGGAGTCTTATTTATTGCTGATGGGAATCTCTTCTGTTCCAGGCTTTCTGAGAATATGTTAGACACTTCTAAAGAATCTAGAAATTGAATTTCTGTTTGACTCCGTATTTTGGAATATATTCAAAGGTTCCAAAAACAAAATGGATAAAAAATGTGTATAAGTCTATGCTCCTTGCAGTACTATTCACAAAGCACAAAACTCTGTAAACAAACACCCAATTGAATTGTATAAGAATAAATGACAGGGCCAGCATCTATGCCACAAACACTATGAAACACTATTTTGCTAAAAGAAAAGACAAAGTCTTATAACTTACTGCTGCAAGTGACCAGAAGCCTATTGTTGAGTGAAGTAGTCAGAGAAAGTCTGTGAAAAAATTATCTCTTTTCATATACAGAATATAAAGCATATATTATTGGAAATAGGAATAATTGAAGACATGGAAACAATGAACATGAGAACTGGTATTCCTTATGAAACAAAACACTTGAGAGGGCTTAGACATAACATTTGGAGGGCAAAATATGGAGGAAGGATTTCAACACTGAGTAGGAGATGGTACTGAAATGTGGTAAATATAAGAAACAGTCCAGTAAACTACAGTATAAGATATCATATAGAACATATATAAAATTGTATGTAATATTTAATATGTATCACATGTAATATATGTGTATGTAAGTGGATGTAATATTTATTTATAAGGCAGCTCTCATAGAAGCAGACTGGTGGATGAGCTATAAATCTTGTGAAAGAGTTTTGATGGGTTAAAGTGGACATTGGTGAAGAGATTAGTATTAAACATTGTATGCCTGAATTCCAGTGATGAAAAGTTTGTCATTTCAAATTACTAAATGTTTTTAAATGTAACTCTCACAATTTATAACAGTGGGAGAGAGTGATAAATCTAGGAAGAACAAATCCCAAATATCCAAA
This sequence comes from Suncus etruscus, assembly GCF_024139225.1. Lineage (NCBI taxonomy): Eukaryota > Metazoa > Chordata > Mammalia > Eulipotyphla > Soricidae > Suncus > Suncus etruscus. Next base: position 85,695,003 of record NC_064855.1, on the reverse strand, counting down.
GAGGTTCTCTTATTTAGGACAATCCCTCTTGTTTCCTCTTTAAGTCTTTCAGGAACATTGGTGGAGGGAGATGGACGCTGGTGGTGGGATTGGTCCTGAATGATTGTATGTCTGAAACCCAATTATGAAGGACTTTGTAATTCACAATGGTTTCAATAAATAAAAATAAAAAAAAGAAGCAGTTAATTCTGATTTCACAAGTTTCTGACTTTGATCTCATTTTTTAAATATATAAAATATTATAAGGAACTGCCACGGTGTTCAGAATATCATGCCCACACATTTACACTCTGGAGGCAGAGATGGGTTTGAAATTTTACGCTCCTGAGTGTCAGTTGTTTACTCTGAACCCTGTTATGTCAATTTTACTTGCTGTGATAATTACATAATAAAGTTCTATGTAAAGAAAGAAAATAAATATCAACAAAAAAATAGAAAAAAAGCTTTTCAATATGCATTAATAAATTTTGCCTACATATGAATAGATTTTCAGATGTAGTCATAGCTGATTATATTACATTTGAAAAACAAATTTCTCATGTTATTCTCATAAAGTTAGATAGGTAAACATTAAAATTTAGGCACATGTATTAGCAGCTCTAATATAGCAGTTATATTTTTTATTGTTATAATCTAAAGAATACAATTTTATATGTCTTATTTGGGTTTACATTTAAATTAGACATAGAGGCTTGTTATGCTTGTTAATATCCTCAAATTGGCAGAATCACAAGCCAAAATATTATCTATAAATAGCTAATATTTTGATTATTTTTATCAGAAAAATGTAGTATAATATAAAATGGATTCACATATGTATTTACATATATTATCCATGATTCAAAATATCACAGGAGTAACATGATAAATATTATTCTTTAATTTGGGATAATTCATTCATGTATAAAATATTAAATTGGATTTTTCATAATATTTTTGAAGTTGATATTTATCAAGCTCATGATTTTTGATATTATGTTAAAATGAAATTTTATATATCTTGATGGTAAAAATATGGTTTGAGATACTTTTTTAATAACCAATGGAAATAAAAGTGAATATGATTAAATTCATGCTAAAACATAGTAATTTTAAGTCGCATAGTTAAATGCATGATAGATTGTCATCATCACTTCTACATTAGATATAGAATTTTATTTTGAAATATATACTGGAGAGCAGTGAACCTTGATCAACTAATAAAAAAAATCCATCAAAAGATATATTTGAACACTGAGGGTCATATATTTAATATCTAAGTACAACTCACAATAAATTTTATTTGAAATTAAACTCAATGTGATAACAAATTCATGTTATATTAAAGAAGTAATGAAAGCAAATATCAAGATTATTTCTGCACAAGAGCAGTCAGATTTTCTCAGTTTGTGTGTACATACACATTGTAACAAAACAATGTTAACAAATTCCCTGGCAAATATGAATTCATCATCATATAAATCACTTATAAATTTCCCAATATCTTACATTAGTTTCTAATTGTAAATTAAAATGACAAATCAAGACAATGTACAAATTAGTTACCAAGTGGGAAAACAAACTAATATTTTTATTATATCATATAGAAAATTAATTTTCAAAATTACTGCAATTATGTTTAGATTAACATACATGGTAATTTTAAGGATAAATTGAAATTATGCAAAGAAATCAATTTTTATTTGAAAATAAATTAGCCTGATTATCTCCATATGTTTATGTATATATACATGTCAATATTCTAATAAGAATAATGGTCATAAAGTAATAGTATTTGGATGATTTTGCAAATAAGTCAAAGAAGAATCTAGGAATAGTTTCATATGTGATTATCAATATTTCTGAAAGTATGAATCTATTAAAAACAGATTTTTAATTGTGGAAATTTAACAACAGCAATTAAAATTATTTTATTAAAGAAATATATGTGAAATTGATAACATTGATGAGAAAATTATAACTGGTAATTAAAAAGGAAGAAAAATAACATGCTAAGAAAGCAATAGCAGAAAACATCAACATTGGACATTTTCATATATCTGAAGATTACAAAAATAGTAGAGAGATATCTTAATATATCCTGAAAATGTGCAAGAGAAAACAGTATGTTGTATAAACTTCTAATTTTTGTTACTTATGCATTTTGATCACTACTATTTAAAAATTTAAAATTAAGTTAAGGTATTTATATAATATGATACAAATACCTATTGATAATACCTGTGTTCAAGTGCAAATTTATTTAAATATTTTCCTTATATTTGGGCATATTCAACAATATTCTGTCCTGGTTCTGTCCTCATTTCTAAACATGCTTCAGGACTATATGGAGTGCTGCAAATTGAATCTGGGGGCAAGAAAAATATATTACTTTCAGTACTATTTCCCAAATCCAAAATGCAAATTTATTTTAAGGATAGATAATCACTGAGAAGAAAATACTCCCACATTTTTATGTATTTGAAGTATAAAATTGTTAATATTTATTAATAATATATTCAATAGAAACTTTACCTACCTATTAATACATATCAAAGTTAGACAAAAACAGAAGTACATTCAATTAATAAAACAAATATATATTTCCAATAAAAATTTTAATAGGTATAAGTATATTCGTATTACATATTTTCAAATTTAGTACTTATGTAGTGGAGAAAATCTACAAAACTATAAAACAATAGGTCCATTTTGAGAAGATTTAATGAATATGTTATTAATATGTAATATATAATGTGTTTGCAGTAATAAGTTAAGCAAATCACTAACATGAAGTGGCTAGTTATTAGAATCATTCACATATCTAGTGTTTAAGATTTGTACACTAGTTTTCAGCATAAGTGTTGTAACTGTAGTTAAATGTATAATTTTGTATTTTATAGATTCTTTTTTTTTTGTTTTTGTTTTATTTGGGCCACACCCGGCGGTGCTCAGGGGTTACTCCTGGCTGTCTGCTCAGAAATAGCTCCTGGCAGGCACGGGGGACCATATGGGACACCGGGATTCGAACCAACCACCTTTGGTCCTGGATCGGCTGCTTGCAAGGCAAACAACGCTGTGCTATCTCTCCGGGCCCAGTATTTTATTGATTCTAATACTATTATATTATGAATAACAAATGTCATTGGAACGTGTTTATATTTAATGATATTTAATGTTACTTTTTATTTTTATTATACAGTATTTGTTCCTAATATAGAGAAATAAGTACTTTTCACTTCAGTTTTGTATTCTGAAACCTTGCTGCATTTATTTATCTCTTGATTTAACCTGAAGTCTGTCTCCCATCACACACATTTATTTCAGTGCATGAAACCTTCAGTATATGTAATTTGATCATACACAATTATAAGATCATTACTTTCTTCCCAAATAATTATTTCACTTTAATCATAATATTGACTAAATAGCTACAGTGCTTTAAGAAAATTACCTTTATCAGGAGAAGAAAACATTATGTATAACTTGTTATGTATAACTTTATTATAAATTTATTTGGATTTTTTGAAATTATTTAGTGCATTTTTGAAATGAAAGTACTATGTGATTTTTAAAAATGGTACATTTATTGATTTATGGATGTTAACACTATACCGTAGTCTTGAAACACCATGTCTTAAACATTAGCATATCAGAATGGCTCATTTGTAAATAAAAATGTAAATCATTTTATATCTCCATAAACTTTTACAAAATTTTCTTGTAATGTTTTCATATATATATTAATGGAGAAACATTAGCTCTATTTTCTGCAATTCTTTATATTATTGCCATGCCATGCATAGCCATTTCCATTTAATGAGAACTCAGGAGGCCCACCAGATGTATCCCCGAATTTCCCTAGTGTGGAGAAAAGAGTAAAACCCCACGGGGTTCCTCCAAAGGTCTGCTGTGGATGCTTCTTTCCCTGTGTGGAGAGTTGAGGAATTCCCAGAGAGATATTTCTGAAATGCATGCTATGGTATTCGGCATTACATATTCTGTCATATTGGGCTATCTCTCCCTTGTAATATCACAGGCCAAAATATGACTTCAATCAAATTCTATTGCTCAGAGAAATCATAGCACCAAAGATTACTGAGAAAACCTCTTTTCTGGATAATATTTAGCACCAATATCAAAGACAATATTTTTCTCTTTTTAATATATGTCCTTGCAGCTTCAGTTTCTGGTAATCAAGTGCACAGCCAGAATGCAGATCCTGGGCTATTGACTCTTCCCAGAAAATGGGAAGTACACCTTAGTAGATTTAGCTCTTTCTTTCACTTGACCTCTAGATGTTTTCTATTTCTTACTAATTCCTTATTTTGCACCTGAAGTTAGTTGCTAGAGCTGCTTTGAATTGTGACAATCTTCTTTGTTAACTCAGAATTCTTTTTTTCTAGTTAATATATTTATTTATTTTATTTTAACATTATTTTTATTATTTTTATTTTTTCCTTTATTTAAACATCTTGATTACATATATGATTGTGATTAGGTTTCAGTCATGTAAAGAACATCTCCTTCACCAGTGCAACATTCCCACCACAAATGTCCCAAATTTCCCTCCATCCCACTCCACCCCCACCTGTACTCCAGACAGGCTTTCCAGTTCCCTCATTCATTCACATGATTGTGGTAGTTCTCTGAGCAGTTATTTCTATAACTGCACTCACCACTTTTGTGGTGAGCTTCATAAAGTGAGCTGGAAGTTCCAGCCCTCCTCTCATTGTCTCTGAGGATAGTTGCAAAGATGACTTTTATTTTTCTTAAAACCTATAGATGAGTGAGACTGTTCTGCATTTATCTCACTCCCTCTGACTTATTTCACTCAGCATGATAGATTCCATGTACATCCATGTATAGGAAAATTTCATCACTTCATCTCTCCTGATGGCTGCATAATATTCCATTGTGTATATGTACTACAGTTTCTTTAGCCATTGGTCTACTGAAGGGCATCTTGGTTGTTTCCAGAGCCTGGCTATTGTGAATAGTGCTGCAATAAATATAGGTGTGAGGAAGGGGTTTTTGTATTGTATTCTTGTGTTCTTAGGATATATCCCAGGAATGGAATAGCTGGGTCAAATGGGAGCTCAATTTCCATTTTTCGGAGAAATCTCCATATCGCTTTCCATAGAGGTTGGACTAGAGGGCATTCCCATCAGCAGTGGATAAGAGTTCCTTTCTCTCCACATCCCTGCCAGCACTGATTGTTCTCATTCTTTGTGATGTGTGCCAATCTATGTGGTGTGAGATGGTATCTCATCGTTGTTTTGATTTGCATCTCCCTGATGATTATTGAGGAGGAGCATTTTTTTCATGTGCTTTTTGGGCATTTGTATTTTTTTTTATCAAAATATATGTTCAGTTCTTCTCCCCATTTGTTGATGGGATTAGATGTTTGTTTCTTTTTTTTTTTTCTTGTAAAGTTCTATCAGTGCCCTGTATATTTTGGATATTAGCCCCTTATCTGATGGGTGTTGGGTGAATAGTTTCTCCCACTCGGTGGATGGCTCTTGTATCCTGGGCACTATTTCTTTTGAGGTGCAGAAGCTTCTCAGTTTAATGTATTCCCATCTCTTTATCTCTGCTTCCACTTGTTTGGAAAGTGCAGTTTCCTCCTTGAAGATGCCTTTAGTCTCAATGTCATGGAGTGCTTTACCGACGTGTTGTTTTATGGTATCAAGGTCTTTAATTCATTTGGATTGTACCTTTGTACATGATGTTAACTGGGTGTCTATGTTCGCTTTTTTGCAAGTGGCTAACCAGTTCTTCCAGCACCACTTGTTGAAGAGGTTTTCCCTGCTCCACTTAAGATTTCTTGCTCCTTTGTCAAAGCCCTGCTCCAAGAAATAAGAGAGGACACATGGAAATGGAAACACATACCCTGCTCATGGATTGGCAGGATTAACATAATTAAAATGTCAATACTCCCCAAAGCATTATACAGATTTAATGCGATCCCCTAAATGTACCCATGACATCCTTCAGAGAAGTGGATCAAACACTTATGAAGTTCATCTGAAACAATAAACACCCTCGAATAGCTAAAGCACTCCTAGGGAAAAGGGAAATGGGAGGCATTACTTTCCCCAACTTTAAACTGTACTACAAAGCAATAGTATCAAAACAGCATGGTATTGGAATAAAGACAGACCCTCAGATCAGTGGAATAGGCTTGAGTTCTCAGACAATGTTCCCCAGACATACAATCACCTAATTTTTGTAACTCATAATTCTTACTGCTCACACTCATAGCTTAAAGTAGTGTTTACTGTTAAACTTAGCGTTGTGATTGTAAGCATTCTTCTCAATACCTAATACTGACTCATCCCTTATAAAACTCCCTGCTTAAAAATTAAATTTTGTCACATACCTGCGAGAAGACATGTTGACCCAGCATTTTCCTGTGGTCTGCTTTTCTTCAATATTATTCTGACCAGCCGCTCGTGATCACTCACTTTCCTCTGGTGAAGAATATTTCCCCACGAGTGTTGCTGAGACACAAGATGCCTACAGCATATATTAGAATAATAATCGATGATAAAACAGTTAAGAAATTTCCTCCTGTGTAATTTTATAAAATATCAGATACGTGTATACATATAAATTTATTATTTTTTAAAGTAATTAACAAATTTCATAAGGGATGAAGAGAGAACTCAAAGCGCAGGATCTGTGTCTTCAATTCTGCCCATTATTTTGTCACTCAAACATAAAGAGCAATCATTGACTTAAACTTGGGAGGAGGTCCTAAAATTATTAGAACATACTTTTATTTCTATTACATTACTATGATAATATCTAATTGTTATTTAATATACTATATTAATTGAATATGTATAATAATTTTATATATTTAAAAATTAAAAATAGTATTTATGACTAAAATTCTTCCATAACACCATGTCAGTAGTGTTTCTATGAATAAATTTTACCTTCTATTTTATATATATGATTTTGCATAATTATATTAAAATTTATATTTTGCCTTATTTTGGTAAATTTAATATTTGTAGAAATGATTATACCGTATGAAATTCATAATTCATGACAGTTATATATCTATATGTTTTTGGTGCCATACCTGGCATTATTCAATGTTTAGGCAGTACTCTGGAAACTTGAAGGTCAATTTTTTGGTTTTCCAGGGAAATGTGTGTCATTATTTTTTTTTAACTATTTCCCTATCAAAACTTAAACTTATAAACAGTTTTTCTTTATAATATTTCTTTGATGGTTCTAAACTCAAATTACTAATATATTGTTAAATTACTAAACATATTATTAAATTTTATCTGTTATTTTTTAATTCTCATTATAGTTAATTTATTGCAATTTAAAAATATTTTAAAAACATTATGTCCATTGTGTTCACTTTTTTATCTGTTTCATTTTGGGTGAAACAAAACCAGGGTTTACTCTTGGCTTGGTGCTGAGAATTTACACCAGCAGGTGCTCAGAGCGTGAATTACAATTTATTATATCAAGCTGGAACCAGTTACATGCAAGCCTGTAATCCTAGTACTAGATATCTACCATCCCATTTTATTACTTTTAATTTAAATTATTTTTATTTGCTTTTAGATTCCTGCTCTAACTAACATTATTTATTGGTTGTGCTTATATTATATACAACTATATTTTTGTTTCTTAATGTGAATACTGAAGAAAAATACTTATTTTTAATAAAAATTAAAAAGTATGTGTGTTTCTTTAAATATTGATTTAACTCCATCCTATAAATTTTATTTATGACTTATTTCTTGGTTTTGTTAGCTATTTACTTTCATTTATTATAAATTTAAAAATAGCATGTGTTATCAATCCTTTCATTTGATGTATTTACAACAAAAGTCAAACAACACTTAGAGTTCTTCAGCCCTTCAAAATTAATTTGCTTTTAAATTTTGATAAAGTACTTTTCACAGGAAATCTTCACTATGCTTTCCAAATTATTCATTGCATTATAGATATTTTCAGTCTTCTGTCCTTATCACACAGGGCAAAATGATTGACAATGAATTTCTGCCATCCACGTTCCTGTTTTGTTTGGGCTTTTGGATAATGTTTTTTATTGTCTAGCTATTGTGTTTCCTTTTTAAAATGAAATATTGAGGTTTATAACTGTTAATTCTGAAAGTTTATTCTTTCATCAGTTGTGTCAGTATTTGTTTCAATGTTTTGTGTAATTTTGGTTAATCACTAAGTACTTGTTAAAAATAAAATTGGTATAATTTAATTACATATTTAATCATAAAAGATTCTTATTTGCCTCAACAGTGTTTTTAGAAGTTTATCAAAGCAATGCTTGTGAACCTGGGGCTATAGAAGGCAAGAATGTAGAGATAATCTGATAATGTGAAGTATTCAAGAGTGTACAAGACTGGGGCTTGGGTCTACCAACTGTGACATGGTCAGAGAGCTTGAAGATACAACAGTGTTCAAGAAATACTTCTAGTTTATTGAACTTGGATCATTCCTGAAAGAGTTTAGGGGGTATACTGTGCCACGTCATGAAGCAGACCTCTGGCATACAGACTATTTGCAGTGGCCCATGGAGCTATCTGGATGGCCCAGAGAGAATAAGCTAAATTTTCATTTATATATAATTAAGTGGATAAAGTAAATTTTATTTGTAAGCACTAGGTAATTGTGGAAGGATAATAAAAAAAAGTCTGCAGTAAAGCTTTTAATGAGACGAAATACATAAAGGGATAACAAAAGCTAATAAAATTCAGTAATGGTAGAGATACTACATAAAATTGCTTGAAATTAAACAATGAATAAATGCTTTTAGTAAATATAAATGTATGACTCGTAAAAATATCTTATTCAAAACCTAAATTCAGCTGAAATTTATTTTCAGTTAGAAAATGTAAATACACATCAAAACTTCACAATTAAGAAATAAAAATGAACTTAGACAATTATCCAACTAGAATAGTCTGTAGTAATAATATTAATATTATAAAAAATAAAATATACTGGGGCCGGGAAGGTGCGATAGAGGTAAGGTGTTTGCCTTGCAAGCGCTAACATAGGACTGACCGCGGTTCGATCCCCGGGCGTCCCATATGGTCCCCCAAGCCAGGGGTGATTTCTGAGTGCATAGCCAGGAGTAACCCCTGAGCGTCAAATGGGTGTGGCCCAAAACCAAAAAAATAAATAAAATATACTATAAATTACCACCGTTCAGTCAATAATTAAATATAAACCATATAAGAATTCAGTATTGCCTGACTGAATTATAACCACATATCAAAATGTAAATGGTAGTTTTAATACCTATAATCTCAAAATAGAACAGTATTCAGATATAGGATCATTATGTAGTTGGTTTGCTTAAATGGAGTTACTTAGATTAGGACCTAATTTAATATGGCTTGTATCATATAATCAGAGCATATTAAAGTGTAGGAAATGAAATTTGAAGAAAGATTAGAAAAAGAGTACTATTTTAATATCTTTAAGAAAGTCTTCAAAAAACCTATTTTGTACTTCTAACCCAAATAATTTCAAGAAAATATTTCTTTCATTTAAGTCAACCACCCACTCAATGATAAACTGTAATAATAAATTATCAAATAAATTTATTGACTGAACTCTTTTGTTATTTTCAGATTAACAGCCTCTGTTTTTTACCAATTAAAGTTCACAGAGTAAACAGTACAGTACCACATAGGTTATTTGTTTGAAATTTTTATAAATGTAGTATACACTCAAGTCTAATATATAAATTTTTTAGTAGAACATGAAAAGTATAAAGATAGAAAAATAAAATATTTCACTCATAATTTCTAAGTAAAAAACTCATTATGGCCAACCATATAGTTAGTATTCATTATAAAAAATGACCCCTAAAATATAGTTCTTTTTTAAATAAGAATAATAAATTTATGACTTAGTTATATTCATTTTAGTTTGACCACATTTGTTGAATTCCAAGAAAACAGAAAAAATAACCAAGGCTCTCTCTATGTGGTTCTTTTATTCGTGTTATATTTGCTTTTTTTTCTTTGGCTACTTTTCACTGGGTCCCTGTAACTGTCATAGTTTAGGGGAAGAATTCAGGCAGGGAAAGGGAAAGATAGGAAAGAAAATTAAGCCCAGAGGGACATTGGTTCTGACATTTTCAAATAGAGCCTACAACTTGTAAGGCTCTATAATTCTTACTGTTATTTTATATCATGTGAGAAAAGTTGCTATTGATTTTATTCTGAAGTACTAGAGAAAGACACATATTTCAAAGTTTGCATGAAGTGATTTTCAAATTAATTTCTTCATAATTTTCCTCCAAAGTGGCTATGTATTATAAACCATGATTAGTATCTGTAACAAAACAAAAATCTGGAAAGTAATCAAATATGCTATAAATTAGTTATTCTTTCTAATTATATTGTTACAAAAGGCAAAAATAATATATAAATTGTAGAAATAATACCAAAAAATAAAAAATACACTAAATTAAGCAAAACACTTATACAATTATATTTAATAAATTATGCAACAACACAAAACTAACATAAACATCTGATTATTAGGTTATAATTCAAAAATACCATTTATAACAGATTTATATATAAACAGACTATAGAAATTTAGTATATATTTGAGAAGAAATGTGTAATCAGTTGTTGAGAAATATTGTGCTTTTGCAATTACTATGTCATAATATACTTAAATATTTTAATAAACTATATATATATGTTATTTTCTGTTTGTTTGGTTTGTTTTTGTGTCACACCTAGCAGCGCTCAGGGATTACTCCTGGCTCTAGGCTTAGAAATTGCTCCTGGCAGGCTCTGGGGACCATATGGGATGCCGGATGCAAACCACTGTCCTTCTGCATGCAAGGCAAATGCTCTACCTTCATGCTATCTCTTCAGCCCCATAGGTGTTATTTAAAAAAATATGTTTGTGTTTATTATATGCTTATTCTTTTAGTAAAAAACCTAATATTTGTTTTAATCAAAATATTAATATTGCTGACTGCATGCATAATAAGACATATGCTAAGTTTTATTTATCTCTAATTATATAACAACTAATGGCAATTAATTTATTTTCAGGATAATTACTGAGTGAATTCTTTGTTCTTGAATGTGGCAATTGGGTCAAATATATATAGTATGTATAATATTTTTTAAATATTACAGCAAATTACCAGATAAAGTACCAGGCTTTCCCTTTTTATCAAGAAACTACACTTTCCATTTCAATTAAAAATACAAACATATGTATAAAATATTAAAAATATATTTGTGACACTATTATATATAGCACATGTACATTAGTATATTGTTTATGTGTATGAAAACAACATACTCTCTTAATATATTTGTTTTAATATTTATTTCAATAGCAATCAAATTGTGAATTTATGTACATCAAGGTATATTAGTTTGCTTAGATTCTCTGTTCTAAAATAAATATAAAATCATATGAGAACATACATATTAACATATATAATGCACTTATACATTTTTATAAATAAAATTATTTTTATTGATACACCATAAATAAAAAATACACTTATTGCTGCTATTCTAATTCTCAAAAATTAAAATGACTAATATGAAAGTGATATTTTATTGTGATAATTTAATCAATATTAGGAGTTAAAATTAATTCAAATATTTGTTTTTTATTTATTATTTATTTATTTTTTGGTTTTGGGTCACACCCAGCAGCACTCAGAGGTTAATCCTGGCTCTATGGTCAGAAATCGCTCCTAGCATGTTCGAGGGACCATATGGGATTTCGGGATTCGAACCAATGACCTTTTGCATGAAAGGCAAATGCCTTACCTCCATGCTATCTCTCCGGCCCCTAATATTTGTTTTCTAAAGCACATGTTTTTTGGCTTTATTTAATGTTAAGTTATTGACATAACCAGCAAATGTTTTGTGAGTAATTATTTTTTAATTTTTATACTTTCCTGACATATTCTTGTTTTGCAAGATATTTTACTAAAAAACTAAAAACTAATGAGTAAATTCAAATCTTTGATTTATTATAAAAATATATAAAGACTTACTCTTATATATATCATTTGTCTAATTTTTAAATCACTGAGGTTTTATATATATATTTGTATGCATTCATTGAAAAACCTAATTTTTAATTCAATAGGAGAGGAAGTTTATGAAAATTTGGACTACTCATAAAAAACTTTATTTCAAAATCTGTTAGAAATATATAAGTATAAATAAATATATTTGATACTACTATAGCTTTAATTTTCTATTAATATTAATATTTTAATATAGTTTTATTTCTATTATTAATGATAATTATTAGAAATAATGATTCTGTGTAATTTTATTTTATTACCCAAAGTACATTAGTTTTTTTATCTGTATGCATATTTTATTGTTAAATTTCTTCAAATACATTATGTTTTATGTTTTAAATTTTTTTTAATTTTTATTTTGATCATAGTGGTTTACATAGTGTTTACAATAATATTTTAGGTACATATTTACATAAAATCAGGGGGGATTCCCATCACCCAATTGTCCTCCCTACGTACATTAGTTTTGTGAGCTTGTCCATCATAATGTTGTTGTATGTTTGTGAAAATATACTACATATAAACCACTTAGTAAGGATATCTTATAAATAATTATCTTAACCACAATTTACTTTTTGGGGGTGAGTCACACCTGGTAGAGGTTACTCCTGGTTCTGTGCTCAGAAATCGCTTCTAGCAAACTTAGGGGTCCATATGGGATGCCGGTATTGAACATGGGTCTGTCGGGGGTTGTCTTCTTGCAAAGCAAACTCCCTACCGCTATGCTATAGCTCTGTCCCAACATATACAATTTTTTGAAAAAAAAAATGTCAATAAACCAATATTTGATGGTCATTTTTAAAGCATACATTTTGTGGCATGCCCCCAAGCCACTCATGGGACAGGTGGCAGGGAACAGGGAATATGTTTTTTTATATAGTCAAGAAAGCTAGTAGAGTGAACATTTAAAAAAAATATGTTTATCTCCTATATTATTTTTGTTTGTTTTTGGGCCACACCTGGTGATGCTCAGGGATTACTCTTGGTTATACACTCAAAAATCACTCCCGTATTGGGGGACCATATGGGCTCCCAGGGGATAGAACTGTGGTTCGTCCTAGGTTAGCCCAGGGAAGACAGATGTCCTACCACTTGCGCCACCACTCTGGCCCCTATCTCCTTTATTTTTACATGTTAACATTATGCTATCTTGTATCATGAAAACAAAAATATTTAAATTACTACAAATAACATTACTTAATTTTTACTGTGTATATATTTTTACTTTAATGTGGTTCAACGCATTCTGCAAACATATAGATTAGAATTAAATAGCATTTAGTTTAATCTTCACTAAAATTAATTGTTTTCTGAGTAGTACAATTTATTATATAATTCTTCTGTAAAAGTATGTAATACCTAATTCTTATGCTCTAACCCTCATTTTTTAAATTAAATCTTTCCTCATTAATTACATTACTCTTCTAAGTTGTGTGTATTATTTTCAGCTGTAATTAGCCTTAACTATTTTATATTTAATATTAAATGCATATTGAAGGGCATAATTTTATGTATTTTACATTGCAGTGTCAGAAGCTACCTAAGTTATTGTAAAGGATCACTTGTATTAATATATTTTATATAGTTTGTAGTATTTAAACGGCTATTAAAGAATATATACAAAGATATATAGGAAATCTAAAAATTACTTGTGTTTAATTAAGGTCATCTGTGAACTGAGCATGGTTGAATAATTAAGGATATAATTGCTATAGCCATGCTTTCAGGCAACTCAGACAAGTTTTAATTTATTTGCATATTTCTAACAATTAGAATTTCTAATCCAGCTATTACAATTAGCTCTTACTTTATATACTTATACAGTGATAGTTTTTTATATTATTAGCAGTATTTTGATATTAATGTTAATAGTATTTTAATATAATATTTTGACAGATGCATATTTTAATAGATGTGGCAGTTTCTTCAAAAATCCATTCAGGTTTGCATTGAGTATGTTATTTTTACACAGCTCTGATGACATCACTTCTTAGTTGTACCTGAAACATTTAATCCTCTCATACCTTATTAAATACCCAAATCCCATTGTCTTTCGTGTCATCAATGACTTATTTCATTCCCTGCCCACCTATTCTCCTTTTCCTTATCCTATTTCTTTCCTATTCTAACTTCTCCAATTTTCAGGAGTAGTATACTTATTTGTGTGAAAGGCTGCATATCCTTTATTTTTTATTTTATAAGAAGATATTCCAATTACTCTTCAGAGCTAAAGATATATGAGTATGGCAGCCCATTAGTAGAACTTTTTTCATTTTTGGAAAGAATGAGAGAGTGTCTGATGGTTTTATTTTGTGGATCACATAATGTTTCCATTATTCAAATAACACTATGATAAAGTGATAATGTTATTGATTTAAAAATAAATCATATGAATATTTTCTGAGGATAAAAATCTACCAAATGAAAAATATACTAGTATAATATTCAATATGATAACCTAAATTTTTTTCAAAAGTTTTTATAGTTGTAAGATGCACTGAAATTTCATATATTTTTAGAGTTTAAGATTAATATGAGAGGAAGCCAAAATATATTTGAGTGGATTAGAGGATTTTAAAAGTTTACAGAGGGGTCAGAGCCAATAACATCACACATAGGGCTTTGCTTCTCACGTGGTAGACTGGATTTGATCCTTGGCATCCAACATGGTCCTGCGAACCTGCCAGGCAAGATTTCTGAAAGCAGAGCCAGCCTAAGCACCACAGGGTGTGGCCCCAAAACATAAAAAGGTTTATAAGCTGAAACACCTAATCATTTGCATAGCAATAGATAAATAAATGGAAGAAACTGATTATCTGAAATAGTGATAAATTCAAGTTAAACATTATGTTCTTTAACATAAGCAAAGCTATGTAATATATATGTATATATCTGTATATATACATATATATGTATATATATATATATATGAAGAAAATCGAGTTTATTGGAGAATAGAAGTGATATCACTCATGATGGACAACACAAGCTGATTGAAGCCCTTATATGTGGGGGTGGGCAGTTTCAGGGTTAAGAAAGAAATAATATAGAAGGCCTCATTGGCTATGCAGAAGCTGTTCTCCAACAGCTGGTGGATGGCCAGGGTGACATTGTAGGGCTCCACTACTGTGTCTGACACCTTGAGGCAGGGCATGACCCTGAAGGTAATCTGAATACTCCTCCTGAATCTTCTTGATAACCAGGGTGCCCATCCTGGAACCTGTGCCACTCCCAGTGAGTGAGTCTTCTGGAAGCCTTGCACACAGTCACATTTCTCCAACTCTTTCTGCAGGACATCTATAACTGGTTCCACCAACTCTGCAGCTTCTATGTAGTGGCCTTTGGCCCAGTTGTTGCCTGCATTGTTCTGACCAAACAAAAAGTTTTCTGGCCTGAAGTGCTGTTCTAGTTTTGATATTATCCATAGAGCCTGGCTCCAGGTCTACCGAGATGGTCCGAGGGACATATCTGTTATCAGTAGCTTGACTCTAGTAGTAGACTTTGATTATTTGCAGTTGTAGGCTACTGTCACCAAGATATCTACCAATAACATTTATCCCATGCTCCTCAATGATGATCAGAACTTAGTGCTAATATATTTATGAGAGATCTCATATATAAGATGTATATTTATATTCACCCAAATTTTAATGTTGAAATAATTCAAATTTACTGCTTTAGCCTTTAATTATTAGATCATGAGACAAAAGTCTAATAAAAAGAATAAAAGTCCTTATAAGTGTGTACCTAGCAATACACTATATTACTGCCTGCCACATAAGTCAATAAGGCTAGAGTTGGAAGCATGTGTATATATATATATATATGTATATATGTATGGATATATATTGTACACATATATTTGGTATATCCTCAATTGATAAATGAACTTGGATTTACAGAATACAAACTGTGAAAATTAATGTTACTGTTTGCATAATCTACTTTAGATTACCTTACCAAAATAAACAGAAGAGTTTATGATCAACAATCAGTTTTAAAATCCAATATGTGAGGATTGGTATATATGATATATAAAAGGAAAATGCATTTTTCTTTCTTTTTTTGCTTTTGTGAGGTAGCTTGGTCATAACCAGCAAAGTGCAATACTGTTTTGGACTCTACTATGAATTTTCCAGACATGTTTGTTGATAGAGAACATTTGGCAAATTCTGGGGATTGAAAGTTGGTCAACTGTACGCATTTTAGTTATAAGAAAATTATTTCTTTATGCAGAGATATAGAATTATGTTACAAAAATAAGTTACCAAATATAGTCTATTTTTCTAAAATTTGCTTCTGTAGGTAACTGCAGCATCAAAATTTAAAGTACATTACCATGTTTTATACAAATATTATTTAATTAAAATCTAATTTTTAGTAAAAACATCTTGAAGAAACAATCTATAAAATCTCTTAGAATTTTAGTTTGTCTTATGCATTCCAACAACGTCGAAATATGAAGTTGCATTTCAATATTCAGAAACAACTTAGTAATTTATTATTGAATTGATTAACAAAATTTTAATCTATTAGAAAATTTTTATTCCTAACTATTGAAGAAATACTTTTGTTTGTTGGTAGTGAAGGATAAAATATTTTATTAAAAGAAGATTAGTGACAGATCTGTGAAAGGAAAGAAGATTAATATGTGCTTAAGAAAAAATATGGACTTCTCTAGAGTAGAAAATAAGGAATACTCTGATTTTAAAACTCTTGTACTTCTATTAATAAAGCACAGTTATTATGGTACATGATGATACAATATTTATTAGCCAAAATAAACATTTAGCAAACAGAAACATTTCATGATTTTTAACGCAAATCTAGAATTAAAATTTCAAATTTCATTTTGAATATCTTTGTACTTATTTTTAATTATCAGTCATTAGGTACTGAAGATTTTTACCTCTTTATAATGTATAAGATTGTTAGTAACATCTTAGAATATTTCTTTTCCTAATTTAGTAAATATACACTTAATTTATTTTATTACTAGCTATTAGTAAACCACAAACTACTTAATAGAATTATGTTATTATTCAGGCACATGTATGCTATATTCTCAAAAAATATTTTATCACTGATACTTTCAAAATTACCTATTTATACAAAGAAATAAAAAAAAAACTCATTTTGAATTGCTCCCAATACCCCAATAAAACTACACTTCTTGTTAGAACTAAGGCTTTCAGTAAGTAGCAGGCCTAGTTTAAGATGATTTAATCATAAAAACTTTTGGAAGCATGAAATTGGTATATAGAGAAATAAAATTTATGATAAGATGTTTTTATATTTGACTAGTATGTATATAGTGTAATTTCCATAGTTTGAATTTTCTAAATGTAGAGACTGGTAAGATGTTTAGTGAAACACTTATCATGGGTACTGCATAGTCATAGAGTACTGCAGAGTAAGTTCAAGGAGATACAAACATTTTTGAACTAGAAATCACTGTATTTCTGGGTAGAATATGAACTATTAAGCTTGCTCCAATTATCTAAGTATTATCAGGAATGACTCCTGCTCCCTATGCACTGCCAGAGAGATTTACTCAAAACAGAATAGTGGATAAATGATACGTTTATAACAAATGCTTTCCATAATGTCCCAATAAACAATCTGTGAAACTTAACAATATATACCATGAGGATTGTTAAATGTTGATACTCTCTGATATTATGATGCAAAAAATATGAATCAACAATTCTTCCAATTGTATCTGATTTTTTGTAATCATCCTATTATTCTTAGAATAGGAATTGTCATTTATTTAATTTATCATTATTTTTCTAGCATTTAAAAGATTCTATAAACAATACATGAATTTCCATTATATTTTCTATATTTTACTTGTATATTTAGAAAAATTAAAATATGTCAAACATTTTTTCCTAAATGCTATATAATTTAACATAGTTTCCTCTTGTTTAAATTACTTTCTGATTTTTAAATTTTGATGCTGCCTTTTTAAAGCCCTGAATTGGTTCAGAAATTTGATTTTGTAGTGAAATAGGTACATTTCAAATTTAAACCTCTGCATAATACCATTTCCTTAAATATATTTGAATTTATATTTAATTTTAATTTTATCGAGATAATATTTCTACATTTATTTCAAGATTGGATTAGAAACATTTTAAATAATTAAAAATATATTTGAACAGTTTCAATATATATATAGTGTCTAAATACTAAACAACCCTAACACTATTTCTGTATTTAAATTTTTATTAGCAATGCTCTAAAAGGACATAGAAATTTCCTGTAAAAGTAGAGAACAGCTGAAACTTATCAAGTGTATTTTATGCTATAATGATCTACTATACTGTCAAGAAATTGACAGCCTTGAATTGCTGTTCAGATTTGTTGTAGTTAATAATCCTGAGTGTTATAGGGTTATATTTAAAACATATTAACTTACTACACTATTAAATGTCTATAGATGAAATGCATGTTACTATAGATGAAGAATATGGGTCTATGTACATTTAGAGATAATTTGATTTCATTTGGAATGATTTATATGTATGCATAGTGATAACTTAATCCACAAGCGATGGGCAAGCAATTTATTTCCAACCATTTGGAGGAATACCAGACAATAATTTATATAACTTTTAATAAGATGCTGCAGTCAAATCAAATATGACATTGAATTATGCTGAATTCTTATTACTGGACACTTTATCTTGGGCACAAGGTTTTAGACATTTTTGTAGCAATAACAAATTGTTCTTTCTTTCTTATATAGGAATGCACTAATTTTATGCACACAGAAAAATAATACATAATAGCTCTAAATTAAAACTGATAATATGCAGTACTGGATATATTTATTTCAATGGAAAATATATCAAAATATCAGGCACTGAAACAAGTATATATTGGTACACCACATAAACAACATATTTAATTTCACAAAAATATTATTTCCTTTAATCTTAATGAAACTAATATAGACTAAAATTAATACATTTTGTTTTCTAAAATAATGAAGACTTATTTCTATTTTATTTTCTTACTTAGTATTTATTGAATTATTATAGTATTTAAAATAGCACATACATTTTATATTTAATATAATATTTTTATGAAACATATTCTAATGTTTTTGTGAGTTAAAAATATATTCCAATGGGTAAGGCACTTGCCATCTCTGTAGCTTACTTGGTTTCACTGCCCAGCACTGAATATGATCCAAAAATCAAGGACTAAAACTTGAGCACCACTAGGGTGCACCAACACATTTTTTTGGCTATTATAATAATTATGTGACTAAATATATGTAAACATCCTATGGGAATGTATAACACTAGAAGGTTTTAAGATGAGACTAGATTTAAGTCAAATATGAGAATGTAGTCTTTCTTTAAACTGTTCTATTTAAAACTATTTTGTATAACTTCAGTAGTCTCACAATGCGAACAAATGGCACACATCTTTATCAAACAATAAAGGGTGGCAACCTATTTAAGAGTTTAGATTCAGACTTAAGGTTCGTTTTGTTCCTGGAACATATTTCTGATAACCTAAGCTTAAATGTGGCTACTGACAAGTTCTCACCTCTGATGAACAAAGAGAGAGCAGTGGTCTCAGGAGAAGGCAAAGGGTAAAAGTGCTCTGTGCTTCTTGACAGTATTAGCAATCCCACAGGAAAGGTGAAGACCTATCATCCTCTAAAAATGAGTTCACTCAAAGGGCATTAGAAAGAATGTGTGGTAAGGAGTTTATTTCTGTGGAGTGAGAATTCTCTATAAATTTAGACATATCTACTGATGAAATTTACACAAAACAATTGCATTACTAATAATATAAAATTGTTTATGAACTTTTATTTCAAAACATTAAATTTTTTAATACAAAGTAGATTAAGTAGCGGCTCTATGTTTGATAAACTTCATTTAAATCCATGTTTCCCTTAAATTGCTGAATATAAAATTTTCAGTATAGAGAGATGGGACAAAAAAAAAAAGAAAAATGGAATTGCTTTCATTCATTTGGGGGAAATTAATTTTAGTAATCTTCTGTTAATTGGTTTAAAATTCTACAACATAAAACACATCATGTATTATTTTATAATAATTATATGAATCATTTTACTGGAGGCCGGAGCTATATCCCAGTGGTAGGGCATTTGCCGTGCAAGCAGCCGATTCATGAAAGACAGTGGTTCAAATCCCGGAATCCCATATTGTCCCCCCATCCTGCCAGGAATGATTTCTGAGCATTGAGCCAGGAAAAACCCCTAAGAGCTGCCGGTTTAGCAAAAAACAAAACAAAACAAAACAAAACATAATATAACAAAAACACATTTTACAGAATTTTATCATATATTAATTTAAAAGCTGTGAAACAAGCTAAAATGATTACAGGATAATATATGAACACTATAAAATGAAGTTATAGGTAAAATATCAGATTGATAACTGTTAAGCAGCAATGTATTGTTTACTTCATTTCTTTGCGTCAAAATTATAAACTGCAGATCGAGGTTTATTTAATTCATTCTATTTAAACCTCCCACAGTTGTCATAACTACTTATGTATGTTTTTATTTGGTGCCATATTCATTTACTTTTATAGAGCAACATAATCTCGTACACAATTATCAGGTTGTTCCCATAGTGTTGAAAGATTTTGAATATGATATTACAAGAAAAAAATTATCTTATGAATTCTAAATATCATAATGTACACATCAAATGTATTTGAGTTCCAAGCCTTAACATAAACTTTTAATCATTTTCTTGAATCTAAATCTTTTATTAAACATCTATTTTAAATAAACTATATTACTTTGTCTTTACCTGAAACAAAAATATTTTATTTTAACTAATGTGATTGGATTCTTAGTAAGAAATTCATTTTTAAAATTATAAGTCTCGGGGCCTGAAAGGTGGCACAGAGCGGTAAGGTGTCTACCTTGCTGGCGTTAACCTAGGATGGAGTGCGGTTTGATCCCCAGGGGTCCCATATGGTCCCTCAAGCAAGGAGCGATTTCTGAGTGTATAGCCATGAGAAACCCCTGAGAGTCACCGGATGTGGCCCCCAAAGCAAAAATAAATAAATAAATAAAAGTCTCATTTTATTTTCTTCTTTTGATAACCTTATAAGTGAGTCTAATGTAAAATAGATTAGTTATCCTTATCATACTTGTCAACACATTCCTTTTAACTAGTAACAATTAGAATAATAAAATATCTAGAAAAAATAAATATAAAAATTTGTTAAATTCTTTCTTTTTTATTTGTAATTTTGGTAAAATATCTATCACCTTTAAGTTGTTTGGGAGCCAGAGCAATATAGCCCAGTGTGTAGGGCATTTGCTTTGTGTGTGGCCCATACTTTTCTATCTCCCACATCTAATATGGTCATCTGAGCTTGTCAAAGTAATTTCTGAGTGTAGAACCTAGCATAACACCTGAACATTTCTGAATGTCACCTGAAAAACAAAAATAAAACAAATCAAAAGTTTCCATATCATATTTATTTATAAATCTAAAGACATTAACTATATTCTTATTAAGCAACAATCTTTTCTTCAGAATGTTTCATCTTAAGAATCCTCTTATCTTTCAAAATTAAAATTTTATAATTTATAAATAGTATTGTTTACCTCTTGTTTAAATTCTTTGAAAACTGTAATTTATTTCTGTGCCTATAAATATGAGTAGATAGCTCAAATAAATGAAATTAAATTTTATCTTTTCCTTTGTGAAAGGCTTATTCTCTTTAACATGAATTCAAGGTTCCTTTGATGTAGCAAGTGTCAAAATTCAATTGTTTTGTGATGTTGAGCAATAGTCCTCTTTATATTTATCTGTATATAGTGTACAAAAATTTATATATAATATCAAATTATACATATGTTTTATATAAGTGTACATATATTTTATTGCTTTATCCATCAATGATTACTTCATTTGCTACCATTATTAGTCTAATTTAGAGATTCTATGAATGTGGTTATATAAATATATGATCAAGTTCATTATTTTAGTCTTTAAGGAATATATATTAGAAAAAACATGAAAGCAAAATAGTAAGCACATTAATCTTTTTTTTTTGTTCATTTTTATTTTGTTTTTGAGGAATTACTTTACAATATATCCATATCATCTGCGTCAGCACGTAACTGTATTAACTTCTTAGGGTAAAATAACTCTGAGATATAAAGAGATTATTTCAGTATCAGATATGAGATGTCATAATGTAAAATGACACAACAATGCTAAAATAGATTGAATTCCGGGGCAAAGAGGATTCATGGAGTTAAAGCGTTTGCCTTGCATGCAGAAGGATGGTGGTTCGAATCCTACATCCCATATGGTCCCCTGAGCCTGCCAGGAGTGATTCTGAGCATAAAGCCAAAAGTAACCCCTGAGTGCTGCTGGGTGTGACCCAAAAACAAAAACAAAACAAGACAAAAAAATAATTCAATTCCACAGATCCAAAGAAAAATGTGATGTAATAATTAAAAAAAAGAATGGAAACAGTGAACATATATAAAGTTACTAAATGTAAAATATTTGGTGAGAGTGCTATCTTCAGATATGAAGTTGAAGATAGAGAATGTTACAATTTATATAAATAGATTAGTTTTAAATTATATAAATATCAGAATTTTATAAATATTTGTGGTTAAAATAAAACTTTATGGGGAAAAATGTTTCAATATATATCAACATTTCAGATTGTAACATAAAAATGTCTGCAAATATTTTGGGTTGCCACAATTGACTTCAAAATAATGCTTTTTTTTCAGTAACTTTGTAAGCAAGGGATACTGTTAAAGATAGTACAGTGTGAAACAAAGAAGCATCTAACCAAAATTAATAACATTAAGGTTTTAAAATGTTAAAAATCTTGTTAATTTTAAAGCAATAGGAATTACTGGGAAAAAAGTGGTTGGAGAAAGAATATGTACTGTAGAAAAAAATAAGAAAATATGCATTCAAAAGCTTGGTAAAAAGGCAAGAAACTTAGCAATTCCAAGGAGAAACAAAGATGCAGACTAAAACCGAGACAGCAAAAATAGAAAACATCTAATCAGTCTCCAAGGTATAGATAGTTGAAATCAGTTATGTGACACAAATGCTACAAAACTTGATCTATAGGGATGAAACCTATATAAGATAAAGATTTCAAATGGGTGATTTTTTTACTTTAGGCATTTTTCTCTCCTAATTGAATGTTTTTTAAAAACAGTTATTAAATAAATTACTAAAAAACATGCACATTGTATCAGATGGACAACCTGAATAAACAGAAATATTTCTTAAATAATTAATTTATTAAATTTAAGTAATAATGAGTATATAAGTATAACTGATATTTTTCTTGAAAAACATATTGCGCAGTTTTCACGATTTGCAAAATATGTATTTCTGTATCTTGCAAATTCCTTAAAAATTAATATCGGACTAAGCGTTTCATGATCAATAGAATTTAAAAGAATAAACATACCTATAAACTACTTTCACTTCACCCTCATTATATCTTAGATTAGAATAGATTCTAATAATTCAATGCTTTCTAAATTAGGTTGTATTTATATTCAAAAGCATCTTTTCCAAGAATATTTTCATAAATCAATGACTTTACTTCTGTGTAATTTAAGCTTTAATTATCTTGTAGAAATTAGTTTGATTTTTTCATTAGATTGACCATTTCTTCTATTTTACACCATATCAAGTCATGAAAATATCTTCCAACTTGCACAAAAAAATGTGGAAAGAGGTCATCCTGATTTAGGGCCAATAGTAAAACTAAATTATCCCCACCATTAATGCTGATGTTACAGTGGTAATTACCACATAATATCTAGTGAAATTATTCTGTGAGCAATTTCCTTCTGCATTGATTACCACCTGGACTCACTTTTCTAATTGGTTAAATAATAGCAAGCAATAATTGAAGAAAATAGAAAATAGCTGTATTCATTTAAGAAGACACTGATGACTCAATCTCAGAGAAACAGAAACTAACATAAACTTCTATATGGAATCCATAAAATACATTACATGAATAAAATAATTAAAGTTTTAAATTGGTATGCTGCAATTTTTTTCCTTTAAAAATTTCAAAATTATTCAACAAGTAATCTATATAGTAATCTAATCTAATCTTCCATCAGATTTTCTGGGGTTGATTTTGTGCTGCAGGATTAAGATATCACCAGCTATGTTCCTAAGCCAAAATTAAAGAAAAACATTTATGTTAAATTACAAGCTATTTTTATTATGTGAGCAATGTTACTTATGTGTAAAAAGCTTAGTAAGACATTCAAATTCTAGTCCAGGTCTCCTAAAACAATGTTACCATAACTAACATGAATATACAAATATGAATGTTCAGATTAATATGAACACTGCAATTGATTTATAATGATACTACTATTTATTATGTGTTTCATTCCAAAATGCATCAAAACGTAATATTTCTATGCTATATATGTATATTTTAAATAAACACATGTACAAAATATAGCATTATCCTCATAAATAGAAAAATAACTTCATATAGCATAGTTAGACAAATAGCAAAACTTTTGCAATTAGTGTCAAGTTTCAAAATAACTTTGATACAGGTTATCAGGTTTTGTAAAAAGTAATCAGTGTGTAATAGTAATTAAAAGGCTTGCAATTTAGTTTTATGATGAATCATGGAGGTACTAAATCTCTAGCTAAGATTTAATATCTACTAAAATGTGTAAATAATCTTGCATGATTATTCAAAATTATATCTTTGTATCTAAATAGCCCATAGCATATTGGCATGTATAAGAAATAACCTATGAATAATTTTTAAGTAATATACAATTGAAGTTTAGGAAAGTTTTGCATTATGTATACATTTTATATAAATATTAAGAGTTTAAAACATTTGATTAGTATAAAATTATAAAATTTTAAAAATACTATCTGGGGCCCGGAGAGATAGCACAGCGGTGTTTGCCTTGCAAGCAGCCAATCCAGAACCTAAGGTGGTTGGTTCGAATCCCAGTGTCCCATATGGTCCCCCATGCCTGCCAGGAGTATTTCTGAGCAGATAGCCAGGAGTAACCCCTGAGCACCGCCGGGTGTGGCCCAAAAACAAAAACAAAAAAACAAAACAAAAAAAATACTATCTGACTAAAATGTATGACAATAAAGCTTATAGAGCTAAAATATGGTAGTTTAAACTATGAATGTCAGAACTATAGTTTAGCAGACATGAATTGCATCTGTCGGACCCTGAATAAATCCCCACCTTATTTGGTTCCTTGATAACTGCTAAAAATTACTCCTAAAGGCAGAGTCAAGAGTAAGCCTCGAAATACTGCCAATTTGGACCTCAAAACAAAAATAAATAATAATTAAAAGTAAATAAACAATTGATCAGTATATCATAAGCTATAAAATAAAATTGTTTTATATTAATCATATAAGTCATGCAAAAGGACAAAATTAGAAACATGTATTGATTCAATAAAAATTTGCATTAAAATAAAATAAAAAAGTGTTTAGGTTTGGTATCTCACTGGTTTATATTTGTTAATTTTTCTTTTTTATTATTTATATTTTTGAAGGCCACACTCATTGGCACTCAGGGTTTAGTCATGGCTCTGTGCTCAGAAATCATTCCTGGCAGACTTAGGGGACTATGTGGGTGCCAGGGATTGAACCTAAATTGGTCTTGTGCAAATCAAATGCGCCAACCACTGTGTTACCACTCCAGCCCATGTATCTCAGCCCATGTATCTCATGTATATCTATTAGGCATTTGGTAAGGAACTTAACCACTTTCTCTTTCATTCAATTTTCTGCAATAGTGTGTAGTCTAATATATTTTAATATAAATAAAATTTACATGGTCTAGAAATATTGACACCTACGTGGTATTTATGAGAAGAAAAAAACAAAACAAAGAAAGTTTTAGATGAGCAAAATTTGCTTATACCACCAGAGATGATGTTTTGTTTATTAAATATACAGTTAAGTTTGACAAAATGAGTGTGATTTGGATATGCTGTTCATAGCACTCTATAAATTATTAATAAAATATTGATACATTAGAGCTCTATTAATGTACTTTAATTAAATGGATAATAGACCTAAGACCTTAAAATTGCATACAAGAAAACTTAGGTGACACATTCACAGACATTCTCAGAAGATATATCCTTTGAGATTCAACTACAACAGAATAATAAACAGAAGCAAAAGAAAATAAATTAAGCATATCAAACTAAAAGCTGTTTAGCTGATCAAAAAATAGTAGGAAAATGAAAAGGCAACCTGACTGAACTAGACTATATTGTTAAATAATATATATGAAAATAATTTTAGGGGCCGGGAAGGTGGCACTGGAGGTAAGGTGTCTGCCTTGCAAGGGCTAGCCAAGGAAGGATCATAATTCGATTCTCCGGCGTCCCATATGGCCCCCCAAACCAGAGGTGATTTCTGAGCTCATAGCCAGGAGTAACCCCTGAGCGTCAAACGGGTATGACCCAAAAACCAAAAAAAAAAAAAAAAAAAAAAAAAAAAGAAAATAATTTTATATTAAAACACAAAAGTGCAATTTACCTCAAATGTACAATACTGTGGGGCGAGTGGTAGAACAGTGGATAAGTCATTATCTTTTAATGCTACTGAACCGGGTTCAATCTCCCATATTGTCCCCTGAGCACTGCGAGGAGTACAGACCCCGGAATAATATCAGAACTCAAAACCAGGAGTAACTACTGAGCACCTCAAGTTGTAGACAAAAAAAACAAAAACCAAAAAAAAAAAAAAAACGTTGTGGGGGCAGCAAAATAGTAAACCGGATAGTATTAGCCTTGCACGAGGCAACATGAGTTTGATTTCCAGTATCCTATATGTTCTCCCAAATTTGCTCGCACTGATTTCTGAACACAGAGACAAATAACCCTTGAGTGTCACCAGTTGTGCTCCCCAACAGATATACCAATTAAAGAAACAATATTACTTTTTGTTATTACTTTAAAGAATACAAATCTATGAATGTGCATGATTATAGGCACCAGTATTATCATAGCAGTATAATTGTATATAGTTGGCACATGGGAAAAATATGGAAACCAATTTAAAGATCAGTGGAAATGTAGGTTTTATATGAAATCTACCCATCTGCTAGGATGCACAATATCTCAATGTCACAAAGTCCCTGGCAGACTTACAGTTGTGGATGTGTATAGCTCTTAAAACCACTCTTGAAGTGGTTTGTGCATATATTGAGTGCCTGTATCCCTCAATATTGAGGAATCCTTACAAGACATCCATTACTTTTAGAAATCATTACAATTAAGGTCAGGGTACTGGCTTGATATTGAAAACAAGATCAACAGATTGTTGTTCAAACCACTTGAAAGTTAAAAATTTTATCCCTCCCCAAAGCATTATACAGATTTAATGTGATCCCCTTAAAAATACCCATGACATTCTTCAAAGAAGTGGATCAAACACTTATGAAGTTCATCTGGAACAATAAACATCCTCGAATAGCTAAAGCACTCCTAGGGAAAAGGAAAATGGGAGGCATTACTTTCCCCAACTTTAAACTGTACTACAAAGCAATAGTTATTAAAACAGCATGGTATTGGAATAAAGACAGACCCTCAGCTCAGTGGAATAGGCTTGAGTTCTCAGAGAACATTCCCCATGCATACCATTACCTAATTTTTGACAAAGGAGCAAGAAATCCTAAGTGGAGCAGGGAAAATCTCTTCAACAAGTGGTGCTGGCAGAACTGGTTAGCAACTTGCAAAAACGCAAACATAGACCCCCAGTTAACATCATGTACAAAGGTAAAATCCAAATGGATTAAAGACCTTGATATCAGACCAGATACCATAAGGTATATAGAACAACACGTCGGTAAAACACTCCATGACATTGAGACTAAAGGTATCTTCAAGGAGGAAACTGCACTTTCCAAACAAGTGGAAGCAGAGATTAACAGATAGGAATACATTAAACTGAGAAGCTTCTGCACCTCAAAAGAAATAGTGCCCAGGATACAAGAGTCACCCACTGAGTGGGAGAAACTATTCACCCAACATCCTTCAGATAAGGGGCTAATATCCAAAATATACAGGGCACTGACAGAACTTTACAAAAAAAAAAAATCTAATCCCATCAAAAAATGGGGAGAAGAAATGAACAGACACTTTGATAAAAAAGAAATACAAATGGCCAAAAGACACATGAAAAAATGCTCCTCGTCACTAATCATCAGAGAGATGCAAATCAAAACAACGATGAGATACCACCTCACACCACAGAGATTGGCGCACATCACAAAGAATGAGAACAATCAGTGCTGGCGGGGATGTGGAAAGGAACTCTTATCCACTGCTGGTGGGAATGCCGTCTAGTACAGCCTCTATGGAAAGCGATATGGAGGTTCCTTCAAAAATCTGGAAATTGAGCTCCCATTCGACCCAGCTATTCCACTCCTAGGGATATACCCTAGGAACACAAGAATACAATACAAAAACCCCTTCCTCACACCTATATTTATTGCAGCACTATTCACAATAGCCAGGCTCTGGAAACAACCAAGATGCCCTTCAACAGACGAATGGCTAAAGAAACTGTGGTACATATACACAATGGAATATTATGCAGCCATCAGGAGAGATGAAGTCATGAAATTTTCCTGTACATGGACGTACATGGAATCTATCATGCTCAGTGAAATAAGTCAGAGGGAGAGAGAGAGAGACGCAGAATAGTCTCACTCATCTATGGATTTTAAGAAAAATAAAAGTCATTTTTGTAACAATCCTCAGAGACAATTAGAGGAGAGCTGGAACACAAGCTCACTCCATGAAGCTCACCACAAAGAGTGGTGAGCACAGTTATAGAAATAAATACACTGAAAACTACCATAATCAAGTGAATGAATGAGGGAACTGGAAAGCCTGTCTGGAGTACAGGTGGGAGTGGGGTGGGATGGAGGGAGATTTGGGACTTTGGTGGCGGGAATGTTGCACTGGTGAAGAGGGATGTTCTTTATATGACTGAAACCTTATCACAATCATTTATGTAATCAAGATATTCAAATAAAGAGAAAAAAATTAAAAAAAAATTTTATCTCTAACTTCCACAAAGCACCAGGGCTATGGAAAAGTGAAAATATTCAGCAGTATCCTTAAATGGTGATTGGAGCACCAGAAAGGCTTCAAATACATCATAACTTGACATAACAGAATTTATTAACTTTATTTAAGAATGGATTCATAGTAACGTATCTCTTCATGATAAGTGAAGTAAGAACAATAAAATAGATATCCACTAAGATCCAAGGAAATTTTATGGAAGCAAGTAAGTGGCAAATTCAAATTGAAGTGAAGATAGTTGAATGGAACAAGACATTTGTTCCATTCAGAGACATGAGTAAGCCCTAAAGCACCACCAAGTATGATCTATAGAACAAAAAAAGAAGAATCATAACGGAGGATGAAAGGAAGTAGGAAGAGAATGAGGAAAAGAGGGATCAAGACCCATATGAGATTCGGTATATCTAAAATTAATGCTTTTATTATTTCTCTATATGAACACTTAATACTTGTGTATTTCTTTTTTTTTTTAATTCTACACGTATTCCAGGAGATAATGCAAACTTGATATTCTCAATTGCCTCATATGAAAGAATACGGAATTCATCTACTTTTACAAAGAACTCTCGGGCCGGAGAGATAGCATGGAGGTAAGGCGTTTGCCTTTCATGCAGGAGGTCATCGGTTCGAATCCCGGCGCCCCATATGGTCCCCTGTGCCTGCCAGGAGCAATTTCTGAGCCTGGAGCCAGAAATAACCCCTGAGCATTGCCGGGTGTGACCCAAAAACCACAAAAAAAAACAAACAAACAAAAAAAAAAAAACAAAGAACTCTCATAGTATATGGTAAATTTTTAATCATTTATACTTGCTGCTCAGCCACTAATAAATTCACATACCCCCATGTTTGTACAACTTACACCAATAATCTGTTATTTTGTTACCTCTTCTTCCTACATTTATCTTTATCTCAAAGAAATTTCTGTTTTCCTGTACCCAATTACTTATCATTATATTATTTGTTTTGTGATTCATTACCTCATCAAATCTCTTGACAATTTTAGCAAATTTGCCACAAGATTTTCCCTATTAAGATATAAATTAATCATGTAGCAACAGTCTTAGTTATCATGTCTATAATTAGTTTGCTAAATGAAGTGGAAGGGGACATAGTTGATAGTAAAATTTCATATTTATATTTGTATTCAAGTGCTGCATTCTTGAACTTGAATCAAAGTATCCAGTTTCAGATACAAATGCAGTGTAAAAAGTCACATTTTCATTTTAGTTTTATTTCCTATAAACTTAAATGAGAGTTTATATAATTGGAGAGTATGACATGTGGTCAAAACCCCAACAGATGTCTATAATAAAAATATATCTAACTCCTTCTTATTACCTCTTGTTTTTTTTTTATCTAAAAACTTGAACATTTAATCAATTTTGTGGAAGAAAGTATGGTAGGCCATGCAAATATACAAGCAGTCCTCACTAACCTATGTTTTTTCTTAATTATAATACATTATGCTTCTTGTTCTCTCAGTTTATCAAACACAGCATGTGAAACTATTTTCTACCAGATTGTTTGTTCCATGTAGTGAAGTGTTATTCAAGTCCTCTCAAAACCTTTAAAACATAAATTTTAATCTTTCTGATTGAATAACCCCATAGTAAAGATTTCAGCCATCACTATCCAGTGATGATTATCATGATACGAACATTTACCAAAGCATATTTGTTACCTGGGAACACAGTTGTTGGATTTTATATAAATCCAAAATGTAGTGTAATTCCACTTCTGATTGTATAAACATTATTATGTGCATTTTGGGATTCAGGAAGAAATCTATCTGCTGCTTTTTCTATGTAGGTTATTAATTTAAAAAAGAAAAACTTCTATATATTTAAAAATATACCTGGTTTTACATGAATTATTTTGATTGTGAAATATCTGTTAACCATGGAATTAGAGAAGAGGCCAGCAAAAGGTACAACATGGAAAGTGCTCCTTTTGTCTGTGACCTACCCTGGCTAATTAATCCCTTGCACGTCATATGGGCTCCTGACCACCACTATAAGTAATTGCTAATTCCACCAAGAAAATGGAAGCAAAGATAAACAAATGGGACTACATTAAACTGGGAAAATCTGCATGTCAAAGGAAATAGTGAGTAGGATGGATACAAAGGTTACCTATACTGAAAAAAGGAAGTCAAGAATTATTTTCCAAGAAAGACTTTTAAAATTACTAATACATTTCTTCAGAAAATAAAGATGTCTTGAGACTTTAAGAAATGTAATTTCTTAATTAAAAAGCATTCATAACTCATTACATAAATTTCCTTCATAATAAAATATATTTTTAAAACACTTAAGTATATATTTATTCTCATTAAACTTTTCAAGTCATGTACATATATATTCATAAATTTTATAATATAATATATAATATATAATATATTGTTCTTATAATATATTTGGAGAAATTCAAGTTCTCTCTTGAATGTATTACCTTTTATCTTTTCTTTTTATTTTTTAAATTTTTTTGCTTTTTGTTTTTTTGTTTTTGTTTTTGGGCCACACCCGGCGGTGCTCAGGGGTTACTCCTGGCTGTCTGCTCAGAAATAGCTCCTGGCAGGCACGGAGGACCATATGGGACACCGGGACTTGAACCAACCACCTTTGGTCCTGGATCGGCTGCTTGCAAGGCAAACGCCGCTGTGCTATCTCTCCGGGACCTTATCTTTTCTTTTTAAACAAAATGACTTTTCTTGAAATATACAATATACTTAAATCCATAACTGCAATCTACTACCGTCAGAGTATGAAACTGTGGGTATATTTTAAGATTTTTATAGTCAAAATGATTTATATTTGTTTAAAATTGCATCAGCTCTTCCTATTCAATAGCTCTATCAATTCTTATTAATCAATTAATTATTTTGACTAAACACAACTTCTCAAGATTTAGTCCTGGCTCTTCTCTCAGCAATTACTCCTAGTGGCAGTTAGGCGACCAAGAATGAGCCCAAAAATCCTACTAATATCTTCTGCATGCAAATCAAACACCTCATCAAATATACTACCTCTTTGCTTCCCCCACATATTTGTTATTTAAATTTTGTTTATTTTTTTTTACTTTCTGGGACTACAAAATGTTCTAACTCAACTTGCATAATTTCTACTGTAGTCAAAAATCAATGTTACTTAACTAAAATATAATATTAGAACTGAAAACTTGGTATTTAGGTAGTATGTTGCTACCAGACTGGTATTATTTCTAGGTCTTGTTTCAATGGATGAAATATATATACATATATATATACACATACATACATACAAACATATGGATGTGTGTGAGAGATTTAAACATTATATATTATATTTATGCTATTTATCTTTTATATTTCATTCTTCTAAGCATGTCGATACTTAGATTTTTTCCACTCTCATTCACTATGTCATTGATACAAATGAGTTTTCTCTTATCTATCTGTTATATGCATGTTAATCAGAAACCACATTCCACCTATTAAATTTTTATTTCCAATAAAAATGCAAAATATTTTCACTTTTCTTCACCTGGAGCCAAGTGGAAAATATCTTATAAGCAAGAGTATAATGTTTTAATGTAGTTTCTTTTAACTTACATTTTACTCCTCTCATCTTCTTCATTACTTATGTCAGCAATAGTCTATTCTACACTTTTTTGTGAAATCCAATTAGTTATTTTGGTCATAACCCTCAAGACAGATTGAGATTCCATTAAAACTAAATGCTTTAAATGTGCTTATGTTTAATTATATTTTATTGAATATATTGAATATAATATATTGAATTATATTCTAATATATCTATTGAATTATATTTTATTGTATGACTGTAACTCAGCCATGAACAACTTTATCTATAGAGGAAAAGCTGTATTATGAATGACCTTGTAACCATGGGATGTAAATAAAAATACATTTAAAAAAAAAAAAAATATATATATATATATATATATATATTGGGCCGGAGAGATAGCACAGCTGTAGGGTGTTTGCCTTGCATGCAGCCGAACCAAGATGAACCTTAGTTCGAACCCAGGCATCTCATATGGTCCACCAAGCCAGGACCGATATCTGAGCTCATAGCCAGGAATAATCCCTGAGCATCACTGGGTGTGGCCCCAAAACAAAAGCAAAACAAACTATATATATATAAATATATATATGTATATATATACACACATATAATAAACTATGGTGCTTAAAACAAAATAAAAATATTTTAAAAATGACATTTTAGAACTTCTATTTTTAGAATTTCTATTTTTGATGTGTCATATTTTTGAAATCATATACTATATACCATTTTTACTTTTTTTTCTTTCTTTTGTTTGTTTAAGTGGTGGTGGTGGTGGTGGTGGGTGGTGTGGTGGTGATATGTACCATTTTTAGATTGAACTTTTTTCCTGAGCAAAATGAATTTAAGATTGAGCATGGGAGCACCAGTAATGGGAGATGACATTGGTGGTGGGTTTGGAGTTGAAATATTTATATGCCTAAGTCAACTATCAATAACTTTGTGAACCATGGTTCTCTAACTAAATAAAGAAGTAAAGATTGAATATACCTCTTCATGTCTCATTAATAAACATTTCATGTATCTACCAGATCCTGTGCTCATCTATCAATAGTCACATATTTCAATTTCAGATCATTATGAAAAATGCTAGAAACAGTTTACTGCACATACATAAGTTTTCGAATATTAGATAGACAATTGAAACTATAATATACCATGGCCAAGATGTTAAGAAGATAAACTGCCAAACTGCCTAGTACATGCAGTATGATTTATTTTTACCTTGAAGTAAGATAATTAATATATTTAATTAAATAAGTTATTTTTCTTGATAGTATTTCAGGCCTACTTTTTCATTTCATCCTATTACATTCAGATTTAAATTTTCTCTTTGAACTTCACCACTAAGGGAACTCATATTAAGGTAATACCATTGCCATGTACTAAACAATAAGAACAAAATAAATCTAGCTTTATACAAGAACTTTTAGATAAAATATCTATATGTTAACATATATACAAAACTACACTGTTTATACAAAATCTTAAAATCATTATAAAGCAAATGTCAAAACATAAATATGTATCAATATTGTTAAAAAAATATTAGTCAACTGAAGGTGGTAATATAGAAAAAGTGTATAGTATAATGCCGAAAAACACTTTTATTCTATAATGCAAGACTTCTTCAACATGTACAAATTATTGCAATTTACTAAGTCATTTAAAAATAAAGTCATACCTAGACACACATAACAAATTAACTATAATGCAAACTGCATTTCGAATTGTAACACTTGGTAAAGTAGTAAAGGGGACAGTTAATCAGGTTTTGGACATTTATAAACATAGAAAACTTAAAGGAAGTTTATACTTACATAATTAATTACTTCCTTAAATAATTAAGGTAAAATTGTTGAAAATTTTTCTCTGAAAAAAATTAATGAAATAGTACTTGCATTCAGTAGTCTATTTTATATTAAAGGCAAAAATAGTTTTAGAAGTATTTTGAATTAGTAAAATATTGTAATTTATAGAAATATATATTGTATGCATTGAAAATAGAAGTCACAGATAACTATAACTTGTAAATTTAGTAAATGTTTCTGTATAAGATAAATATATAAATTTTCCATTATAAAATAACAAAATTTGTTATAAAATTTAAAAGTAAAAATTTCCATTAAATCACAAAAAAATAAAAGGCAGATAAATATCTAATAAAGATTCTAGAATTTTTGCTCATAAATATCTAAAAAATTATTGATAGAAATTCTGGGTGGGAGTAGCAAAATAGTAGGCCAGTGTGTTTTACCTTGTACACAAGCAAACTGGGATTAATTCGTTACACCCATATGGAATTCTAACCCTCCCAGAAATGATCCCCTGAACAATTAAACCAGAGTAATCTCTGAGCAGGTCTAGAGGTTACCCAGGAAGACAAAACAAACTAAGCCCAGAAATTAAAAACGTATATGAATGTGTGGACTATAGGATGCAATATTATACATACATCAATTCACCTATTAGTCATTAAAAATAAACTAAAATATATTTTTATTTTGAAAACATACAAGCTGATTTTTAAGTTTAATTGGGTTTGCATAATGTCAAGAATATTCAAACACTATTAGAGGTGAGGAAATACATAAAAAGTTTAGTTGTGAAAAGGGGATACTGTTGCATTAAATAATTAACGATGGGGCTGGATGGCAATGGA
Source organism: Suncus etruscus (assembly GCF_024139225.1). NCBI lineage: Eukaryota > Metazoa > Chordata > Mammalia > Eulipotyphla > Soricidae > Suncus > Suncus etruscus. Next base: position 85,659,586 of record NC_064855.1, on the reverse strand, counting down.
TGGAGGCCTTTGTGCTTAGGCCCAGCCACGTGGCTTCATACCCATCAGCTGGCGGATTCCAGGCCCAGGTAATCGGCGTAATCAAGACTCACTCACACGCAGCCATTAGGAAGCATCTTCTTTATTTATGCCCTAGCCACCACGTGTGTGTGGCCTATTCATAACCTTTCAAGCACCGCAATATTTTGCTAGCCCTGCATCTTATTTCCTGTTAGCCATCTTCCCTTTGGGCTCCATGCTGGTCAAAGACCAGAACACAGAAACCCAGAAGCCAGAGCGCACAGCAGCGCAGAAAGGGCAAAGAGCAAAAGAGGCAAAAAAGCCAAAAGGGCCGAATTCCCTTGGTCCAAGCCTTATATAACATTTTCCCAGGACCCCTCCCAGGTGTGGGAGGGTCTAGCAGGTAAGGTTACACCTACTATCCGGTTCCCAAGACCCCTCCCAGAAGTGGGTGGGTCTAGGGTCTTAAATAGGTACACCCACATTTCCTCCTTTTCTTAATATTTTTATGCACCAACGTAATAGAGTGAAAATTTAATATACCAGCCCTTTTCAAAAACATATTTTTTGCAAAATATACTTTACACCTGTAACCTAAAATTCTATTAATGCTTTTTTACCAAGCACTATTCGGAACTTTTTATGTTCCTATACTTTTAAACTATATTGGGGGAACTTCATTGTTCCTATACCTTTTCCTATACACAAGTACTTCAGCATACATGCATAACATACATTTTAAAAACAGGCTAAGTACATTAAAATACACAGCAAAACATTTTGCAATTGAAAATATTAACTTTGAAAGACAACAAAACACATTTAAATTATAAAGAAAATGACTAAGACAAAGATGCAGGGTGGTTAGAAAATTAGATGTTAAACTGTATTACCTTCCTTTTATTTTTATTTTTTTAACCACTAACTAACTAAAAGTTATTCCATCACCAACTATGAGTAAACTATAAAATTACTGCTAAGTTTCTACACCTAAAATCATAGTTTAAATGATTAATTTGTTTCACGCTGATCTCACCACGTGATTTCACCATGATGGCTTTTGTAAATTTTTAGAGTATTAGATGCTGGTTTGTCCCACGCTGATCTCACCACGTGGCTTCTGTAAACTTTTAAAGTTCAGATGTTGGTTTGTTCCACGCTGATCTCACCACGTGGCTTCCTTTTCATAGTTTCAGGCCCGTAGACGGTTCTGTAGACCATGAGGTTGCAGGTTTCGCTGCCCGCTGCCGGTTCGCTGGAGGGTGGATTCCAGGTTTTTCGCTTTTTCGGGCAAGCTGAGCCCAGCCCAGGCCCAGCCAAGCCGAGCCGCTTGGAGCTTTTCGCCGCTTTTTTCCTCCGGGCGCACTTAGCAAGCCAGTTTTTGGCTTTTTTTTGCAGAGGGCTTTTGGATGTTCAAAGTTCAAAGTTATTTAAACTAAAAGTTCAGTCCGAAATTTCCAAAGCCGAAATCCAAATTCAAGCTGAAGGTTGTTATCAGAAAATCAGTCCACTTTAAATACAGTCTTTTTTTTTTCCTCTGTTTCAATTTAAGCTTTTAATTAGTTTTTGTAGACGGCCGAGGTTTTTGTTTCTTGTAACAAAGTTTCAGTTCTGGGCCTGGGCCTGGGCTGGAGGTGATGCAAGCTTCCACCTCTCTTGTTTTATTTGCCCTTTTTTCCCTAGAAGGGGTTACGGCCCATATTTGAACATTGGCTTTACGTGGCCAAACCCTTTGGGCTGACTGCATTTGAAAAGAGCCAAAATGAAACAGAAGAGCAGAAATCTCACCATTTTCGCTGTTTTGTTGGGTCCAGGATTCAGGTCAAAGTTCGGAGTGCCAGATGTTGCATTAAATAATTAACGATGGGGCTGGATGGCAATGGATGGAGGTCTTTGTGCTTAGGCCCCAGCCACGTGGCTTCATACCCATCCAGCTGGCGGATTCCAGGCCCAGGTAATCGGCGTAATCAAGACTCACTCACACGCAGCCATTAGGAAGCATCTTCTTTATTTATGCCCTAGCCACCACGTGTGTGTGGCCTATTCATAACCTTTCAAGCACCGCAATATTTTGCTAGCCCTGCATCTTATTTCCTGTTAGCCATCTTCCCTTTGGGCTCCATGCTGGTCAAAGACCAGAACACAGAAACCCAGAAGCCAGAGCGCACAGCAGCGCAGAAAGGGCAAAGAGCCAAAAGAGGCAAAAAGCCAAAAGGGCCGAATTCCCTTGGTCCAAGCCTTATATAACATTTCCCAGACCCCTCCCAGGTGTGGGAGGGTCTAGCAGGTAAGGTTACACCTACTATCCGGTTCCCAAGACCCCTCCCAGAAGTGGGTGGGTCTTAGGGTCCTTAAATAGGTACACCCACATTTCCTCCTTTTCTTAATATTTTTATGCACCAACGTAATAGAGTGAAAATTAATATACCAGGTCCCTTTTCAAAAACATATTTTTGCTAAATATACTTTACACCTGTAACCTAAAATTCTATTAATGCTTTTTTACCAAGCACTATTCCGGAACTTTTATGTTCCTATACTTTTAAACTATAAACATATATAATATATATATATATTATATATATATATTATATATATATTATACATAAAAACTTTAGTTGTGGAGAGGGAGGCTGCAGTTGGACCCAGAAGATCCCACATGCGGGAATTCTTGCTCCTCTCCTACAGGTATTAGCTGGGAATTGGGCAGACAGCTGGCCAGTGGCCTCCTGGGCCTTACCACTTAGTCCAGGAGACCGAGTTCCCCCCCATGCCAAACTGGTCTTCAGGGCCAGGTCTGGCACTGGGCTCTGGAGGAGAGGGGAGAGGAAGGAAACTCCTCCGATATTCATACTGGACCCCTGCAGCGGTGTCTTTTCTTACTAATACTTACTTTCATAACCGCATGGGTGCAAAGACACCCATGTGACAAATATACTTTTTAAGCATTATCTAAAAATGTTCTTTATTCTAAATGGTTCCTAGGAAAGGAAACATAATGCCAAAATTTGGATAACACTCAAAGAGATCTTTAAAGTCCTTCTTTATATGGACGTAACTTTCCATACTGACTCCAAGCCGAAATCACAAACAATTCATATATATATGAATTTTTTGTGATATATATCACATTATATATATATACATATACATATATATAATATATATTGTATATAGCCCCTGTATTGCCTCTCCCTACCCCTGTGTCTCTTCTATCCCCTTATCTCCCCAATCCTGATCCATTATCTTCTTCTAATTTAACCCTCTTTACCCTCAGTTCCTAACTCGGTAGGCACCAAGATTGACCTCCTGCCCCAACAGACCACCTTCCAGCTTCTCAGTGAAAGACCCCTTCTGGTTCCCCATTCTCATGCCTCAGCAAAGAACTACAACTAGTATGCCTGCTGACTCATGCTTGATGGCCCCTCTCACCCCCACCAAATTGTGGACTGTTGCATGATACAAGAATCAGCCTCAGCAAAACTCTCATCTCAAAGATACTATATGGTCTCATAATGCAGGAAAGCATCTCTCAAACTCAATTCCAAGGCCTGTGAATCGAAAAGTACCTTGGCTTTTACTCCCCACAAGAATATATCAAAAGACCTAATTGGGTCTTATATTGCCTATGGAAGCTCAATATCTGTATAATAATACATCTTAAGATGTGTACTCCTAAATATACAGGTAGCCTCCTCCACCACTTGTTTAATTCGAATACCTTTTCTTTTTAACTCAGTTTTATTTATTTGTTCTATTTTAATATATACATTTTTTCTCTATCCTTACCATTTTTGGTGCTGCTTGGTACAAAAAGCCTTGACTGCTATAAAAGCTCAGAACAAAACCAGATGACAGAGACTATGTGCAGCCTGTCATCCTTACCCTGAATAGCACCAGCAACACAGTATGACACCATACGTTTTTGTATGGGCACAGTAAAAAAAAGGGGGGGGAAACAATAGACAGAAACAAGATCTTATCTTCTAGGGATAATAACTCACTTTTTATAGCAGAAGGGTGCCCTCCCATCCTGAACATGTGTCATGTGGATACAACCAGTCCCCAAGAGATTGGACAGTGTTAGTCCAATCCCAAACCCCAGATCCCCGATGTAGAATTGATACAGCTCTGGGCAACACCACCTGGAACTAAGCTCTATTGGGAGATTTAAAACACTGCTCTGGCACCAACTTGTGCCAGTTTTGAGGAAAGGAAAAATTGACCTAAGACCAGGCTGTCCTATCACATCACCTAACACTAAATGGAAATCAGAAGAGATATCGTCCTTTGAACTGTGAAAAAGAAGAGCACCAACAACAGAAAACTGACTTTGACAACCGTGACTGAACAGAACCTACCTTGGGACTAATAAGGAAAACTCTACCCTAGGACACATAAAAAACAACAACAATGACAACAACAAGTTGTCTTATTGCAGAGGTCCAACTTGGACAACAGAGACTGAGCAGAACCTTTGGATCCATAATATCCTAGGCTTCGGCTTAGGGACTGAACTAAAGCAGGGAGCAAGTGTTTACAGAAGACTGAACACAACAACAACCGTTGATAGGAACCTCTAGTCTACAACCTAGAGACTCTATTCTAGACTGACCTATTACCCGCGAAAATAGCAAGATCACTAGGTACAGTGGCTTGATTTTCTCACACACAACCAAGAGGAAACTTCACCTGGCATCACAAAAAAGCCTTTGGGATGGGCTAATGAGTAAATATAAAGCCAGGGGGTTGATCCCATGAAGGAATGCTTCAAGGATGGAGAAACCTGAATCTCTTTAGGCCATGGGAATTCCCATTCTTCACCCAATGCTTACTGTGCCTATTAAATAAATAAATAAATAAATAAATAAATAAAATAAATAAATAAATAAATAAATAAATAAATAAATAAAAGTGGGGGGGAACTCCAAACCCTACCACTTCAGCACCCACACTATTTCTTGTTTTGTTTTTGATTTGTTAGTTTTTTTTTACTTTATTTTTCTTTTCTCTTTTCTTCCACTTTTTCTTTTTCACTCTGTGGTTATTATTTAGAGATTTATTTTTATTTTTATTTGCTGGGTCCATTTTTTTCTTTTTTCTTCCACTTTTCTTATCTTTATTTTTCCTCTCTCTTCTTTCATTTTTTGGTAGTTGTCACTAAATTTTTTCTCCCTTTTTTTCCTTATCCTTTTTATTTCCAATGACAGTGGAATAGATGCTCAGTCTACAAGCTGTAAAGTGGAGACCAGTTGCACTAGCATTCTGGGGGCTAAAAGAGGGAGATATGGGATGCATACTGGGAACAGGGGCAGAGGAAGGACAGCACTGGTGGTGGGAATGCCCCTCATTCATTTTCACTATGTACCATAAATGATGCAATGAAAGATTTTTAATGCACTTTGGTCACAATAAAAATTAAAAAAAAAAGAAAAAGAATACTACACTAATATATAAGTGTAAATATAAAGTGATGATGGCCTAGACTTGTCATTATTAGTATAGTTGTAGCAAGATGTATCTGATTTCCTAATTTTCTATTTTAATGGAAGGGCAAGATAAGATTTTTTGTGTCAATGAGAATAAATATAACCCTGAGATGTGCTTTACAAGTTAAAAAAATGTTTAGTTGTTAAAAAACATGGGCTGCAAACTACAGTAATTGTTTATGTCATTTACTTTTAATACATAAACTTGAATTTTGTTGTTATCTTATGTGAAGTTTTCTTATCAGGTATTTGCTCATAATTTTGAGTATTTGTTTTTTTAATTATTTAAATGTTAAGAAATCTTCAAATTTTGGGTTAACCAGATATGTGTTAATGGAAAATTTTTTTTTCCAATCAACTTTCTCTAAGAAACAGAGTATTTTGGGACTTCAAGAGAAACCTCTCCTGTGGCTGTCCTCTCTCACCACTCCTCTTCAACATACTACTGGAAGTTCTTGCTATAGCGATCAGGCAAGAAAAAGATATCAAGGGAATCCCAGATAGGAAAGGGAAGAAGTCAAGATCTCACCTGTTTGCAGATGACATGATACTCTACTTAGAAATACTAAAGACTCTACTTAGAAAACCCTAAAGACTCTACCAAAAAGCTTTTAGAAACAATAGACTCATATAGCAAGGTGGCAGGTTACAAAATTAACACACAGAAATCAATGGCTTTTTATACACCAATAATGATAGGAAAGAGAAGGAAGTCAAGAAGGCAATCCCATTCACATTAGTGCCACATAAACTCAAATATCTTGGAGTTAACTTGACCAAAGATGTGAAGGACCTATACAAAGAAAACTATAAAGCCTGCTCCAAAAAATTAAAAGAGGACACACAGAAATGGAAAAACACATACCCTGCTCATGGATTGGCAGGATTAACATCATTAAAGTGGCAAATACTCCCCAAAAGCATTATATATATTTAATGTGATTCCTTAAAAATACCCATGGACATTCTTCAAAAAAGTGGATCAAACACTTATGAAGTTCATCTGGCACAATAAACACCCTTGAATAGCTAAAGCCACTCCTAGGAAAAGGAAAATGGAAAGAATTACTTTCCCCAACTTTTAAACTATAATACAAAGCAATAGTTATCAAAATAGCATGGTATTAGAATAAAGACAGACCCTCAGATCAGTGGAATAAGCTTGAGTTCTCAGACAATGTTCCCCAGACATAAAATTACCTAATTTTTGACATAGGAGCAAAAAATCCTAAGTGGAGCAGGGAAAAACCTTTTCAACAAGTGGTGCTGGCAGAACTGGTTAGCCACTTGCAAAAAAAAAGTGAACATAGACCCCCAGTTAACATCATGTATGACTGTAAAATCTAAATGGATTAAAGACCTTGATATCAGACCTGATAAAATAAGGTATGTAGAACATGTCGGTAAAACACTCCATGACATGAGACTAAAGGCATCTTCAAAGAGAAAAACTGCACTTTCCCAAACCAACTGGAAGCAGAGATCAACAAATGGGATTACATTAAACTGAGAAGCTTCTGCCACCTCCAAAAGAAATATTGCCCAGGATACAAGAGCCACCACTGAGAGGGAGAAAACTATTCACCCAACACCTATCAGATAAGGGGCTAATATCCAAAAATATACAGGGCCACTGACAGAACTTTACAAGAAAAAAAAACATCTAATCCCATCAAAAAATGGGAAGAAGAAATGAAACAGACACTTTGATAAAAAAAGAAATACAAATGGCCAAAAGGCACATAAAAAAATGCTCCTCATCACTAATCATCAGGGAGATGCAAATCAAAACAATGGTGAGATACCATCTGACACCACAGATATTGGCATACATCACAAATAATGAGAACAATCAGTGCTGGCAGGGATGCGGGAGAGAAAAGAACTCTTATCCACTGCTGATGGAAATGCCACCTAGTCCCAACCTCCTATGGAAAGCGATATGGAGATTCCTCCAAAATCTGGAAATTGAGCTCCCATTCAACCCAGTTATTCCACTCCTTGGAATATATCCTAAGAACACAAGAATACAGTACAAAAACCCCTTCTTTATACCTATGTTTATTGCCAGCACTATTCACAATAGCCAGGCCTCTGGAAACAACCAAGATGCCCTTAAACAGACCAATGGCTAAAGAAACTGTTGGTTACATATACGCAATGGAATATTATGCAACCATTAGGACAGATGAAGTCATGAAATTTTCCTATACATGGATGTACGTAGAATCTATCTTGCTGGAGCAAAAATAAGTCAGATGGAGATAGAGGAATGCGGAATAGTCTCACTCATCTCTGGGTTTTTCAGAAAAGTAAAAGTCTTCTTTGCAACAATCCTCAGAGACAATGAGAGGAGGGTTGGAACTTCCAGCACACTTCATGAAGCTCACCACAAAGAGTGGTGAGTGCAGTTATAGAAATAACTACACAGAGAACTACCATAATCATGTGAATGAATGAGGGAACTGGAAAGCCTGTCTAGAGTACAGGTGGGGGTGGGGTGGATGGAAGGAGATTTGGAACATTGGTGGTGGGAATGTTGCACTGGTGAAGGGGGTGTTCTTTACATGACTGAAACCTAATCACAATCATATATGTAATCAAGATGTTTAAATAAGGAAAATAAATAAAATAAAATAAAAATTAAAAAAAGAAATAAAGAAGAAAACAGAAACAGTATTTCATGGAATAGATGATGGTCATTTAAATAAATTTTAAAACAATTATTTTCTGCCTTTGTTTATATTTTATCTACACACATAACAAAATCTTGGCTATTAGTATTTTCCTATTGTTTCTTTTTTTTCTTTTTTTGCGAGAGTTTTTTTAGTTTGTTTTTGGGACACACATGTCAGCACTCAGGTCTTACTGCTGGCTCCTGAACTCAGAAGTTACTTCTAGCAGTCTTTGGGTACCATATGATAATCTATCTATGCGTCAACCACATGCTAAGAAAATGCTCTACCCACCGTGCTATCACTCCCACTTTCATGAATTGTAATGGAACATACAGATATACTAGTTTTGAATTGTTTCCATTTTATGGATTAAGTATTTAGCCTCTCAATATTAATTTTTAACTACTGTAAAATTAATAGATATTTTATTCAACAGAAACATACCCTCATTCACAGTTTGAGGAAATTTATTTTCATCAATATATATTGGATTTAAATCTTAATTAAATATATAATTACTTTTAATTTAAACACAAGTTGTTTAACATTATAAATAATTCAGATAATTATTAACATCCCTTTTAAATAAGAGAAAACACATGTACATAATAAATCACACAAAGAGCTTTTAGTGAACTCACAACATTCAATAATACAAACAAAACACGCAACACCTTTTTTAGCAAGGAAAGTGAGCCAGAGTGATAGTATAGTTAAGGACTATCCCCTAAAAATGTAAAAATTAAATTAAAATGAAATAGATGATAGTTACCACAGTCCAAAGAATATAAGTAAATGGGCAGAAGTTATATTAAAATGGCATCAATATTTTTGTTCATTAGAGAGTCCCATTTTTCTCTTTTTAACACATACTTCTTTTTCTGTTTCCTCTCGGGTTTCTCTCAGAAAATGGTCCTCAAGAAAAATTAGTTTTCTTCAATAAAAAGAAGATATTAAGAAAGAGAAAAAACAGGAAGAAAAAAACGAAGGAAGGAAGAAATTAGAAAGGGAGGGTGTAAGGAAAGAATGAAGAAAGCAAGAGAGGATAAAAGGGAGGGATGTTGGAGTTAGGGAGAAAAGGGAGGAAGAAAAGGAAGAAAGGGAGGAAAGGGAAAGAAGAAAGAAAAAAAGGAGAAAGAGAGAAAGGGAGGAAGGAAGAGAGAAAGGGTGGGAGCGAAGAAGAAAGGAAGGGAAAACAGAAGGAAGGGTGGAAAAAAGGACAGATGAGGGAGAAAGGGAAGGAGGGATGGAAGGGAGAATGGGATGAAGGTAGGGAGGAAGAAAGAAAACAAGAAAAAAATGAAGGAAAGGAAGAATGGTATGGAGGAAGTGAGGTAGGAAAGTATAGAAGGAGGAGAAGAAGAAATTGAGGGTAGGAGAAAGAGGGGAGAGAGGAAGGAGTGGAAAGAAGGGAGGAATGAAAGGAGGGAGGGAAGAAAGAAGGATGAGAGGAAGAAGAAGGAGGAAAGAAGGAAGGAAGGAAGGAAAGGAGGGGGAAGGGAGGGATGAAGGGAGAGAGCGAAGAAAGAAGGATGAGAGGAAGAAGAAAGGGAGGAAAGGAAGGAAAGGAAGGAAGGGAGGAAGGAAAAGGAGGGGGAAGGAGGGGATGAAGGGAGGAAGGAAGGAAAAAGAAGGAAGAATGATGATCACTGTCATTTTTAGAACTCATAAAATTAAATGACAATGAAGGTATAATCTAACATAACAGAGAAACAAAAATTGAAAAATAAAACAACACAGAAAGTAACCAATATCGATGGTAATAATGCAAAAGGGTAAAATATTTTGGTTGTCCTCTGGTTCAAGATAACACATGCACAGTTTTTAAAAGTAAGAAAGAGAGGGACGTCCAGCAGTTGCATGGCATGTGAGTGGCTCAGATTTTATCTCTGACAGCATAGAGTCACTTGAACAACCACAGAAGTTATCCCCAAGAACTGTGTCAATAGTAATCACTCCAATACAGTGAGGTGCCTCCCACCTGCCGAAAAGAAAGAAAGAAAGAAAGAAAGAAAGAAAGAAAGGGAAGGAAGGAAGGAAGGAAGGAAGGAAGGAAGGAAGGAAGGAAGGAAGGAAGGAAGGAAGGAAGGAAGGAAGGAGGAAGGAAGGAAGGAAGGAAGGAAGGAAGGAAGGAAGGAAGGAAAAAAGAAAGAAAGAAAGAAGAAAGAAAGAAAGAAAGAAAGGAAGGAAGGAAGGAAGGAAGGAAGAAGAAAGAAAGAAAGAAGAAAGAAAGAACGGAAGAAAGGAAGAAGAGAAAGAAAGAAAGAAAGAAAGAAACGAGAAGAAAGAAAGAAAGAAAGAAAGGAAGGAAGGAAGGAAGGAAGGAAGGAAGAAGGAAGAAAGAAAAGAAAGTACTGGAAGGAAGGAAAAAGAAAGAAAGAAAGGAAGGAAGAAAGGAAGGAAGGAAGGAAGGAAAGGAATGGAAGAAGAAGGAAGGAAAGGAAAGGAAAGGAAGAAGAAGAAAGAAAGAAAAGGAAGAGAAAGAAAGAGAAAGAAAAAGAAAGAAAAAGAAGAGAAGAAAGAATGATCGAGAGAAAGAGAGAGAAAGAAGAAAGAAAAGAGAGAAAGAAAGAAACGAAAGAAATAAAGGAGAGAGAGAAAGAAAGAGGAAAGAAAGAAAGAGAGAGAAGAGAGAAGAAAGAAGAAAGCCAGAAAGAAAGAAAAGGAAGGAAGGAAGGAAGAAAGAAAGAAAGAGAGGAGAAAGAAAGAAAGAAAGAAAGGAAAGATAGAAAGAAAAGAAGAAGAGAAAAGAAAAGAAAGAAAGATAAGAAAAGAAAGAAAAGAAAGATAAGAAAGAAAGAAGAAAAGAAAGAAAGAAAGAAAGAATCAAAGAAAGAAAGAAAGGAAGGAAGGAAGGAAGGAAGGAAGGAAGGAAGGAAGGAAGAAGGAAAAAAGAAGAAAAAGAAAGAACGAAGAAGAAAGAAAAGAAAGAAAGGAAGGAAGGAAGGAAGGAAGGAGGAAGGAAGGAAGAAAGTAAGAAAAAGAAAGAAAGAAAGGAAGGAAGGAAGGAAGGAAGGAAGGAAGGAAGGAAGAAAGAAAGAAAGAAAGAAAAGAAAGTACGGAAGGAAGGAAAAAGAAGAAAGAAGAAGAGAAAGAAAAAGAAAGAAAGAAAAGAAAGAAAAGAAAGAAACAGAAAGAAAGACAGAAAGAAAGAAAGAAAGAAAGAAAGGAAGGAAGGAAGGAAAGGCAGGAAGGAAGGAAGAAGGAAAGAAAGAAAGAAAGTACGGAAGGAAGGAAAAGAAAGAAAGGAGGAAGGAAGGAAGGAAGGAAGAAGAAGGAAGGAAGTAGAAGGAAGGAAGGATGGAAGGAAGGAAGAAAGGAAGGAAGGAAGGAAGGAAGAAAGAAGAAGAAAGAAAGAAAGAAGGAAGGAAAAGAAAGAAAGAAAACGAAAAAGAAAGAAGAAAGAGAGAAGAAAAGAGAAAGAAAGAAAGAAAGAACAAGAGAGAAAGAGAAAGAAAGAAGAGAAGAAGAGAGTAAGAAAAGAGTGAAAAGAAAGAGAGAAAGAAAGAAACGAAAGAAATAAAGGAGAAGAGAGAAAGAAAGAGAGAAAGAAAGAAATGAAAGAGAGAGAGAAAGAGAGAAAGAAAGAAGAAAGTAGAAAGAAAGAAAGAAAAGAAAGAGAAAGAAAGGAAGGAAGGAAGGAAGAAAGAAAGAAAGAAAGAGAGTTGAGAGAAAGAAAAGAAGAAAGTAGAAAGAAAGAAAGAAAGAAGAAAGAGAGAGAGAGAAAAAGAGAGAGAGAAAGAGAGAAAGAAAGAAGAAAGTTAGAAAAGAAGAAGAAAAGAAAGAACGAAGAAAGAAAGAAAGAAAGAAAGAAAGAAGAAAGAAAGAAAGAAAAAGAAAGAAAGAAAGAAAGAAAGATAAGAAAGAAAGAAAAGAAAGAAAGAAAGAAAGAAAGGAAGGAAGGAAGGAAGGAGGAAGAAGAAAGAAAGAAAGAAAGAAGAAAGAAAGAAAGAAAGAAAGAAAGAAGAAAGAAATAAAGAAAGAAAAAAAAGAAAGAAAAAGAAAGAAAGAAAGAAGAAAGGAAAGAAAGAAGGAAGGAAAGAAAGAAAGAAAGAAAGAAGAAAGAAAGAAGAAAAAGAAAGAAAGAAAGAAAGAAAAGAAAGAAAGAAAGACAGAAAGAAAGGAAAGAAAGAAAGAAAGAGAAAGAAGAAAGAAAGAAAGAAAGAAAGAATAGAAGACAAGAGGAAAAGAAAGAAGAAAGAAAGAAAGAAAGAAAGAAAGAAAGAAAGAAAAGAAGACAAAGAAGAAAAGAAAGAAAGAAAGGAAGAAAGAGAAAGAAAGCCTATTGTGAATGATTTTAATGGAATTCAAAAAATAATATAGTCTTAGGATGGAGCGGTAGCACAAGTGGTAAGTCATCTGCCTTGAATGCTAGCCTAGGACAGACACATATGGTTCCCCAAGCCAGGAGCGATTTCTGAGAGCATAGCCAGGAGTAACCCTTCAGTGTCACTGGGTATGTTCCCAAAAAACAAAATAAAAAAATAATATAGACTGGATTTTTTTTTTTTATTTTGGTTTTTGGGTCACATCCTGCAGCACTCAGAGGCCACTCCTGCCTCTATGCTCAGAAATCGACCCCAGCAGGCTCAGGGGACCTTATGGGATGCCGGGATTAGAACCATTGTCATTCTGCATGCAAGGCAAACACCTTACTGCTGGGCTATCTCTTCGGCTCCATATATATAGACTGGATTTGAAATAATTTTGTATAATAGCTTTGAACTAATAAACACAGAAATGCGAAAGTCCAAGGTTTTTTAGTTCGAGAAGACAATTCTCGAGTAGGTTCACATACTGTCCTCCCAGTGCAATAATATTCTGAAACAAGAAAAAAAATATTTGGTTATGTATCTATGTCATATTCAGACTTTATGTGGATTTATGTTATCAACCATGATAATATCTCTCATTGTTTTTGCAATACATGTAGAGGCCAATGGATTAAGATTTCACTTCTGGAACTCAATCACAGAAGAAATTTACTTATATGATCATAGTTGTCAGTGTTGAATTGGTGTTGTGCATGTGTATCCTGATAGTCATTTAATCATTTTTACATAAAAACGTTGTTTGCAACTGAATGGCATACATTGTTGTTGCGAGTTTTTGCCTTAATTCTGAATTTACTCTAATTTCACTCCTTGCATAGTTTCTCTAATGAGGCTTTTATACCATTGCTCTATCAAATCTAGTATTCATGAGTCACTTCCAAATTGCTAATAAAAGTTATTCTCTATACTCATTTTGCCCTCTGTCCAGCAGCATTTGCAAGAGTTAATTACAGTTTTCTCCTTGCAAAAAACTTCTTTGATTAGTCTTCTAGGTTAATATGTCTACCAGTTTCTTACTTTTCCCACTTTCATTGTCCCTTTTAAATATTTTCTCTTCTTCATTAACTGTAAGTACTTCCTTGAATAAACTTTTATTCATCTGTTTTGCTTTCTTACTTTTTTCACTTTGTGAGCTCCAGTTGTGTAAATATTATATGACAAGTGCCCTACTTAAATTTATGATATCTACATATCACATGTACTAACTTTTACCAATAAAATGGTTGATGATATTTTGTGAGATTTTTATGATCTAAATGAATTGTATTCAATTAATAGTCTTATCGGGATAAATCTTTGTTAGCTTAAAAGATAGGTTCCATTTGCTTGCCACTGCTTTTAACTCCACTAGTAATTGTCATTTGAAACAAATATCTAGCTAGCACATACGTTTGTAGGAAACTAGGACATATTCCTTCTGAGCCTAGCAATACAGGCAGTCTTTTCTGGAGAAACTGCAAAGTCATTATACCAAATTCCAAAAGTATGTTACAAGACTAGCTGCTAATTTTAATTTAGATGGGGCCCTCTCACCAAGCTAGGCTTTTAATCTATTCTTTTTGCTCACATTTCTAATTATTACTATTACTTTTTTTGCCATCATACTTCAATGCCTTTCAACTTTTGTTAGAGGAAACTACTATGATAGCAATTAATTTAATGTTTTCATCTAATTACAAAATCAACACATGAAATTTTAAATACACCAAATTAATATCTATTTTTGGTATTTAACTAAATCTCTAAATACTACCATAATAAGTTTCTGTTCTCTATAAAATTCATATATTCAATAAAGTTTATCATCTTTTGTAAATTATTTGTGGTATTATTGATTCAATTTTTAAACTTTGGGGAAATTTTATTTTTGCTATATTAAAAAAACATTATCAAATCTAATCAGTAATTGACGTATCTTATGGGTTTGACCATTAGCCACTATACTTATGTTACTACACTGATTTCTTAATCACTAGCCAGAGAATAGCCATTTAACCATTTCATTTATACCTTCAGGTAACTGTTCACAAATAAGCCTTTCTCTTATCTAAGTAAATGCTAGAATCCTTGCCAATTTCCTAATAAACAAACCTTAATCTCATAATTAATTCACTACTTGTGTGGCAGATATTATTAACATATATATTGGGGCCGGAGAGATAGCATGGAGATAAGGCGTTTGCCTTGCATGCAGAAGGATGGTGGTTTGAATTCCGGCATCCCAGATGGTCCCCCAAGACTGCCTGGAGCGATTTCTAAGGGTAGAGCCAGGAGTAACCCCTGAGCGCTGCCAGATGTGACTCAAAAGACAAAACAAACCAAAACAAAAAAACCCCACATTTATATTTTCACTTTCTAGAATATTTTTAAAACATGTCTGTATATCTATATCTTTATCATCTATCATCTATCTAATGAAAACCACTCCCCTTTTAAGTATTTTATCATCCAATGGTCAGAGCAATGGACTGTGGTTTCTTTACATGCTACCTACCAGAATTACATCACCTACAGCCAAAGTGGACCACTTAACCCTCATAAATGATCCCTGAACACTGATGGCTATAGATCAGTGGTCCGCAATCTGCGGCTCGCAATGTGGCTCTTTATACTTTTAATTTGGCTCTTCTTTGTGCCGGATGACCGCTCCAGGAGTCAGGACTTGCTCCTAGCCTCAGTCAGTGCGCGCCCTGTGTGGCTCTCAAAATAAATTTCAATCGTGGTTTTGGCGAGATTTGGCTCAGTTGAAAAAAAAAAGGTTGCCGACCACTGCATGGTATATAGACCAGTACTCAAACCCCAAAATTGTATGTTTTAATATATTATAGCAAAAGAAAGTTTCTTTCGTTGCACCTAGCATACCTGGGACTGACCTCTAACTCTCCCTCTTATACCCAGAGCCCCAACAGGAGTGATCCAAGGACAGAACTAAGAGTGAACTCTGAACATATCCATGGAACCACAAGAAAACATACAAAAAAATGTATATATTGTATCCTAAGTGAGAACTTACCTGATCCTATTGAATATATTTTGTTTTTTGGATTTTTGTACCTTTGTTTCTAGTTTTCTTCTTAATATTTTTTATTATGTGACTATTAAATTTATATCTATTCTTTATTTTTTCTTTTTGCTTTTAGGTCACACCTGGAGGAGTTACTCCTGGATCTGCACTCAGAAGTCGCTCCTGGCAGGCTCGGGGGACTATATGGGATGCAAGAGTCCAAAGGTGGTCCATCCTGCGTTGGTCGCATACAAGGCAAATGCCTAATCGCTGTGCTATCGCTTCCTAAATTTTTTTTATTCTACATGTCTGTTATTTATTATGTAAATTGCCACTTACTTTTTCTTTTTTTCTTTTTTTTTGTTTTTTTTGGGTCACACCCAGCCACGCTTAGGGGTTACTCCTAGCCCTATGCTCAGAAGTCGCTCCTGGCAGGCACGGGGGACCATATGGGACACCGGGATTCGAACCAACCA
This sequence comes from Suncus etruscus, assembly GCF_024139225.1. Lineage (NCBI taxonomy): Eukaryota > Metazoa > Chordata > Mammalia > Eulipotyphla > Soricidae > Suncus > Suncus etruscus. The sequence continues at coordinate 85,643,605 of NC_064855.1, read as the reverse complement.
TCTTAGGTCCTGGAACGGCTGCTTGCAAGGCAAACGCTGCTGTGCTATCTCTCCAACCCTTTTATATTTTTCTTTTTTTTTTTTTTTTTTTTGTGTGTGTGTGTGTGTGTGTGTGTAAATTGCCACTTACAACTGTAGCAAGTGCTTAATTTTTATTCGGTTCAGAGATTTAATTTATTTTAGATAAATGAATGCAACAGTTAGATCAACCGTTTCATAAACTGCTACTGTGACTGGTAACCTCCTTTCTAGTTCACATATAAAATATGTTTCAAGATTTTTTTCACATGCATATCACACAAAATCAAATTCACTATTACTTTGTTTCTGATCGTCGGAAGCCAGATTGTATAGTTCGAATATTATGAGTGTTTACTGGAATCATCAAATCACTTTGAGTTTACAAAATGACAAAGTGTGATCAGTAGTGGGAAATCCTGCCTTAAGGATATATTCAGTAATGAGCATCAAAATAATCTCACATTTAATATATATACATATATATCACTACTGTAAGTCATGAAAATGTTCATTGAATTATTAACACATAAAATGCAACTTTGTGGGAAAAAACAATAATAAAAGTAAAATTGAAAATATGCTGCCACATAACTATCTTCATTTATTTTTTAGAAAGAAGCAATATAGTTGGTTCCAGATAGTAGTGAGTAAGGCATTTGCTTTGCATTTAACTAATTTAGTTTTGATCCCCAGCACTGCTTATGATTCTTCATGCATTGCAGGAGATATTGCGCATAGAGCCAGGAGTAAGTCTTGAGCACTGCTAGGGTGGTTCCAAAATCAAACAAATAATAAAGGAAGTAAATTAAAGAAAACATATAAAAAAAAGCAAAAATCTGGAAAACAAATGTTCGGTTAAAATGATAACACTATTTAATATTATACAACTTCTATACCCAGGTTTGATATCTGGCACTTCATATGGTCTTCTAAGCCCCTCAAATATTGTTCCCTAAACTGTATTAAGTAAAACTTTATTTTAGTGATTGCTAATGAAGGATTATTTATTTAAATTTCAATTGTTTTATTTTTATAATAAATATTTAATTTATTTAATCTCAATTTTTCTCATCAATATATTAGCATTGTATCCATAAATTTATGAAATTGATAAATCAGCATGCTACATATTTTTAAGAAGTTATATTGATGTACAAGTAGTTCTCCATATTTAGGTTAGTGACTTTTCAGAAGACTGCTTTTCATTTATCTAAACATATTAGTAAATTAAGTATATTTGAAGATAAAAAATGTTAAATAATTTATGGTAGGCTTCAAAAATAAGATCAATTTAGACATAAGCCAAATAATCTTCAATCATAAGCTGCATTCTTCATATTTGTCATTTATAGGTATGATAATATAAAAACGAAAAAGTAATTCTGAGTTTTAATATCACTATCAAAGTTGTCTAATATTTAAATATAATTATCCAATCATCTCTACCAAATGCATTTTGGTAATTCTAAACAATTACTACACTAACTTCTAAACAAATACTAAAATACTCACAGTATTTTACACTGATTTTACAAGTATCCCTATGATTGTTAGAAAAGCATAGATTTACTGATATTTGGGCACAGACATGTTTTAGTGACAACTTTAAATATATCACTGACCAGTAATTCAAATAAATTTCTTCTAGCAGTATTTGCAACCTCATGTTGAGCCTTTGAGCCAACCATGCCTCAAGGAGACTAGAATTTTGTTTACTTATTCCCATCATGTTTAATTCACACCCTGAATAACTCCTAAACTTAAAAAATAATACAACTGCAAACTACTGCAATGGATAAAGTTGATTACAGAATACATTTCCAATTTCAAGATTCATAAGTCTTTTAAAATAAATATCCAGCATGCTGAGTATAGTTACCAGTATTGTCTTAAATACATAAGAGTTGTAACAGTAATATTAATAGTTGCTACATATTCAAAATTCATAATCACAACAAAATATATATACCAATTAATTATTGTAATGATGGTTTTCAATGTATACATGTGACAAAGCATTATAATGTAACTCTTATACTAATAAATGTTAGAGTAATTAAAAAACATAAAACTTACGTGAAGTTATTCTTATTTTAAAATACTCATCCCATGTTTTAGTCTACTAACTTACTGATTTATATTATGCATTATCATTATTTAACATATACACATCCAAAATTTGGTAATAATTAAGTAGCCATATATTTATTGATATAAATATAGCATGATGCTTAATATATAATTAGATGATTCTTTAGAACAGAACAAAATGCTTACATGGCATTTTTAATTAAAATTAATCTACATAAACAATGTAATTCATTTAAATTGTATACTGTAACTTTAATGACATTTGTATGTATTACTTAAATCAGAGACCTAGACTCTATTATATGATGCAAGGTAGTTTAAATATAACATGTTGATCATTCAATTTATTTTCCTTTATCATTCATTCATCTTACTGACCATGCTAAAGCCAATTTTTTGTTTTCTCTGACTAGTATAGTGAGTGACAAAAGAATATCAATAAGAAAATAAGTTATGTTCCCCATTCTTATAAAAAAATAATTTCTACTTTCTACCTAGTATAGCTCCTAGTTTATACAAAATGATTTCTTTCATATTTATCTAAGTTATATCTTTTACCTTTATACAAATTTTTTTATGTTTAGTTGTGTATTTTAAGTTGTGGGACAAAAATTTTTAATCTGAAATCATTGACAGTGAAGTCTAAAACTGAATTTTGGTAAATATATGTGGTTATATGATTAAATTATATTCATCTTAAGGCATCTATAATTGAAACAACATTATATAACAATACTTAAAATATCACAGAGTTTATATCAACCAATCATTTGTTATTGTCACTTTAAGATATTTGACTACATGATTATTTCTCTGACTGTACTCACCACTCTTTATGGTGAGCTTTATATTGTGAGCCAGTCCTTCCAGCCCTCATTTCTATTGTCTTTGGGCATTTTTACAATAATGTCTTGTATTTAAAAAAAAACCATAGATGAGTGAAACTATTCTGTGTCTATCTCTCTTTCTGACTTATTTCACTCAGCATAATAGATTCCATGTACATCCATATATAAGAAAATTTCATGACTTCATCTCTCCTGATGGCTACATAATATTCCATTGTGTATATGTACCACGTTTTCTTCAGACATTCATCTGTTGAAGGACATCTTGGTTGTTTCCAGAGTCTGGCTATTGTGAATAGTGCTGCAATGAATATAGGTGTGAGGATATCTTACGTAGCTCATGATATGAAGCTCACCACAAGAGTGGTGAGTGCACTTTGAAAAATTACTACACTGACAACTATGGTGACAATGTCAATGAAAGAGAGAAGTAGAATTCCTTTCCCTAATACAGACAGCGGGGAAGAGAGATTGGAAATAATGGTGTGGGAATGATGCACTGGTTAAGGGAGTGTTTCTTTTGTGACTGAGACCCAACTATAATCCAACTATAATCATGTTTGTAATCAGGGTGCTTACGTAAAGATAATATTAAAAATAATTGATGATATGAATAATAAGTTATTCACTCAAGTTATGAATCAAATAGTAGTGTTATGACATGCAATCCTAGTTGATCAATGTTTATATAGTTTGTTATTAAAAAACATCCACTCCACAAAAAGGTAGACACTTTTGATAAGACTCCTATCTGAAAGGTGATGAGATGAATGAAAAACAGAGACAGATTTAGCCAAATAGGGTCTTTACTGGAGAGGTGCTCTTGGATGAGGTCTGGTTGTTTTCACAGAGGCTGCCAGAGTGGCCTGCAGGCACCCAACATTAGGATATATAGTTTGCATCTGAAGGGAAAGAGCATGAAGAGAAAGGAGCTGATGCCTCATTACCAGCTATAAAAATTCCCATCTGCCCAACAGTTGGGTCTGGTAGGTTTTCATGGCAGTCCCAATCACTCCTCCTAAGGGCCAATATTCCAGTTTTCTCTTGCAGTCAGTTCTTGTGACTTATAATATGAGCTGACATCTAATGACTTCAGCGCTAACCAACCCTTCTTCTGGGCGAGGTGGGGAATGTCTGATTTTTAACCACAGCAGACCCTACACTTTCAATATAAATTTTCTTAGACTTTCAAATATATGACAACTTTATTCTATCAGCACAATCTTAATACTACAGAAAATTTTTCATCAATGTGCAAGGGCATAACACTTAATATAAAGCTAATAAAGTGATTAACTGTCTAGAAATAGTCTATTTGAAGAGAAGAACAAAAGGAAAATCCTAGAGCTTTTTAAGCAACTGATTGAATATTCACGCCGAAGGTTTAGATGATTATTTAAGGAAGAAAGAACTTGGCCTCTGCAAAGACATTATTGGTGCTTTGTTTTGTTTTAAAAATATTAACATAGGTACTATTGTATAGTTTTTTTATAGGTACTTTTGTGTCCTTTTTTAAATATATAACTCAGAATCAGATATCTGTCTTTGATGAAAAGTACACAAATCTGTGGCCATCCTGTCTAGAGAGCAATGATGGTTTGGGCAACTCACAGAATCTTGTGAGGCCATTTGAGAAGAGAGGAGGGAGGGTCTCTAAAATGGAAAATCCCTGATGCCTTGATGCTTGAGAACATATCTAACCTAGGTCACTGAGTCCTTGACCACTTTTCTCTACTTTTCATAATGAGTGGCTTCTAGATTTTCATGTGGTTTTCTGTATTGGAAGCTGATATGACACCAAAACAGTGATAAGATGAATGAATAGTAGTAAATCTTAAGTGGGATGGATTTTTCAGAAATAAAAAGTTAACTCATATTACTAGGGAATCTATTCCAGATGCTGATGAAATCTTAAATAATAATAATTTGATTATTATAAAATCAGTTTATTGCTGCATTATTTACCAACACATCACAACCAACAGATTTGTTAAATTTACAGACACTATTGTCATAGTAACCAGGGCATCCTGACTCTATGGGCATCCTGACTCGATGGGCATCCTGCCAAGTTTTCTACGACTTTGATCTTAGCATCTATTGAGAGAAAAACCCATAATTAGTCTTGTATTTATTATAATGCCATCAGTGGTTCTCTGTTCTAAATTGCCTTTTAAAGCAAGTATGAATGGGAAAGAATGTTGGGCACAGGATGATATAACACTGACTTTCATAAATGCAGGTATTTTCTGATTTTTAGTTCTCACCTCTTTAAAGGTATATTAGCACTCCATATTGACAACCAAAATCCTGTTAAAACTACATCGAAGTCAATGAACCACATATACTTTTACATCCACTCCCCCCACCCCTTCTGATAAACTAAAATCAATCATCATAATCCTAGAGTTTTCTTTGATTTGTTTAGTATTTTTTCTTGTAAAGTTTTTCTATACTATGTGAGTTAAATAATTTATTGCATGTCTTTCTCCTATTGACATTTTGCTTAATTAGTGTGGTCTTCTTCTATTCCATTTACATTGCGGCAAGAGAAAAAATGATAATTTCTAATAACTGAATAGTACTTCATCTTAAATTGTATTCAATCACTTGATATTTGTCTTTCATAACTGACAAAAATTTACTCATATCTTGGTTTTTATGAACTGTGTTGTGATATACATCTATATGATTTTTATTTTTTGAATTAGTGTTTTCATGGTCTCCAGACGGGCACCTAAATGCAGAATTTCTGGATCACATGCTAACTCTCTTTTTGATATATGGATGAAGCTCTGCACTATATTCCTTAGCTATTTTACCATTTCTTATGCAATATTTTGTATGCAGGTGGTTTTTATTTCCATTTCTTTATGTATGTTTTTTACTTTACTCTGACTTTTTTGTATAAACAATACTGAATTGTGGGACTGATTTGTCTTTCCCATATAAATTATTTTGGGTCTTATTTCATATATCTGGTGTTCATCTGTATATTAAATAAATTCTTGATTTTATTTTACAGCCTAAATACATCTAACTTTATATATCAAAGGTGTGAAAGAATTGAAATTTAAATATTTGTAATAAGAACTGAAAAAGCATAAGTTAAATTTGTGGAAAAGTCATTGTCTGCATTATATTGCCCCTTTTATAGCTTTACTGATGTATAATTGACAAAAAGCAGTACAATACAAAAACAAACATAATTTTATATTTGTTATTAAAAAATCCCTCTAACATGCTAATTTATATATTTATGTCAAATATTTACTTTTTATGTCTCTTAACTGTGAATGCACACAAAATCTACTATCTTATCAAATAAAATTTATATAGGTCATTAAAATTTTGGGCATTTTCCACCCTTAATGAGAAGTCCAGACTAATTTACCCCAGTCTTGCCGCTGAAAAAAGAAAAGCACCATTTTTCTCCTCTCATAAGTATTTGTCTGTTTTGTTTTTAGACATATATAAGATATATAATTTTGCAATCACTTTCCTTTAACTTCACTCAGCAGTAAGCTCTGCAGGTTTATTGAAACTATATTTAACTTCTGAATTCCTGCTTTTAAAAACTGAACAATATTCACTTTCCTTATCCATTATTGCCCAATAACTGCAAGTTATTTTAATGCCACTATGAATAATACCATAATGAACACAAGAGTAACTGGTTTTGTTTCATTTAGATATCCATAATGCCTTTTGAAAAGATATATATTAGGTATTATCAAATATGCTTTTTTTTTACCTTTTTTGCTTCAGCTCATGCATACGGATAAAATTTAAAGATTGCAGTAATATTTTTATATGTCTATGCTTGCTACTTATGATCATAATTGTTTTCTTCTCCTTTCTGACTCATATACAGAACCCTCGTTTATTTGCATAAGTATTGCTTATTCAAAGCTTTTACCACTACTCATTTTAATCTGCTGTCTTGATGTTAAAACTATTTTTCCTTTGTTCTTCCTTCAGTACTCATTACAATGGATTGTACTTTATCATGTGCTGTATGCCAGTGAGACAATGCATGCCAAGGGCAAAGAGCATGACTTACTCTTCTTTGCCTCTTTCTTAATGCCTATCACATTGCTGACACATAATAGTGTTCCATAAATATCTATTGAATAATTAAACATAATGACTTATTTAACTGCCTAGATATTGCTCAACTATATAGTCATTTTGTAAGACCTGTAAGTGGAAATGAATAGAAGAAATACATTCAAGATCTTTGCTTGTCTTTTAAAAACATTGGGATACTATATATCCTCTAGTTAATTTGAAAAAGTTAATATCATTTTAAAAAGTGGAGCTTAGCATAATGCATTTGAAGATCAGTTCATAGAAGATGTACAAAATGATCTTGTTGATGGGGGAATGTTTTTACAGAAAAATCTACATAAGAGTTTAAGAAACTTTCTAAATTATTCTAAACAAGTTAAAATCATAATATGATAAATGCATGTAAAGTTAACATAATTATGTAAATGTTAATGTATTGAATTATTCACTGAATGATTTCATAGTGTTAACCAGCCTTATATACTATAAATTATATTTGAAAAGTAAAAGTATCTGAAATTATAAAATAATATGAATATAGAATTATTAACTAAAATTTAGTTCAGAAAGGAAATAGGAGTGCAAAAGAAAGAGTACCACAGGTAGGGTACTTGCTTGCATGCAACTTCTCTGGTTTTTTTCCTCAGTACCACATAAATGTCACCCTGGTCTCTCCAGGAGTGATCCTTGAGCACAGAGCCTGGAATAAGCCCTGAACTGCTAAATATACGAGAGAGAGAGAGAGAGAGAGAGAGAGAGAGAGAGAGAGAGAGAGAGAGAGAGAGAGAGAGAGAGAGAGAGAGAGAGAGAGAGAGAATAAAATCATTTTGGGGCCAGAGCGATAGCACAGTAAATGGGTGTTTGTCTTGCACGCAGCAAACACAGGATGGACCTCAGTTTGATTCCTGGCATCCTGTATGATCCTTGGAGCCAGATAGGAACAATCTATTTCTGAGCACAGAGCCAGGTGTAACTCCTGAGCACTGATGAGTGTGTTCTAAAAACCAAAAAATAAAAATAAATCTATCTATCTATCTATCTATCTATCTATCTATCTATCTATCTATCTATCTATCTATCTATCTATCTATCTATATCATTTATAACTTGATCTAAACATTACATTCATGCAAAGGCAGAAATAAATGCCATCGATTTAAGAGTAAAAATGTATTAAGAAAAAAAGTTAGGGGCCCGGAGAGATAGCACAGCGGCGTTTGCCTTGCAAGCAGCGGATCCAGGACCAAAGGTGGTTGGTTCGAATCCCGGTGTCCCATATGGTCCCCCGTGCCTGCCAGGAGCTATTTCTGAGCAGACAGCCAGGAGTAACCCCTGAGCAACGCCGGGTGTGACCCAAAAACCAAAAAAAAAAAAAATGTTAGTACATTCTCAAACATTGTTGAACCATACTCACAAGAACAAACTATGAATGCAGATATTTGAATTTAAAGCTAGTATATTGTAAAAATTAATTTTTCATTTCCTTTGTCTTTTTTCAGGTACTCTGAAACTGTGATTTACATTAGGGTTGATATTGATATTTTAGGAGTATAATGTTAATATATTTATTTTACCAGTATACTAATCCTGTGCCCCTGAGTCTAGATCCCTCTAATCCTCCATCATAGTCACCATTGCAAAAAGATAGTTCCATGCACAGCATCTCAATGCCTGTTATTATTACTCATTGTTTACTTTCTTGTATTACAAATATGAGACATGTATTGTCTGTCTAACTCTGAATCATCACACACAGTATGATTAGTTCCATCCAAGTTATAGTAAATAGAAGCGGGGGGAGGGGGCAAGGAAATGGGTTCTGGAGGCCACATTCAAGGATGCTCAGATCTAGAAATATAGTACTGGATTAAGTTTTGTGCTTTGTATGCGGTCAATTTCTTTTAGATAGCCAATACCACGTGATCACTTGAACAAGTCCATCCCTGTATTCTCTGAGCACTACCAAATTAGGATATATAGACCCTGAGCAATGTAGGGGTTGTGATCTATGTTTTCCTAAGCACTGAATCCTCAAGCCTTCACCAACTAGCTGAGAATCAATATTAGTGTCCCTGGGCCTCTTGAACATATTTTGATCAACTTGCTGACAGACAAAAATGAGAAGGTTCTAATGAGCAACCCCATCACATAAAATCTCATTTACTTTTTTAAAAATATTATCTCCATGTAAGTATTTCTTTATGCTTAAAAAAATCTATGTAATTAGAAACATAATTTGGGCATTTTTCAAGCAGCTGTGTAATCATTTCAGCAATTTTCTTACTTAATCCTCACTTCTTAATAATTGTTTCAAAAGTTCTCTGTTTCTAAAACTTCCTCTCTTCCTCATCTCGTATGGCATGTATATAACAATTACTAAGAACACTCTCTTCTTTATACCCTATATAATTGCTTTCTTATTCCCATATTCTTTTCATATATGAAAAGTAATTTGATTTCTATGGCTGCAAACTCCAATAACAAAAATTTATCACATTAGATATTTCAATGGGAAAAAAGTTCATTATTTATGTTCTTTCTTTTTTTAATCCCTCATATTTTACTGGATTAAATTTCTTCATTTTCTCCTTTTTAAAGTTAGACTTTTATATGTGTTGTATACAGTAAAATTTCTTTTCATCACCAACATTTCAAACTACTGCAATCTGGCTTCACCTCGCAAACTGCACTGAATATCTACTTACAAAAGTCACCTACCAGCTCCTTTTTCTAAAATTAATGAGAAATCTACTTTTTATCTCAGAATAGGGCCATGCACAATAACTAGAAAAGTAATCAGCATCATGCACTGTTGGGCCAATTCCAGGGTGTTAAAAACAAGCATTGGAAAAGTTGAAAATAAATGAATACTTCAGTTTTTAAGAAAAACAATCTATAGTGTGATGTTTGCTTTTATCTTTTAAAACTATTTTCTTTTATAATATGTAATACAGAAAGCCCCCCAAAAAGTATAATTCATTCAATTTATTAAAGACATCACTAGAAGTAATCCACTGTAAACAGAATTTTTCATAATTTTTTAAAAAATCAATTTTCCCACAATAATTGCCTATGGTTCCTTGCAAAATTCACTTTTGAGAGTGTTTTACATGCATGGATTTCATGAGTTGGGAAGGAACCATTAATTCTTTGATTTTTAACAATATTATTATTTTTTTTTTTTTGGTTTTTGGGCCACACCCGTTTGACGCTCAAGGGTTACTCCTGGCTATGTGCTCAGAAGTCGCCCCTGGCTTGGGGGGACCATATGGGACGCCGGGGGATCGAACCGCGGTCCTTCCTTGGCTAGCGCTTGCAAGGCAGACACCTTACCTCCAGCGCCACCTACCCGGCCCCAACAATATTATTTTTATTAAGAATCACAAAACTTAATATTATGCAGAGAACTCTAACATAAACTATAGTTTATGAATGATAATGTTTACATGAATGCAAGATAGTTTTATTGAAAATGATTTAGAAAGATGTGAGTGAGTGGAGACAGAAGGAGAAGTACACATTCAAGAACAAATACACAAGCTTCTCCAGAATAGATATAAAAAGCCAAAAATTTTTTTTAAAAAAATGAGATACTTGTTTAAGTGAGATACGTGAAGAGAAAGCCTATATGATAATTTTAAAGCTTTATATGAAGTGATTTTTTTTAAATATTAGTCCGTGATTGGTGAATAGGCTAATTGAAGCCAGAATTCTTGCAGTAAAATGGTTGAGGGTTGTTGGTTTGTTTGGGGGGGGGGCACACTCGTTGACACTCAAGGTTACTCCTGGCTATGAGCTAAGATATCACTCCTTGCTTGGGATGCCAGATGGGACACCAGGGAATCGAACCAAGGTCCGTTCTGGGTCAGCAACATGCAAGGCAAATGCCCTACTGCTGTGCTATTTCTCAGGCCACAAATAGTTGAGTTTTTCATTTATTTCTTTATTTACTTTGGTTTTGGGGCCACACCCAGTGATGCTCAGGGATTACTCCTGGCTATGCGCTCAGAAATTGCCCCTGGCTTGGGGGACCATATGGGACGCTAGGGGATCAAACCATGGTCCGCCGTCCTAAGTTAGTACTTGTAAGGCAAACGCCCTACCACCTGTGCCACCGCTCTGGCCCCAAATAGTTGTTTTTAATGAAAGATAAGTAGACAATTTTATAATTAGTGAATACATAAATTTCAAATATTTCTTTTAAAGGCTTCTAATAATCATAAAACGATAAAAGCAAGATTTTTATATTCCCTTTATGTAAATAAAATTAAAAAAAGAGCTATTGTATGGAGTTAAGTTGCTTAACTTGCCTACACCGACTTCAATCAATGACACAATATATGGACCCCTGAGCAACATCAAGATTGAGTTGATCCCTTAGCACAGAAACAGAAAAAAAAGTTCTGAATATAGAAGGTATGACTGCCTAAAAAAATAAATTCTAACAAAATATAATTTATAATATTTTTCTTTCAGGAACTTGTTTTGTTATAATGTCAAATACTCCTATATAACCAAATCCATGAAAATGTATTCCACTGTTTCTATTAAATTATTCTGAAATTTCTGCAAGTTTATTTAGTCATTTTTTCTTTTCTTCATTATTTTTGTTTATAATTTATTATTTTTGTTTATAATTTATTATTTTGTGTTGCAGGGCGTAGTGATTTTACGTGATTGGTTATGGAGTTCACATAATTCACTGCCATGTTTACACATATGCTCACCGAACACATCCCTGGTTTCAGTGTAATCTGTAGCTATCTCAGCTCATGGCTTCAGCAAGTCCACATTTATTTGTGTTTATCTGACACATTAGTTGCAACCTTAGCACCTGACTGTGTCTGGAGTTAACACACCCTGGTGCAGAGCTTGGAGTTTTAGGGCAGTAGAAATATCAGGCTATAACACTGACAGATACATAGGGTGGGAAAAAAAGGTTAAATTTGTTATCTTCTATTTTCAAGGTATTCTTTTGCTCAGGGTCAAACACCACAAAATATTTAAAGTATTTTTTGTAAAGCAACATTATATTTTTTCCCTAAGATATTTTTAACATTACAAATAATGTGCTTTGCTTTCATAATTTTTAAATATTTTATTGAAGCCATTATGATTTATAAGGTTCTTCAGAGTTAGGTTTCAGACATAAAATTTATCAGGGCCAGTCCCACCACCATATCAATCTCCCTCCAACAAAGAGTGCATGCCATGCTACCACACCTACCCCTCAGCCAGCAAGCATAACATGCCCATTAAGGTTTGATTGTTAAATTTTGGGTCTCATGATCTCATTGTAGTTAACTTCAGCATGGATGTTTAGTTCTGCCCTATATTTTTAACTCCTTCAATGCACCTAAGATCCCTTGGCTGTTGACCCCACAATTCATATTTGTGTTTCTCCGCCTCTAATCAATTTCTTTTTCTTATTTTTTGGGGGTATCACACCTGGCTTATTGCTCAGAAATCGCTCCTGTCAGGCTTGGGGGACCATATGGAATGCTGGGATTCGAAGCACTGTCCTTCTGCATGCAAGTCAAATGCCCTACTCCATGCTACCTCTCCAGCCTACCTAATCAATTTCTTTCCTTCTCCTTACTATACTCTGGACCAAGGGTGTTTGAAACAACTCCCATATAGACTATTGCATTACTTCATGCAGTTATTCTAAATACCACACGTAAGTGAAATGTTTCTGCATTCATTCTTCTATATTACTTCATTTAATATAATATCTTCCAGTTCTATCTATATTGAAGCAAATTGCATGACTGCATAATTCCTTACAATGTAGTATTCCTCTGTATATACATACCATGTCTTATTGATACACTACTCTATTCTTAGACATCTAGATTGATACCAAGTCTTAACTATTGTACTGAGTATTTCATGAATAGTGCTGTGCATTCATCCTTTAAGATGAATGTTTTTCTGTCCGGGGGTAGTTACCCAAATGTGGGTTTGCTGGGTCATATGCCAGATATATTCTTAGTTTAATGAGAACCCTCATACTATATACCAGGGGTCTCAAAGTCGCGGGGTTTACGGCCCTCTATACAACATATTGTGGCCCGCGACCGGCCTTTAAATATCGCAGTATTCGCGATTATATGCTTACTGAATAATGGCAATAAAAATCGCACTAGTAAGAAAGAATCGCATTAAACATTTGCATACCCTGAGCAGTTCTGTTTGGGGTATGCAAATGTTTAATGCGATATTTTTTCCTTACTAATGAGATTTTTTATTGCGAATATTCAGTAAGCAAAATTCCCTATGCGGCCCTGCCTCATTCCTACATTGCCTCCTGCGGCCCCCAGGTAAATTGAGTTTGAGATCCCTGCTATATACTAAGGGGTTGGACCAGGCAGCATTCCCAACAAAAGTGGATTAGAGTTCCTTTCTCACCACAAACCCATCAACAGATTTGTTCTTAATAATATTGATATGTGTCATCCTTACTGGTATAAGATAATATATCATTGTTTTTATTTGGATTTCCCTAATATGTGTTGATGAACATTTTTACATTTCTCTATTGGCCTTCTGTTGGTCTTCCTTAGAGAAGTGTCTCTCATTTCCTCTCCCCATTTTTGAGGAAATTTTTATGTTTTCTGGAATTAGCCTTGGTGAGTACTTTGTATATTCTAGGTATCTAATATTTATCTAATGTGTTGAGTATAATTATTTTATTCCACTCAGTTAGCTGCTTTCTTATTTTGTAGTAGTCATGTAAGTGAGAAAGTTCTAGAGAGGGGGCAGCTTAGCAACCACTCTGAGCCATGGTCTCCCAAAATTTATTTACCTAACAATTTACTTCTCGGTTTCATTACTGAGATGCTGTTGTAAAAGGCTGGAGGCCACCATAGCTACAAACGGTACTAGGTTGGGGGAAATGCTAGAGATGAACTCACATTTCCATGTATGTATTAAATATGTGTCCCATCATTTTAAATTGTATCACCAGTCCTTGCCTTATTTTTCACTATGTGAAAAAATAAAGTCAGCTATTTTCTGTTTCATGTGTTAATCTTTCTTTACTCTTTATTTCCTTATTTTATCATGTGAGTGTCCAATTTTTAGTTAATTTGCTGAAATATATATGTATATAAATATATATTTGTATATAAATATATATTTGTAAGTATATGTATATACATATATATAAATAAATTCGGGTCATATTCAGTGGTATTCTGTGCAAATGGATCATTCCTGGAGGGGCATGGGTTGCATAAGGGAGGCCTGGAATTAAATCCAGTTTGACTTTGTGGATGTGAGTGCCCAACTCACTGTACTCTCTATCACTCTAGCCTACAAATATATTTATTTTTCTCCACAGTATTATGCAGTCATAAAAAATGGTTTGTTTTCTGCGTATATTTCTGAAATACATTGATTGATATGTTTACCTTTCTAAAAGTTGCACATTGTCTTAAATTTCATGAAAATAGGGGATGTAATTCTACCAATTATATTCCTCTTTCACAAACTATTTTGGTTATTTTCCAGTATATTTGTTTTTCATATCCATTTATAATCATTTCCGTTTCTAGACTTAAATTTGTTGTCACATTTTGTTGCTAGTAGTAAATCTAAAATTTAGTTCTGGGAAATCAATTCTTTGTTGTTTATCATAATACAAAATATATTTCTATTTATTGATCATGTTTAAATTATTTCCCTAACATTTAATATTTTTAGCATGTAGATTGATCTATTTACACTCTAATTCAGATTTTTAGAGCCATAATTAGTGATTGTAGATATTAATACTACTAAATGCAGACATCATACATAGTGATGTCAAATTTGTGTTAAATTTATATTTTGATATGCTAGTAAGTTGAAATGCTAGTACTGGGCTCACTACTTAATCATGTGGTAGTTTTATATTTCTCAAACTAAACTTACCAATTTTATACATAAGGGTAATAATGTGTGAGCGCTCCAGATTTTCACAACTTTACCAATATTTTAATTTTTCTTATAGCCTTGCCAGTGGACCTAAGCTAACATTTCATCAGGAATTTATTTATATCTTACCATAATTTACTATATTTAACACTTTAATGCTATTATTGATCACTTGCATATTGTTTTTTATTTTTAATTTATGTTATTTTTGTTTGGAGGCAACACCCAACAGCTCTCAGCAGGTACTACTGGCTCTTCCCTCAGAAATTGCTCCTGGAAGGCTTGGAAGACCATATGGGATGCTAGTAAACAAACTTAGGTCAGCTGAGTACACTGTAAACCAGCTGTGATACTGGTTCTGCCCTAACATATTGTTTTTTAGATAAATATTTGTTCAAGCTTTTTGTATATTTCTTAATCAATTTGGCTTATTTCTTTAACTTGATTAGTTCTTTATGCATATTTTGAAAATTATATATGAAATGTAAATGATTTCCAAATATTTTCAAGAAATAGTTGCATTGCATTGTTACTCTTTTGACAGTATCTGTTTATTTGTTTATGGTGCACGTATGGCTGAGTTCAGGACTTAGTCCTTGATATGATCTATTAGATCACATGAGGTAATCTCATA
Organism: Suncus etruscus; assembly: GCF_024139225.1. Taxonomy (NCBI): domain Eukaryota; kingdom Metazoa; phylum Chordata; class Mammalia; order Eulipotyphla; family Soricidae; genus Suncus; species Suncus etruscus. The sequence continues at coordinate 85,628,020 of NC_064855.1, read as the reverse complement.
ATAATATGTGTACCAGGGAAGAAAGGTGAGTTAACTGCTTTCAAGGCAAAACTCCACCCACTATAATATAATTCCACCTCTGACTATATTTCAATGTAATCAAAATTAGACATTCATTCCTAATTCTAATTTGTCTTTATTTATTTTAAAGTTTCTATATTGATTCATCATCAAGTTATCAGCTTTCTTTTGTCTTTAATAATGTTTAGCAACATATTCATAAACTACCATTTATTACATATGCCTAAAGTGATTATTAATACATTGTACTACATCTGTACTATAGTGCTAAACATGTGATTAGAGTATAATATTTGGATTAATATAAAACACAAAATAAATTTTCATTGCTCTAAATTATTCTAATATTTTATTTGTAATGCAGCATTATTAAAATCTTAAGAGACTAATTTTTTTAATTTTAAAGTTAAAAACTCTTTCCAAGACAACATCCAAGAATCTTATCTACACACCTCAAATTGTCATTTTATTTAGTGAAAACTTATTTTCTTTATTTAAACATCTTGATTACAAATATGATTGTTATTAGGTTTCAGTCATGTAAAGAACACCCCCTTCACCAGTGCAACATTCCCAACACCATGTCCTAAATATCTCTCCATCCCACCACACCCCCACCTGTACTCCTGACAGGCTTTCCAGTTCCCTCATTCATTCACATGATTATAGTAGTTCTCTGTGTAGTTATTTCTATAACTGCACTCATCACTCTTTGTGATGAGCTTCATGAAGTGAGCTGGAAGTTTCAGCCCTCCTCTCAGTGTCTCTGAGGATTGTTGCAAAAATGACTTTTACTTTTCTTAAAAACCCTAGATGAGTTAGACTATTTTGCATCTCTCTCTCTCCCTCTGACTTATATCACTCAGCATGATAGATTCCATGTACATCCATGTATAGGAAAATTTCATGACTTCATCTCTGCTGATGGCTGCATAATATTCCATTGTGTATATGTACTACAGTTTCTTTAGACATTGGTCTGTTGAAGGGCATCTTGGTTGTTTCCAGAGCCTGGCTATTGCGAATAGTGCTGCAATAAATATAGGTGTGAGGAAGGGGTTTTTGTATTGTATTCTTGTGTTCTTAGAGTATTTCCCTAGGAGTGGAATAGCTGGGTCGAATAGGAGCTCAATTTCCAGATTTTGGAGGAATCTCCATATCACTTTCCATAGAGGTTGGACTAGACAGCATTCCCACCAGCAGTGGATAAGAGTTCCTTTCTCTCCGCATCCCTGCCAGCACCGATAGTTCTAATTTTTTGTGATGTGTGCCAATCTCTGTGGTGTGTGATGGTATCTTATCGTTGTTTTGATTTGCATCTCCCTGATGATTAGTGATGAGGAGCATTTTTTCATGTGCCTTTTAGTCATTTGTATTTATTTTTTATCAAAGTGTCAGTTCATTTCTTCTTCCCATTTTTTGATGGGATTAGATGTTTTTTTTTCTTGTAAAGTTCTGTCAGTGCCCTGTATATTTTGGATATTAGCCCCTTATCTGATGGGTTGGGTGAATAGTTTCTCCCACTCGGTGGGTGGCTCTTATATCCTGGGCACCATTTCTTTTGAGGTGCAGAAGCTTCTCAGCTTAATGTATTCCCATCTTTTGATCTTTTAATGCTTTCTCCAGATACATATATAAACTCTCATCTTTAATAATGGAAGAAGTTTTAAGTCATTTGAAACCCAGTGTTCCCAATTAACTTAGATATATAATGGAAAGAATTACTTTCTTTATCATGTAGCAATTAAAAATCAACATGTTTTAATGAAGAACTTAGAGGAATAAAATTCACATAGTTGTATTTTTCTCCATTCATCTTTATCTTCTATAGTTTTAGTCATTATCATAGGTTAATATTACTTAAATTTTTGTCCAAAATACCAAAAACAAATGTAAAACTAAAGTAATGGCTCAAATAATAAGTTTAATATGTAGTATTGGTTGATTATAAACATTGTTGATTTGGAACAATGCAGATATCATAAATCCCAGGGTAATAGATCAATCTTTAATTCATATTGGAGAAACGTCCTCTTATTTGTGACTATCAGGTCTCAAATTACTTATGGCTAATAATAGTTTTATGTTTTATTTAAATACAGTTTAGTTACATGCTAAGACATTAAAGTTAAGGAAGAATCCATGAAAGGTTATTTACCTTTCTATATTCCAAAGTAATACAAGACTTATAAAAATATATATTTTATGTATATTTACATATATTTTATTACTTCTTCCATTTCTCAAGTCATTCTATCAAGGAATCAAATAGTGAGTCTTTCTAAATCCGACTATTCAAAGAAGCAAAAACCAAGTTCTCCATTGACTTGATCTGGTCCTAACATGGATTGAATTAGATTAAAGCAATTCCTAAGCAAAAATTTTGATACACATAAGTAATTCTCTCCCACAGAAAACTCGATTCTACTTAATCTAATTTAATTTTGTTTTTGTTTTTGGTTGTTTGTTTTGATTTTGGGGTCATACCCTGCAGAGCCCTGGGGTTAGTCCTGGCTCTGCAATCAGAAGTCACTATTGGCAGGTACCAGGAACTATATGGGAAGCTGGGATTCAAACCACTGTCAGTCCTAGATCAGCTGTGTGCAAGGGCTATGCTAACTCTGCCCAACAAAGATTGTTTAAACGAGTGTTAGGAAGATGGTTATAAAAGCTATTTTATTTGTTAAGTATAACACAACTATTTATAAATAAAAATTTTAATAATGGTCCAAATTATATATATATATATATAATATAATTTATAAAACATGCTAGCCAATTAAAATAATTTAAATAAAATGGCATTTGGTGCTGGAACAATAGAACAGCAAGTGCCGTGTTTGCCTTGCATGGGGATATTATGGATTCAACCCCTGGCCTCCCATAAGGTTCCCCAATTAATTATTGATTGCAGAGTTAGAAATAATCTCTGAACATCACCAGATGTAGCCAGAAACAAAAGATATCTAGAATATTAGATATCTAGATACTAAATATCTAAATACTAGATACGAAATATCTAGAATACTTTTAAAAAATCATTCCATAATACTGGAGAAAAAAATAAGTTTAAGAAATAAAAAAAATACAAATATAAAATATTCAGTTTGTTTTGCCAACAAAGTTGATAATGCTTCCTATATGTTTCTGATATTGATATAACATTTAAGAGTGAGGTATATTCTTCATTAGTTTGCTTAAAATATTTGTATAAATGCAATATAAATAAAACCATTCGCTTAATTCATGCAGAAACTGTGTACTCTTTTAATGTCTCCATAACTAACATTGCACAGGATGTGTCACAAAATATATATAGCTCTAGCTTGTATAAGTGCTGTGCTTACTTCCTTGCTTTAATGACTATTTCACTTTTAAATGGGTTTATTAACAGATATAAGTGCACTCTAAACAGATGGCTGTCAAAAATCTGCTTACTTCAATAAAATAATTGAGAGTTAACAAACATTTGCAACTTGATGTGGTATAAAGCAGCACTGAGTTAAGTTGCTATAAGGAATAAAACACTTAGAATATTTTATACAAATAGTTTATGCTTATGTAGTCTTGATTTTAGTAAGATCAAGTAATGTGTATGTGAGAATGACTAGCCCAAACTATAAATATTCACTAAACACCTAGTTTCTCAAGGTATACAAACACAAATAAAAATTTCTAAAAATTGAATCTACTTCAGGATAAAATTGGAGAATATAAATTATAGTTGTATTCCAAAAATAATAATTCAAATGTCTGAATATTTATGATTAATTCACTTAAAACTTTTTCTCCAAACCTTCTGTATCATAAAATAATTTAAATATATCTAAAATATCTCAGCTACAAACATTGTCTCATAAAGTGCAAAATTAATATTTTTATACCATATTAAAATTCTGTGAAGCAAGTAACATGTTGTTTATCATATAAATATACATTATTCAAATAAAGAAAAACTTGATATCTATCTTTAAAGAGGACATTGTTTAAAGTTAAGAACTTTAGGGGTTTTCTTAGTCCCAAATAAAATTAAAGAATAAACTTAGAACAAAATCACACAAAGAAAAGTGTGTGTTTTTTTTTCTTTCTATGAAAGCATGTTATTATTCACTTCCATCTGGAAAATATGCTATTAATGATCTCAAAATATTCAATTAAATATTAATTGAGTTATCTCACTGTGGAAAAATAAAATTGTATATAGATAGATGTATGCACCAATCATAGATTATAATAGATAAATCTTTATACAGTAACTATACACATGACTATCATGTTTAATAAAGCAATTAAGTACTTTAAAATTTTCTAACTTGACTGTTACTAGTTACATTAGATTGTGATATTCACATTTTTTTTTCAAAAAAGTGGGATAAGTAATTAATTTAGTAAAGGATAAAGAATAATAAAGTCACAAAGATTTTAAATCATGAATGTTACTTTTTCTAAAATAAAAATATTTTAAAATAAATACCTGTCAAAATGCATGTAAAAAGTATTCATAATTATAAATAAAAATAAAATCTAAATATTATAAATGCTATATAATAAACTCACACTTAAATAAATTAGCCATTTTTATCTTCTCTGTTCAAATAGGGAAATCCAAGAAATATAGTAACATATAAAAGCTAACATTATTAATTTTAATACTAGTCTAAAATAGCAAAAGGTTAGGCTCATTGCCTTGTCAAAATAAGAAATTTTAATTACTTGAAATATTTAATTATTTAGGGATAAACTTAATCAGAAAATAAAGTTCTTCATTATAAAAATGTGGACATTGTTATAGGAAATAAAGGAAGAGGCAAAGAGATAGAGGATTATTTTATATTCAGAATTTAATAGGCAATTACAAATTTCTCTAAATTAATTATAAAAACAAGCTTAGATAATATACCTCAGGATCGGTGGTGCAATGGTAGGGTGTTTGCCTTGCACATGGGTAGGACAGACCAAGGTTTGATCCCCCGGCATCTCATATGATCCCCCAAACCAGGAGCAATTTCTGAGCCAGAGGCAGCAGTCACCCCTGAAGTGTCACTGGGCGTGGATCAAAACCAAAACCAAAACAAACAAACAAATAAAAGAAAAGAACTAAAATAGTTTTCAGGTTGAGAAATTCAGAACTACAAAAATTCATAACTTTCAGAATTCAGTAGATATTGTACAGAACTACAGAGCTTAATGGGTGAAGATATAACACCAAAACTTTCTATCAGAACTACCCAACTCTATAACCTCTCAGAAATATATATATGTATATGTATATATATATATAACCTTTCAGAAATAGTGGAATAATAATGATAAAGCTTTTGTGTTTTCTTTTGTTGCCACATTCAACTAAGCTATTGCTTTCTACTGCTTCTATCCTAAAGGATCAATTGAGGTAGTGCATGGGAAACAATATGCAGTACCAGGGACTGATCATTGATTAGTCAAGGCAAAAGACTTAAACCGTGTACTATCTAACTATAAATTATAGGTATGTCTAATGAGAGAAAAGATACAATTTACAGGCATTTTTTAAATCTCAATAATGGATGAAACTGAAAAAGAGAAAGCAACAGTTAGAAATGACAAACCTGAAAAACTTTGGAAGTTAGAAAAGATGAAAAAGACTTCAATGGTCAAGTAGCAGAAATAGAAAAATAAATCCTTGATCCTAAAGCCAAAATGCAGGAAGTCTTCAAAAGAAAATAGAATATGTGGGGCTGGTATAATAGCACAGTGGTAAGGTGTTTGTCTTGCATGCGGCCAACCCAGGACGAATCTGGTTTTAATTCCCGGCATCCCATATTGTCCCCTGAGCCTTCCAGGAACAATATCTGAGCACATAGCCAGGAGTAAATCCTGAGAGCCACCAGGTATAGCCCAAAAGAGAAAGAATGAAAGGGAAGGAAGGAAGGAAGGAAGGAAGGAAGGAAGGAAGGAAGGAAGGAAGGAAGGAAGGAAGGAAGGAAGGAAGGAAGGAAGGAAGGAAGGAAGGAAGGAAGGAAGGAAGGAAGGAAGGAAGGAAGGAAGGAAGGAAGGAATAGAGGGAGGAAGGAAGGAAGGAATAGAGGGAGGGAGGGAGAAGGGATGGAGGGAGAGAGAGAGAAGAAAGAAGAGAAAGAAAGAAGAGAGAAAAAGAAGGAAAGAAAGGAAGGAAGGAAGGAAGGAAAGAGAAAGAGTAAGGAAGGGAGGAAGGAAGAAAAAGAGAAGAAAAAAAGAAAAAAATAAAGAAAAAGAATATAGAAAGAATGAAGAAAAACAAGAGAAGAAAGGAAGAAAACAGATTATGTAAAAGTGAAAAGAAATAAGCATGTTACCATAGAATTATGAGAATTTATGAATTATATAAATTTCATAGAAGTCTGTAATGGAGAATTTGGCAAACTTCTCAAAGCCAAAAAAATCATAATAATTTTCTAGCATTGAGAAGTGGATAAACCCATGTTCCATATCATTGAGTCAAAATAAATAATAATAAATTCAAATATAAATATTCTAATTCATTATAGTAACATGCCATAAACCAAAGGCATATAAATATTAAAATAATAAAAACTATAAAAGCAACTAATATATGAAAGATTTCTCATAAAACTCACAATACATATATCAAGAAGACTCTCTAGGAGATAAGAATAGGCAGTCGATTATAAGCAGGTACCAAAAAATTCTATCCAGCTAGGTAATTGTAAATGTGTGAAGTAATAGGGACAGAGCAATAGTACTGTGGTTATGGTGTTTGCCTTAGACATTCTAATCCAGGTTACTTTCTTGAAAGCCTACCATTTTATTTACCGGAGCAAACCCTTAGCATCTTTGATATAGTCCAAGAATCAAAAACAAATAAAAAATATTCAAGTAATAATAAAATACTTAATAAACAACCTATCACTTAAGAAGTTTATTAACCAGGCTTGAAATATGTGTCTGTAAAAATAGAAGAAATTCATCACAAATACACATGATTTCTACAAATTGTTGCACTAATTTCATTTATCTTGATAATATTACTAAAAATCAATAGTTTAAATTTATCAATGCAGAGACACAGACTGATAAGATGGATTACAAAACTAAATCTAACTTTCTATTGCCTCAAGAGTCACATCTCCACAATAATGATGTACCCTGGCACAAAGTCAAAGAGGCAGAAACAATTGATTAGCACTATCTAGAATGTCCTTACTTAAATGCAATACATTTGAATTAAAAATTATAAAAAATAAAAATAGAAATTACATAACATCATGGAAACTAAACTCCTGGTGGTGTTCAGAGTCACTTTCCATTCTGAGACAGAGGGTCCTGCAGGGGTCTCTGCTGTCAGTGATAAAGAGTGCAGTGCCTTGGATCAAAAAGAAACTTTTTCCATGTGAAGCATGCTCTCAGTCCTCTGGGTTGACTATATTTTCACTTTTAGAATTGTTTATATAGAGGATTTCTGTGTAAGTTCCACTTACATGTAACTTTTATTTACTTTATATATGTAATACTCTTCTTTAAATATGTTTCTTTATTTTATGGGATTAGCAATTTCATATGATCTAGAATCAATAAAATGTTGGTGTTTTTTGCTTTGGTTTTGGTCTTGGGCCATGCTTGGTGATACTTGGAGATTAATCCTGACTGTGCACTCAAAAATCACTCCTGGAGGCTCAGAGACCATATGGAATGCCAGGAATTGAAACCAGATTGGTGGATTTCAAGGTAAATGCCCGGTCCACTATACTCCTGCTCCAGCCAAGACTAAAATAATTTTTTAAGTTATTTAATCATGCTCTTAGTGGTATCTTAATTCATTTACCATATTCTGCTACATATCAAGCATATTGCATATTAAATTCAATATTATATTGTCTACATACAATTATATGACAAAACCCATTATTCAATTAATACTTTCTATTTCACAAAATGTATTACATATAGGTAGAAATTTATTACAGTAAATTAAAGATTTTTTTCTTTTCTTTTTGTTTTTTCTGCCACACTTAGTGAAACTCAGGGGTTACTACTGGGAATGTGCTCAAAAATCGCTCCTGGCTTGGGGAACCTTATGGGACACAGGGGGATCAAACCAAGGTCAATCCTAGGCTAGCTCATGCAAGGCAGATGCCTTACAGCTTGCACTACCACTCAGGCCTCTTTTTTCATTTTTTGACCCACCTGGAAATACTTAAAATGTATCCCTAGATAAGTGCTCAGTAATCACTCTTGGAATGTCTCAGACAACATGTGGTTCTAGAAGTAAATATAGATTGCCTGCATGGAAGGAATGTGCTATTTCTACTATACACTCTTCCTCTGACACGTAATTTGATGTTTTTCTATGTAATCAGCTTTACATCAGTGATTTAACCTTTAGGAGTTCTTCTGATGAAGAACTGCATAAGAGCTTCCTAACAACATTTAAAATATTAATTATTATGATATATTTTTTAAGAATGCATAAAAATGAAACATTTGGGGGATTTAGTTTTACTAATAGTTTCATTTTTCTTTTTTCAGTGTTTAAATTATAATACATAAAATTAGGAAAATAGGTTTTTAAAGATGAAAGCATCATCTGTGAAAAAATTAAGTATTTATGTAATCAGCAATTGGTTGTATTCTATATTATGTTGAATAGAAATTTACATAATTATTTTTAAATAGTGCATTTTAAAACATGTGAAAATATTTTGATATTTGAATACATTATTTTTGATGTGTGGACATTGAAATTTCTATAAAGTATGCAATTATTTATCAGCTAATTTTTGTTCTACATAAAATAATATTATTCTACAACTAATTGTATAATATATTCAGTAATTTAATTCATCTCCTGCATTTGTTGTGAAATAATTCTAACCACATACTTTAAAAGTTACCAATATAAAATAAAAATGTAATACACTCAGTAATGAAAATTTCACAAATATAATAAAAGTTGCTCCCATATGAACCAGCTATACCACTTCTAGGGATATACCCTAGGAACACAAAAATACAATTCAAAAATTTATTCCTTACACCTTTATTCATTGCAGATCTATTTACAATAGCCAGGCTCTGTAAACAATCAAGATGCCCTTCAACAGAGGAATGGCTAAAGAAACTGTGGTACATATACACAATGGAAAATGATGCAGCCATCAGGATAGATGACGTCATGAAATTTTCCTATATGTGGATGTACATGAAATATATTATGCTGAGTAAAATAAGTCAGATGCAGCAAGATAGACACAGAATAGTCTCACTTATCTATGGTTTTTTAAAAGAAAAGTAGAGTGGCTGGAGCTGTGGAGTAAGGCATCTCCCTTGTGCTTGCTAGCTTGGAACAGACCTCAATTCAATCCCCTGGGGTCCCAAGCCAAGAGTGGTTTCTGAGTGCATAGCCAGGAGTAACCCCTCAGTGTCACCGTGTGTGGCCCAAAAATAAACAAATAAACAAACAAAAAGTCAAGACATTAGTGAAATAATCCCAGAAACAATAGAGTAAGGGTCAGAAGGACTGACTCACAATATAAAGCTCACAACAAAAAAGTGGTGAATGCTTTTAGGGAAATAAACATACTAACAACTAGCATGACAATGTTAATGAATGAGAGAGTAAAATACTGGTCATGAATACAGATAGGGGCAAGGAGAGAAATCAGGGGCATTGGTGGGGGGAATGTTGCACTGGTGAAGGGGGGTGCTCTGTTTATGACTGAAACCTAACTACAATAATGAATGTAATTATGGTGCTTAAATAAAGATTTAAAAAAATAAAATATAGTGTTAAGCTAACATTGATATTTTAGTATACATGCATTTTATAGTTTGATGTAATGTATTAAGCTCAACTCTATTCATAATATAATTTAAACACAAAGTAATATCTAATGCATAAAGTAGGTTGAATTAATTAAAATAGTTTACCAAGTATTATAATAAAATTCTAAGTTGAATAAATTTATAATATATGTACTTATATTAATAATTGAGAATATTAAAATAGCATTTTATGGTAAAGCAAAATATATATGACAACTTCTACTATAAAATATTTTAATTTTATTTCAATAACATTTTAAGGTAAATATTTTCAGTGAAAATTAATATTGAATTAAATTATGTATTTAATAATCCCTTCAACTCACATATAATATATTGTTGTCTAAGACAAAAGCTTTATTTTTGTCCTTTTGAATAAAAAATTGTATAAAATTGTATAAAATTATTCTTTTTTTTTTTTTTTGGTTTTTGGGCCACACCCTGTGACACGCAGGGGTTACTCCTGGCTATGCGCTCAGAAGTTGCTCCTGGCTTCTTGGGGGACCATATGGGACGCCAGGGGATCGAACCGCAGTCCTTCCTAGGCTAGCGCAGGCAAGGCAGGCACCTTACCTCCAGCGCCACCGCCCGGCCCCAAAATTGTATAAAATTATTAAATAAAAATTGTTCTTTAATTAAAAGTATTGTAAGAGCAAAATAATTAATTAGTCTGTGTAAGCTGAAAAAAAAAAAAGAAACATGCATCATGGTTTTACACTTTTACATTTACTGCAGGGGTCTCAAACTCAATTTACCTGAGGGCTGCAGGAGGCAATGTTGGGATAAGGCAGGGCCGCATAAGGGATTTCACAAAAAAAAAAGTCCTCAAAAGCCATTATTAACAGTTTTAATTATTTCTTCTAAACATGAATAGAACATTGAGTAAAGATCATTAACAGTTCTTCTGAACATGGCATCTTTTGCCTATTCCTTGCTGCCAAGACTTGACAGCGCTTCTTCTCACAAATCTGAATCACATTTGGCTTGAGAGAGGAAGCAGTTGAGCCCCTTAGTATGGCTTGAAGATGATCATCATTAAGTCTAGACCTGTAGTTTGACTTATTAAAGTTCAATGTGAAGAATAACTTTTCACACAAATATGTTCTCCCAAAAAGGCACATGATGCACTTTAACATTTGGGAAAGCTCAGAGAAGCTGGAGGACAATTCTCTCAAAAATTGTCTATGCATATCTGCTTTTCCACTAATCTCCCTGAACTTGGCTTTGAGATCAGAGTTGCACTGCAGGTCAATGAGCTCCATTTAAAGCACAGGAGGGGCATCTTGCACATCAAAGAAAAAGGGGTCCACAAAAATTTGGAAAGCAGCTCTGTGCTTTTTGAAGTCTGCAAATCTGTGATCAAATTCCTATCTAGCTTAAAAATAGCGTGACCATACTTCTCAACACTGAATGGTATGTCTGCATCCACAAGTTCCTTGCATGCTGGGAAATGGCAAAGGTTTGTCTAGAGAGCTGGGAATTCCATAACACAAGTTTTGTGGAGAATGTTCTCACGTTGCCATAGGTAGCACTGATAAGCTGCCCCGAGCCTTGTAACATCTTGTTTAGTACATTCAGCTTATGTGTGATGTCAACAAGAAAAGTTAAGTCCATGAGCCATTTGTGATCACTCAAATCAGAAACAGCATTCCCATTCTTCTCCATGAAGGCTTTCACTTCTTCTCTCGACTCAAAAAATCTTTTCAGGACATTAACCCTGCTGAGCCAACATACCTCTGTGAAACAGAGCAAATCTCCATAATCTGACTCTATTTCCTCTAAAATATCACTGAACCTCCTGTGCTTTAAGACCCTGGCTCTGATTTGGTTAATGCATTTACAACAACAGACATCACATTGTCACATGGCAGGCATTTACTGCAAAGGGCCTGCTGATGGATAATGCAGTGAAGAGTGATGGCCTTCTCTACACACTCTCCTTCAAGTGTTTTTTGAACAAGTGCCACCAGTCCATTTTTTCTCCTTGTCATCAATGGTGCTCCATCAGTTATTATTTTAACAAACCTCTTATATGGCAAACCTGAATTCTCAATGGCATCACACAGATGCCAAAATATTTTATTAGCAGTGGTCTGGCCATGCATTGGAATTATTGTGAGCAGCTCCTCTGTCAATTCAAAATTGCAGTCAACACCACAGACATAAATTGTGAGCTGCGTAGTGTCTGTTATATCTGTGCCCCCATCAAGAACAACTGAGTATGCATCAAAACATTTGGCTTTCTCACAGTTGATGATAAATGTCACTTGACATGTCAGAAATGCGCTCTACCACAGTGTTGGCAGAAAGTCTGATTTTGCTAAACTGACCTTTCTTTTCCGGACAGATAATACTTGCAGCCTATAACATGCATTTTTAAACAAACTCTCCTTCTGTGAATTGTTTCCCTGCCTTAGCAATAATCTCACTAACCATGTAACTAGCTTCGACTGATGCAACATTCTATTTGGTTGCTTTCTTTAAAAAATCTTGTTGCCTCATTAGATATGCTTTAAGACTGGCAACCTGCTTTGCTCTCTCATTTCCTAAATATTTTGCAGATTCCTCAGCATATTTAGTTTAATCATGGCATTTCAAGTTGTATTCCTTGTGCACTGCAACTTTCTCTGAGCAAATAAGACATGTGGGGATGCTCCTGTGCTCAACAAAGAAATACTTTGTCTCTCACTTCTCCTGAAATTGTCTGTGCTCATCATCAATCTTTCTCTTCCCTGCAGGCTTTGACAAAGTCATGATGAAGGTACGACAAAATCTAATTCTGTAATAAATCTCTTCCTCCTCTTCCTTCTCTCCCTTAGGCCTCTGATAGTGCAAGGGACAGCAGGCAGGAGCAGCGGAAATGACGTCTGTGCTAGGAGCAAAGTATTCGCGATTATTCGCTTACTGAATATTCACAATAAAAAATCGTATTAGTAAGAAAAAAATCGCAAGTAATAGCATTAAACATTTGCATACCCCGAACGGAACTGCTCGGGGTATGTGAATGTTTAATGCGATTTTTTTCTTACTACTGCAATTTTTATTGCGATTATTTGGTAAGCCAATAATCGCGAATAATGTGATATTTAAAGGCCAGCCACGGGCCACAAAAATGTTGTACAGAGGGCCACAAACGGCCTGCGCGCCGCGAGTTTGAGACCCCTGATTTACAGGGTTTTAAATATTGACACTATTTTATTAGTTAGATAATTAAATAACATAAGTTTTGTTTGATAAGGAAAATATATTATTTTCTATTCTCTTTTTTTTGGCCACACCCAGTAGTGTACTAGTAATCAATCCTGGTGAGTTCAGTGAACTATAATGGTGCCCGGTTTCAAACAAGGTCTGCGCTGTGCAAGTCAAGCATCCTTTCTGCAATATACTTTTACTTAAGCCTCAAGGAGGACAATTTTCTTTTGTCTTTGTTTTATATTTGGTTTTGGGGCAAGGACTTGGAGGCATTCAGGGGTTACTCTTGGATTAGTGCTCAGAAATTACTCCTGGCAGGCTCAGGGGCCCAAATAGGATGAGGAGGATCAAATCAGGGCTGGCCATGTGCAAGGAAGATGCCCTACCTACTATACTATCACTCTGTCCATAGGACAAATTTCTAAAATTATTTCTTTAGAGTCATGAAGGAACGCATGAATGGTATTTTTTTCTAATTCTTCTACAGTGCTGGTGACAAGAATAAAGATGGTTTTCATAAAAACTTGTTTAATAAATGTAGAATACTTGAAGATGCTGCAATATGAACACTAGAACCCAGAGATAAACCAAGACATTCCTAATTTTGCTTTGTAAAATGATAAACAGTAAAATTATTGTATATACTCCCAAGACATAATAAGATAATTAGGCCCTTGTTAGATAAATAAAAATAAACAGGATTACATAAAACTAAAAATTTATTTTCTTTGTTTTTCGGGGGTTGGGTTGGGGTGTGGGGTTTACATTCAGCAACACTCTGGGGTTACTCCTGGCTCTGTGCTCAGAAATAGCTCCTGGCAGGCTCTGGGGACTATATAGGATGCCAGGATTTGAACCACCATAAGTGCTAGATCTGCTGTGTGCAAAGAAAACGCCCTACCACTGTGCTATATCTCTGGCCCCCAAACTAAATATTTTTACCAACAAAAAAACTATTATTAAAATACAAAATTTATCCTCTGGTTATTTATTTATTTATTTATTTATTTATTTATTTATTTATTTATTTATTTATTTAGCTTTTAGAAAACTAAATTGTGCTACCTGTAGCGAAATGCTCAAGAATCATTCTGGTGTGCTCAAGGGATTATATGGGATGCTGGGATCAGAAAAGCATTGGCCACTTACAAGGCAAACACCCTACATCTGTACTCTCCATTCCAGTCTTCTATTCTCTAATAGGGTTCCTCTGATGTTTTGATTTAAAAGTTAAAAATAAAGGGGCTGGAGCAGTGGCAAAAGCAGTAAGGAGTCTGCCTTGCTTGCGCTAGCCTAGGACAGACTATAGTTCGATCCCCTGGAGTGCCATATGGTTCCCCAAGGCCAAAGTGATTTCTGCGCACATAGCCAGGAGTAACCCCTGAGTGTCATTGGGTGTTCCCCCCCCAAAAAAAAGAAAACAAAATAAAACAAAATAAAACAAAACAAAAGTTAAAAATAAATTAATATGTATATCCATGTTGTTACCCCACCCCAAATGAATACACACTGTAAAACTTGACCAACAAATTTCGAGTATTGTCTGAAATATTTCCAAAGTAGATTAGCTTAAGCATAAATATGACTCTGGTTTTCACACATAAAGATATATTTGACTATTGAATATAGATTGCAGTAGCAGAGAGTAAGTATATTTTGTTTGTTTGTTTAAGGGGTCACACCCGGTGTTGCTCAGGGGTCACTCCTGGCTCTGCACTCAGAAGTAGCTTCTGGCAGGCTCATGGAACCATATGGGATGTCAGGATTTGAACCAGGGTCTCCTGTGTTGGCCGCTTGCAAGCCAAATGCATTACTGCTATGCTATCACTCCAGGCCCTGAGTAAGTCTATTTAACTTCATTTAAAAGCTATTCTAAGGAACATTTTCCTATTAATTTATGCAATCTGATAAACTCTATATAACAGAAGGTGGAGGACACTTGAGAAACTTTAACTTATATCTTTCTGAATAACAAACAGTTCCAAACTTAGTTGCTAACCATGAAAAAAACGATTTAGTTAGGTAGAATATTTGGCTTTTTAATAAAAGATATTAATTATTTTATATACATTGTCACTAGGATTGAACTAAATACTATCTGCTGAGAAAACCTAGTTAATCACAATGTATATATCTTATAAATCCAAAGTTAGAAGTGTTTCAACTAAAACACAATTTATTAATGCTTGTGTAAATAATACAGCACAAGCCATTGCATCACATTTCATTAAATGAATAAATGAAAATTGTCTTAAATAATATTTAAAAAAATGATCTTTACATGTTATTTAATTTGTGAGAATTTTGATAATTGGGTAAATCACAAACTCATTATACTCAAAAATGAGAAAACTTGATATATTTACAGGATTTATTTACATTTGAATTTCATAAGGACAAATGTCTGGTGTATCTATTTTTTAAATAATATAATTATCCAAATAAAAATATATAAGCCTATATTTATATTGTAAATATATAATCATTATCTACAAAATATATATCTAAATGACATTTGATGTAATATTACTTATATGATATTATTATTAAATATATTTTATCTGTTACATATTTTATTTTTTCTATACTGAACAGAACTAAAGCAGATTTTTTTGGAGATACTGTGATTTACATTAATCTTAATGATAGTACTTTATGCACACAATTTCCAACACTACACTCTGCACGTTGAAGTGTCAGTATCTCTCCGCTCTTGAGATTCTTCTCCTATTCCGCCTTCCATTTTGTTTTGAAATTTGTTCTAGCTAATGTATAATACTAAGCTAATAATAATAAATTAAATGGTCACTTTCTTTGAAAAACTTTTAAAATTAGGCCAAGCTAGAATAAGAACTGTTGTATTTGATGATTCGCTTTCAAATGAAATTTCCCTCTTACGTTAAAGAAAACACTATTCAGACTCAAAAAACAACACAAAAATTCCTTCTTCACACCTATATTCATTGCAACACTATTTACAATAGCCAGAATCCAAGGTGCCCTTCAACAGATGAAGGGCTAAAGAACTGTGGTACATATACACAATAAAATATTATGCAGCCATCAGGAGAGATGAAGTCATGAAATTTTTCTATACATAGATGGACATGGAGATTATTATGCTGATTGAAATAAGTAAAAGGGTGAGAGATTAACACATAATAGTCTCATTCATCTATTGGCTTTAAGAAAATAAAAGACATTGTAATAATGCCCAGAGACAATAAAGATGAAGGCCAGAAGGACTGACTCACAATATGAAGCTCACCACAAAAAGTGTTGAGTGTAGAGAAATAACTACACTAACAACTATCATGACAATGTTAATGAGTGAGATAAGTAGAATGCCTGTCTTGAATAAAGGCAGGGAGTGGAGGCATTGGTGGTGGGAAAGTTGTAGTGATGAAGGGGAGATGTTCTTTTTATGTCTGATACCCAACTACAATCATGTTTGTAATCATAGTGCTTAAAGACATTATTTAAAGTAAATAAAATGGAGGCTATAAAATAATAACAATTAATAATGATAATAATAATAATAATAATAATAAGGCCAGCAACTCTCTATAAAGCATCTAGGCACTGCTTGTAAAAGTGTATCTGATTGGCTTTATATCTGGGTGATCTGGTCATTATCTAGATGCTCTAATTTGTCTTTTATTTTTTCTAATAAAACGTACGGATTTTAAAACTCTTATTTATATCTGCCATAATAAAGCATAAATAAAGGCAAGTATATAAAGTATGCAAGCATAGGTTATGTACTGTTAGCATTGCGATTGCGGTCCTGGAAAGGAGAAAGCCCCTGTGATAAGTTTCTGCTGGAAGATGATTTTTTGGAGTACTATTCCTGAAATATTTTTACTTACCTAGTATGAGCTGTAAAGAAATAGCTAACATTGAAACCTTCATGGTCAGAGTTTTCTAACTCCCCTCCCTCAAGAACCCTGTCCACAAGAAGTCAGAAGTTAGCCATTTTAGCATTTATGCTGTAATGTCAAAATTGTTTTAGTTTTATACTTTTTAGATATATAAATATGTTAAAATACATTGTTTAGTGCTCCTGCTTTGTTTACTTATAATGGAATTAAAATGGTTATTTTCTATTCAATTATAAGTTAAATGCAAGTTTTAAATTATGCCCTTAATACAGTATAAAATTAATAAACACCACATTATTTTAGTAAATGGCGGACATAGCACCTACAGTACAACTCAAAATAAGCAAAATCCCACATCTTCAATTTACAGAGGAAAACTGATTGTTTAATTTATAAATTATAAAAAAAAAATCTGGTGAGCTGAATACAAATAAACACTAAGGACTATCACAGCAAAATAACTGGGCCATAAAGGTCTGGAGAACACAACTTTTTTTTTATGTTATAATATATGAATATACTATATTCTTTTTTTTTATTTTAACTGTGAAAGACTTTTAATTCACACGGTCTCAATAAAACATTATTTATACAAGTACAACAATTTTAACCAATGGGAGCATAAACACATTTTGATGGCGGGAAGGATAAAGAGGAACCTGGCAGGATGGGGGGAGGGAAAGCAAATTCTTAAACAAATAGCTAATTGATATTTACGTAAATACAATTATTTGCTTAGCCTATTTTCCATTTAGATCTATCTTTTGTGCAAGCAATAAGGATCATAATTTAAACTTTACAAAAACATATCTATAACTACATACTTGAGAGCAGTTACAAAAACAGGTTCCATGGAAAGGTTAAGGCATCTGGTTAAGCCAGATTCTTTGTGCTGAGCTAAATTTATTTGCAGAGTTTTCTGTTGGATCGGGGCTATGCAAACTTTTGTGGCTTGAATCAGGCAGGCGATGAAAAAATCATTCAGAGTTCCTTTGATATGTGGGGTGCTCGGTCTCCCACATCTCCCCCTGTTTAGTATACAATATGGAAGGGACAGACGTGCCTCGGTGGACTGGCCACACTGGGTGAAAAGGTGTGGGGCTTCCAGTCACCGCATCTGCTACCCTTGAGTCAGTCGTTTCCAAAGCTTGGCCAGGCGCGAGCGCACAGATTGAGGTCTATGCGCCAGCTCTTCGATAACTTCAAACTTAAGTGGCGGAGAGTTGGCAGGAGGGGAGATGTCAGGTGTCAGCTGGTCTTCTGAGATGCATAGTTGTTGGTACAGAACCTTTGAGTCCTTTCTGGTTGCTTCATCTACTTGATTCTTTACGAAGATGGTGAGTTTGCAAAAAGCCCAAGGACCAAAGGAAACTAGCAACATAAAGCCAATGAAGGGCCCCAAAAAGGCTGGGAGCACTGTTGTTATCCATGGAGTGGTAGAAAACCAATTTTTGTACCAGCTCTCACTCTACTCTATATCTTTTTGTCTATTTATTAATTATCCTCTATGTGTTGAATGCTATCTCTAGCTAAGCTGAATTTATTTTAAAAAGCAACATTTTACTCTAAGGATGACACAAATTCCCCCCTCCCTCAAAAAAAAATGTTAATTTTGAACCATGGCGGTTATTCTGCACTCTTTGCTAGGAAATCAACAGTAGTGTAAACTTCTTTAAGTTTGTAAACATTTTTAGCAACAGTTATAAGGCATTAGCAGATTCTAGAGTATGAACCAATGAATAAATATTTGTGCTTACACCAATAACACCTAGGCCTTTTAATAAGGCTAGGGTGATGTACTGCAGCGGGGGAGAGACACAAGATTATATTTAAGAGGTAATAAGGCAATTTTTGATCTAACAGTCAATTTAGACATTAAAACAACCAAAACATAGTGGTTCTAGGACTAAAGAAACAAATGTAAAACAATGGGGGAGATAAGCTAGCGAAACAGGCAAAAAACGTTAAATTGGGGGCAATCATGAACAGATTGGAGAACTGAAAGGAGAACACAACTTTTGAAACTGAGAGGATAGGGAATTTCTTACATAAATTTTATGTTAAGGCAGAGGTATAGGAGCTGATAGGGCTATATGAAAATATTGAAAGAAAAAAACAAAAAGACCTAGAATGTTTTCAAATTGTTGCCTTTTAGGATTGGTAAAAAATAAACAGAGGTAGAGAAAAAAATAAGTACAAATAAAAAATAAATAATTGCTCTCTGTGATTCGGAAGCTTCAGCAGGCAACACTGGGATGCCATGGCTTTATGCTGTAGGCTTTTTAGCCAAACTTAGGGGCTGCCCCCCATAGCCTTCTCTCTCCTTCCTCTCAGACCCCAGGGTTACCCCGGGCCACCTGCAAGGGGTAACAGCAAGGTGGGTCCCGGCAAACAGTTTAAAGGGGACCCCAGGCCTCCCCTGTCCCCCACCCTGCACCAGAGGCATGTATTGGGGAATGGGACTGGTGAACTTCCCTTCCCACTAATCCCCATTCTCAAACCATGCAGGGCCTCTCACCTCTGCTCATAAATTTATATAGATTTATAGAATATCATAGTTTAATCCACTTTGTGTTATACAGTGTGGGTAGTTAAATGGGATAGCATAGGTGTTCATCTGTGTTTGCAATGTGCAGGATGTCTATGTTGTGTTGTTCTCTTCCCGCATTGACTTACCACCTGCAAGCTCATTTCTTGTTTTTTACTCTTGCCTCTGGCATCTATTGCCCCGCATGTGACCATTTTTTGCTCTCAGGTCTTTGATCTTTATGAAGAGGATTAATATCCTCTCTCAGATTTGCCGCCAGCCATCTCCCAAGAAGAAGAAGTAGCCACTCAGCCTGAGAGGAGACCAAAACTCTGTTCCTACCAGTTTTATTATCTATGAACTCCTACTCTCAAACTTCTTTCACTGGGCACCTGTGTTTGCTACCATAATTGGTTTCTGAGACATCCCCACTCAAAGACATTTCCTGATATGGGAGTGTTGGGAGCTGTTTACAGACTCCAGATGACCAAATCACAGACCAAAGTGATGTCCCAGAGACAACTACCTCCTCCCCTGACTATTTTTAAAGCATGAAGGGGACATATGTACCTCCTTTGTATATCTTAGATGTATTCACTTAACATCTATAACTCTTTTTGAATTTCCTCTTATATGATGACAATTTTGCCCACTGGTTTTTTTTTTTTTTTGTTGTTTGTTTGTTTGCTTGCTTGCTGTTTCCCTTTTGAGATCTGTTCAATAAGCAATGCTGGTAGAAGAGTAACTCTGTATAGAATTAATGTTAGAACCAAGTTACTGGGAATGTTGTAGTTGCACCCTCAGTCCCCAGATGCACCAACAATACCTTGTGGCATTGTTTCTCTTTTGCATAGGCACATTGAAATGGGAAGTATTATATATGAAAACAAGCTCTTATCTAATGGAGATGGCAACACAAATTTTGCAATACAGTTAGGCCTTATACCATGAACATTGGCACAATGATTTGACTTAGGCCTCAGAAGAATGAGCATTGCCCATACACCCCTGAAAAATGCTCTCTGGGATTCGGAAGCTTCAGCAGGCAACACTGAGATGCCATGGCTTTATGCTGTAGGCTTTTTGGCCTACATACCATCTATGGAAATAACCACAATTGTCTCTAACATTACCAGGATGCAAAACTCTACCAGGGAAGACCCTACCACTACTCTGACATTGACTTACTCCAAAGAGTGCTCTCAACACCCAGATGATTTAGCAACAACCTGCATGCAGGGCAGGACTCTCTGCATCTAATGGTGAGGTGAAACTAGAGGATGCTCCACATCAGCCTGACTTCGATGAAGGAAATGCACAGAATCCAGAATCTTTGAATACAGGATCCTGACACCAACAACAGCTAAAGTGTGAAAGTTTCACCAGGACCAAGGGGAATGACTCACAAAAGCGTTTCACCAGGACCATGGAGAATGACTCGGGTTGGACAGACTGGTATGCCTGGAGCTCAGAGTCTGTCTTATGCCTGGAGTGAGGCTTTCTTGTAATCAGGACAAGAATTTTTTTTCCCGTTTTCCTCATGTTTTTCTGGGCCTATGCAAAAACTGCGATTGCCACTTTCACACCTTTACTACTGTATTTTCTTTAACACTTATCCTTTAAGAAAGAAAAAAAAATCAGCTTACTGAACTTAAAAAAATAACTGTAGTAGATTGCCTGTGTCGAATACAGGCAAGGGATGGGATGGGGGGGGGCAGCATTGGGGATGAGAATGTTGCACTGATGAAGGGGGGGTGTTCTGTTTGTGACTGAAACCCAACTATAGTCATTTTTGTAAGCATAGTGCTTAAATAAAAAATTTTATAAAAAAGAAAAAAATAAAGTTAAAATGTTTGAAATTGAACACAAAGAAAAACTTCAGAGTTCATCCCAAAAATACTAATTAAAAATCAGTTTATAAGACCATTCAATAGTCTTAAGTTTATTCCTATTTTTAAGTAAGTGAATTATATATAAATGGTAGAGCAACATATCATACTGACGAGAATGACTTCTCTATGATTCTATAAACATAACACTTTTCTTACTTATCTGTTAGCAAAATGATCACTTTCAATAAGATTGACCACCTGTATAATTTATTAAAAGAATTTACAGTGGCAAGTACCATTTATCAAATGACTTTGGCTTTGTGGATATTTTGAAATATGTAACAAGTAATGTCTTTTGATATTGTTATCAACAGCTCATTTTGGACATGTTTCAATTCAATGCTCACAAAAACCCTGCCATATTTATCTGAATTGAAAGGAAGAGAACAGCTGGCAAGTACTGAATTATGCAATTATGAAATGATAGGCTTTTAATTACTTAAACAGAACTATTTTTGGCAACAATATATGCAAATATGAGTTACCAGAGTAAAAATATAAAGTTTGTAGAAGTAAAAATATACTGATAATGTATTAAAATTCTTTGACTACATGTAGCTTAGTAAGAGAGGGAAAAGTTAAGTGACTAGATAAATAAAAAGATCTAGAATTGAGAGTATTACCGTATCAATAGGGAAAAAGACATATTACCATTGTGCCCAAAAACATACATATTCTTATAAACAATTATGAACTCAATTAATTAAATAGTATTTTCCCCCAAATTGCTTTATATTAGTGGATGTTTTTTGCTCCATATGAAGTTCAGAAATACTTGCTTTATTTCTGTTTTTTAATATTTTATTATTGATTAAGATTATGTGGTTTATAATAGTGGTGATATGATTTCTCATGCACATAATTCCAAATCACATTCATCATCTATAAACCTCCCCTTCCCAAGGACCCCAATGTCCCCCCAAATTCAATTGTGTGAATCAGTTCTCCTGTTAAATGTTGTCTTTGGACCTTTGTTGATACCTTGTCGAATATCTTTTAATCCCATATATGACAGAGCAACCTTTCTTTCCTCTTACTGGCTTTACTCAGCTTAATATACTCTAATTCTACTCATGTTTCAAATGGCATTATTTTGTTATTTCTTAAAGTTGTGTAATATCCCATTGTGTATGCATCCCTCAACTTCTAGACCCATTCATTCGTAGTTGGGCTTTTGAGTTGTTCTCTTCATTAAAAAAAAAAAAGTTGAGGGGCCAGGCGGTGGCGCTAGAGGTAAGGTGCCTGCCTTGCCTGCGCTAGCCTAGGACGGACCGTGGTTCGATCCCCCGGTGTCCCATATGGTCCCCCAAGCCAGGAGCGACTTCTGAGCACATAGCCAGGAGTAACCCCTGAGCGTCACCGGGTGTGGCCCAAAAACCAAAAAAAAAAAAAAGTTGTGGGTATTCTTGTAGAGATTTTAATTAATTAAATCTTTAATGATGTTAATTCTACCAATCATTGAACAGGTTATCTGTTTCCATTTGTCCTCTTTTATATCTTGAAGCAGCATTTTGTAGTTTTCCTTTACCTCTTTAGTTGAGTTGATTCCAAGATACTTTATTATCTGAGACATCATTAATTTTTAATATCTTTATTCTCTTTTACTGTTGTATTTAGAAAAGTCAAGTGTATTTGCATATTAATTTTATACCTGCTATTTTATGAAACAAATCTATTCTCTCTATATATTTTTGAAGAGTCTCTAGAATTTTAGTAATATAGTATCATGTAATCTTCAAACAGTGAAAGTTTGCCTTTTCTTCTCCTATCTGTATGCCATTGATACATTTCTTTTCCCTAATTGCTAATAGTCCAATAGTATATAACATAGAACTGGCAAGAAGGGGCAACCTTGTCTTGTACCAAATCTTAGAGGAAAGGATTTTGTTCTTTTTTGATTTTGTATAATGCTTGCTATGGGATCTAAGTAGATAGTTTTGAGTATATTGAAGAAAGATCTTTCAATTTACAACTTGTCAAGTTTTTTTTTAACCCAAGTTGATCCTTTTCAAATGTTTGGTCTGCACTTATGGATATTATCATGTGATTTTTTATAGCTATAGTATATAATATTGATTTTAAAAGTTCATATAAAACCATTCCTTGTATGTTTTAAATTAATTCTACTTGGTCAAAGTGTATATAATCTTCTTGATAAATTGTTGAATTCTATTTGATACTTTTTTTCTAAGAATCTTTGCATCTGTGTTCTTCAAGGATATTAGCCTGTAATTCTCATGTTTTGTGGTTTGTCTTTCTGCTTTTATGTCCATTCATGGTAGCATATTAGAAGATTTTGGAATATATTGGTTTCTTCTATTCCATGGATAACCATAAAAAGAATTAGCAGCAGGTATTATATAAAGATTGGAAAGAATTTCACGTAGTGAATTAATCTATTCCTGGGCTTTTTTTTCTGGGGGGAGTCTTTGATTACCATTTCAATGTACTGAATTATGATATCCGTTCATTATGAGAGTTTATAGGAGTCCATAAAATTTATGATTTTTTCCAGGTTCTCTTGTTTTGTGTCATACAGATTCTCAATGCAATATTTGATTACTATTTTATTTCTTTTGTTGATATGGTGTATTATATTGATTGACTTTTATATCTAAAACCATCCTTGCATCTCTGGAATAAATCCTACTTAGTCAAAGTAAATAACCTTTATGAGTTGTTGTATTTAATTAGCTAATCTTTTACTGAGGATCTTTGCATCTGTTTTCATCAGGATATTGGCCTAACAATTTCTTTTTATTTCTCTTCATTTCATTTCATTCTTTCTTTCTTTCTTCTTTCTTTCTTTCTTTCTTTCTATCTTTATTTTTTTCTTTCTTTCTTTCTTCTTTCTTTCTTTCTTTCTTTCTTCTTTCATTTCTATCTTCTTCTTTCTTTCTTTCTCCTTTCCTTCCTTTCCTATTTTTCTTTCTTCTTCATTCTTCCTTTCTTCTCTCCTTCTTTCTTTCTTTCCTTTCTTCCTTCCTTCCTTTCCTTCTTTCATTCTTTCTTTCTTTCTTCTTTATTCTCTTCTTTCATTCTTTCTTTCTTTCTTTCTTTCTTTCTTTCTTTCTTTCTCCTTTCTTTCTTTCTTTCTTTCTTTCTTTCTTTCTTTTCTTCTCTTTCTTTCTTTCTTTTCTTCTTTCTTTCTTTCTTTTCTTTCTTTCTTTCTTTCTTTCTTTCTTTCTTTCTTTCTTTGTTCTTTTATGTCTGCTTTTGGTATCAGGGTCATGGTAGTTCACTTCATAGATACAGTTTGTTTATTTAATACTGTTTATTCAATTTCCTGGAAAAACCTGAAAAGAATTGGTAGTAAATCTTCTTTGAAAGTTCAAAAAAATTTACTAGTGGACAAGTTTGGGCCTGGGCTTTTGTTCTTGGCAAGCCTTTCGATTACCACTTTGATTTTTTCTCAGAAATTATAGGTTTATACAAGTTTTCAACATTATCTTGATTCAACTATGAGAGGTAGGAGGAATATAAGAATTTATCCATTTTTTTTAGGTACTCATTTTGTGGCAATTAGATCCCCAAAGTAGTTTCTTATTACTCTTTGGATTTCTTTATTATCTGTAGTCACATCCTCCTTTCATTTCTGATATGATAAAACAAGATTCTCTCTTGGTGCTCTTCCTAAAGTTGTATCAACTTTTTTAAAGAATCAAATCTTGCTTGATCTTTTGGATTGTTTTGTGGTGTCCATGTAAATTATTTTAGAGCTAAGTTTTATTTCTTCCTTTCTCCTACTTGCTTTGAGCTCATTCTAATATTTCTCAAGCTTTTTTATTAAAGTACCTATGTAGACCTTTTATGTCTTCCTGATGAATGTGGTTAAAGCTATAACTTTTGCTTTTAGTACAACTTTTACTGTGTCCCACAAATTCTGATAGTTTCTCTTTCTAATTTGTTACTTGAAAACCTTTGATTTGCTCTTTGATTTCTTCTCTGATTCTATATATGTGTAGCAAGCTAATTTTCTTCACTTTCTTCTTTAAAAACCAGTGGATACCTTACAAATTTTCACCTTATTGATATATCAAGAACTGACAGAATGCTGCTGAACACTCTATTACTATTGCTGATTATTGTATTGCTATTGATGCCTTTCTTCAAGTCTATTAGCAGTTGTTTGAATATATTGCTGGCTGCTCATTGGGTGCAAAAATGTTTAGGAATGTGATTTCATCCTGATATAAATATACTTTGAATATTAAGAAATGTACCTTTCTGTGTCTTATAACCTTTTTAAGACTGAAGGCTATATAGACCTGATATTAATATGACTACCACAGACTTTTTAAAAAAGGTTTTGTTTTCTTGCAGGATTCTAATCCAATCTTTGAACTTTAGTCTATGCTCTGACAACTCAGATGTATTTTTTTGCAGGCAGAAAATATTGGGGCTGGAGCAATAGCACAGAAAGTAAAGTGCTTGAATTCCAGGTGGTTTGATAGCTGGCATCTTATATGGTCCCCTGAGCCCACCAGGAGTAATTATTGACTGCACAGCCAGGGAAAACCCCTGAGCACTGGCCAGTTGTGGCCCAAATTAAAAAAAAAAAAAGAAAAAAGAAATAAGAGAAAAAAAAAGAGTAGACCTTGTACCTACTAAATTGCTAAGTTTTAAAAATAATGTATTTTTTATAATCTTCTGTCTTTAAAATCAAGATCACACTTCTTATTAGTCTTAAACATATAAATAATGTTAAGTTCTTTTTTTTTATATTTTGGATTTGTGCATGTTGAAGATGGTGATCAGAAAATTGCTGTGTTTATAAGTGATTCCAACCAGTGCTTTAGGACTATTTAGTAACAATGTTGTAGCATGGGTCTCTTACTTGTCAGTTTCAACTATTCAACCTCTATCTCCTATTTTGTCTAAAATTTTTCTGTTGGTTGTTCACAAAGTTTAGGAATACCTTCAATTTATTGACAACTCTGGCAATGTTCCCTGATATATGGCTTTCTGTTTATTTCATATACATACTTGATTCTGTAATATACTTTTGAATAATGAACTTATATTCACTAGAATAAAATAAGCTGTTTGGGTATTTTGGTGGGAGCATACCCAGCAGTGCTTAGGGATTACTCCTGGCTCTGTGCTTAGAAATCTATCCTTGTTTGGGGGGCCATATGGATGCCGGGAATTCGAACATATGTACATCCTGGGTCAGCAGCATGCAAGGCAAACACCCTACTTTTGTGCTACCACACAGGCCCCAATATAGGCAGTTTTAAAATGGTTGTAAGAAATGTTAGATTACTCAAAGGATTGACCATTAATGTCATGGTTATGGCATGTATGAGAACATAAATTATGATAGTTTGCAATTCTCACTTCCTGGATTCCCAGCCATTGTGAGGTGTGACATTGGTGGTATCCAACAATGCTAGGCCTAAAGAAGCATAACATTACAGGATAAAAACCACAGATCTGATCTATTCCCATGGATAGTAATCTTGTGAGTAACCTTTCAAGTTCAAGGACTGCTAAGAAGTCTCACCTCCCAAAATAAATGTAAAATTATTATGTTCTCTAAGAAAGCTAGAAAATGCATTTTTCTTATGCTAATCGCTATATTAATGCTTAGAATCTGCTTGAGAACCTCATATACTTAAGTTATTATATTTTAATCCATACGTGATGAAAATTAGAAGTAATTTAATACTAATTACATTGAATTACTTTCTTGATATTAAAATGTGTTATTTAGATTCCACATTATCTTTACCAGTTACAAAATTAGAGCTAATTATCATTCTAAAAATATAATTTTTCTTTTAAAAATTCCTATGATATATTCATTTTCTTAAGTAGATATCTACTTCTTTCCCATTACATAAGGTTTTGAATTTGCAGCTAAATTTATGAAACTCAAATTACTGTCATGTACAATTTTTTGTCAAATATAAAACACATAGATTATTTTTACAACTTTATGCAATACTAAATATAAGTAGTAATTTCAAAAAAGAAGCAAGAGGTCAATAAATTGTCATTTTATTGAAAGTGATAATGTTTATATATTCTCATCAATGAAAACTTACACACTTTTACTGCTAATTATTTTTAAATTAGGAACATCTAGGGCATTCAAAATTCATAACATCATCAAACTTGGTTTTAAAATTACTAATGTAGTTAATTTGTACGTGAAGTTTTTTGTACATTTAATAGAAATAGAGCAAACAATGGGAAAACCTTTTTTAAAGTCTGAAATTTTGGTCTTCACAGATGTAAATAATAGGTAGCACATCACTCATTATATAGCATACATAGATTTACGTTCTCAATCTATTCTCAAACTGAGAAGTCTGAACTTAGTAAAATATATATCCATGACTTTCTTACTGTGTTTTTCAATTGGTTTTAATCAGTAGGATCTACAAAGAGAACTCATTCTAATAAGTTCATTATTTGGACAAGAAGGGTCCTCTAGTTTGATTATCTAATAAAGAAAACAATACAAAGTTGATCTACTCCGACATATAAGAAAAATATACAGATATTCCATTATCTCAGAACCAATAATAGAAACGATAATTGCCACTCAAAATGTGAAAGAAGTAGGAAATTTTCAGTTGTGAGAATTACTGAAAGCCTTATAAAAAGCATTTACATATAGCAGTCAGCCTTATTAGATAAACTTCGTTTTGCCTAAATAATAAACATTTTCAAATAATATTTTTAATATATTTTTAAAACTATGTGTTCACAACACTTTCCTTTCATCTTTCCCTCACCCCCCATGGGAAACCATGAAAAAGAGGGCTTGTATCACACGGTTTATGATATATTGTGAAATTAAGTTTTGAAATAGTTATTTTGATACTAATTAAACTTTAATCAACTATCACACATACATAGTAACTTCACACATAGAAACACACAGAATTATTACTCATGTTAATATGTTCAATTACTTTCTATAAAACATGTAAATATAATTTTTCTTACACTATGTTTTGCCCTTTTTGGTCACACCAAGCAGTACTCAGGGATCACTCATGTCTCTGTGCTCATGGATCACTCTTAATGGAGTTTGGAACAATATGAGGTGCCAGGGGGTGCTTCAGAGAAGGCAATTACACTGATCACTACTATCTCTTTTGCTTTTAACCTTTCTAATTACAGTAATTGGAAATATATTCTAATGAATTCATATATGTAACTTAAATTGTTCAAGGGCACGGACATGGTTAAGTTTTTTTAGTGAGGTCTATGATAAACTGATATTAACCAGATAGAACGCATGTTTACAAGAATACGTGATTGACTGTAGCTGCTGTTAATAAAATAATTTGAGTATCCCAAGAAGAAATAAGTTAGGTATTTCACCTAAAACTCAAAAATCCATATTATTATTCTACTTGCAAGTTCATACTTGACATCCATGGAATTCTAGGAACCTTCTTAGTATTAGTATAGAGGAATATAAACTTTTTCCAGAGTCTAGAAATTTCCAGTAATTCTAAATTAACAAAATGGTATGACTATAAAAGTGAAAAAAAGTTACTTAGGTGCCATAAAAAACTGAAAGCTGTGTTTCTAAACTCTAAAACATAAAATATTTTAAAAATACAATTTTTTTTTAATTTTTTGGCCAAGCTAGGGGTACTCCTGGCTTTGTGCACAGAAATCACTCCTGACAGGCTTGGTGATCACATGGGATGCTTAGATAAAACCCGGGTTAGCCTTGTTCAAAACAAATGCCCTACCAGTTTTGCTATTATGCTGGCCCATAAAAATTGGATTTCAATGGACAACTGATGTAAGGTATCCCTTCCCCAAATGTCCTAAAACTTTCTGTTGATATATTAATTCCTCCTGGATGATCAGACCTGCCCACATCTGGGATGGGTACGCGGTGGGGGCTGGGGAATCTTAAATAAAGAATAATACAAGTCTGGCTGGGGAGAAAGGAGGGAGGAGAAAGAGGCAGAGAGGCCAGAGAAGAAGCAGCAAGAAGAGGATGCTTGGCAAAAGCTTAGCATAGAAACCATGTTAAGAAAAGCATATGGCGGATTGGGCTTTGGAATAAAACAAGCTAACTTTGATGAAACTTTAACTGACTGCTTGTGAATTAATTTCTCTACCACTACCCTGCAATCTTCATTCTTGCTAGCTAAGGGGCTACAGTCGCCTTACCCCAACACATGGGGCTTACACCAACACGTGCATTTTATACTTTATATTTTATATTAAACCAATGAACTGATTAATACAAAATCAAGCTGGGAGAAATAGAAAAGCGTGGAAAAGGAGATTAAAATGTCACATGAATTTACTAACACCACCACCAACAACAATAAAAACCTAGATTATCAGATCATCAGAAGTTTGTGAAATCTTGCCCTGAAGGCAAATCAAAGACTAGTGTCAGTCACAGCAGAAGATCTTGAGGCACAAGCATTTGGAGACAAAACAGAATTTCTGCCCCACAGAGGGGTAGGGCCAAGAAACTGAGGCCAAACTGTTCTTGAAATACAACAGAGGGAGCAACTAAACAATTGCACAGTGCCACGTCTAGCACTGTTTGTTCATGGTTGTTTTTCACCAATGTGGAATCTGAGTTTTAAAAAAAATGCCATTCCACTGATGCTACCTTATAAACACAATATTGTTAATACAACTTATATAAAATTCTCTCTTGATAAGGACCATATATTCATTCACAGTTGTCAGGGTTATAAAATAATCTTTAAAAGTGTGTTCATTAATGAATATTCTGTCCTTTGTACATCAAATAAATAATTCTTTTTAAATTCATAATGCACAGATGGTAATTGAAAATAATGTAAAATATATATCCATTGCTAATTTCAAGGGAAATTATATTAAATTTATATATAAGGAAACACTAAAACAAATTATAAATTAATTATCTTTAAAAATAAACTTATAATATGAATACTATGTTTTTATACAATAAGCACTAAGCAAATCATCAGTTAACATATTATCCCAAAGATATTTTATTGTGCACTCAAAAATCAGTTTATCCCCTGTAGTTCCCATATATTTAATAAAGAATTAAAGTGACCTCTTCTTTAGAAATAGAATGCATATAACTTAATAATTATTAAGCATTAGTTTGACTTATACTTAAAATTTTGTCCTATAGAATGATTATAATTTTAAAACTCAGAAATATTATATGACACATGAATATTTTAAACAACTGTATATTTAAAATTATATAATTAAAATCAATGTAAGTCCTCTTTGTCTAAAACTTTCTAATATTTGATTTCTTATTTGTGTTCATAAATATACAGAGTTGATCATTGTTAGATTAAATAATGAACAAGTTACTAGTTATGCAATTTATGTTTATTCAACTATTAAACATTTCACTTTCACTGAACCAGTTGAAATATTAAACAACACAAAGCTGGGAAAGCTATTATTATACAGTATATTACAAGTTCAGATATCCTTGAAGACATTATTATTGTTATTTTTAATGAAAATTACTGATACATATGATGCATATATAGCTACAAGTGCACTTTTGTTCCACCAAAAATCAAACCATAACAAAACAAATTGCTATGGGACAACTAAGCTCGGGTATTTTGAGGAAATTTAATTTTTCTATGTAATATATAATTTCCACATGTATTTATAAAACCAGAATTCTATTTTGTGCTATATTTTGAACTAGAATGTAATAACTCATCCTCTATAGGAAACTAACTTCACATTTCGTCTCTCTACTAAGTCAGTTTGAAATGATTTTTTTAAAACAATATAAACACAAACTTTAGAGAAAATATGTGGTGTGTTTATATATAATAAAATATATGTTACTGCTTTTTCCTCTCTACTTTTTAAAATTTAATTGATATTTGGAGGTATTGGTACAAGGAATTTAGTTAAAATTAAATCTACAAAAAGTTGAATTTATGAAATAATGTAACACAAACTCTAGAATAAAACCACTTAAAGATTTACTCTATCTCCCATTTATTCTTTAAAATATTTTCTGTTGCTAAGTATTTTCTTCTAAGCACTTTAAGTTACTAAGTTCTTATTATTTTACTGGGAAATATGATATTTGCTAAGTTTTTTGACATTCTTTTACATTGACTTTTATATTTATTCTTAAAATAAATTTTCATTATTATTTGTTGTTCTAAGAACTTAGCATATATAAACAAATATATATTTAATCTATATATTGAATATTATTTATTTTGTAATAAATTACTTATAAATTAAAATTTCAAATGTATATTGTAAGTTCTACTAATGCTTAGGACCATGTTATAATATTTTAATATTTAGTATTTGATCAAAATTATGAACAAGGGGTCGGAGAGATAGCATGGAGGTAAGGCATTTGCCTTTCATGCAGAGGTCGGTGGTTTGAATCCGGGCATCCCATATGCTCCCCTGAGCCTGCCAGGAGTGATTTCTGAGCATAGAGCCAGAAGTAACCCCTGAGCTCTGCCAGGTGTAACCCATAAAAAGAAAAAAAATTATGAACAAAAATAAAAATCTAAATTTAAAATTTACATTAATATTTGAATTGAAATAAAAATATTTCTGTTTATTCTAAATGACATCAGTTCATATCTCACTTCTGTATATAAACTCACATTCCTATGTATTTTTACACACAATACACATTTCATGTATTACATAGGTGAGATATTGTAGAAGACAAAAAGAATATTGTCTAGAATAAGTGGAATCAAATAAACTAGAAGAGACTAAAAGCCTTGTATTTTACATTGTGTTTCTGTTTATGTCCATGAGATTAATAAGTAAGTATTAGTGGAACTCTGGCCTTTTGTTTTAAAAAGCATCAAAAATATTTTCAATGTCAACTAAACTATAAAACATATTCATGTTTATATAAATAAAATGTAACAGCCCATCATGCAGAAATGCAATTAATTTTGCCTCATAAATACAGAAGGTCAGAGAAAAGATATTTGCTTTTGTCAATATTTTGAAGAAACTAAAATATCCATAGCATCTAAATTAAGTGAGGCTCTTTATAATAAAACAGAATATATCTACCGATTACAATATAATTTCTATAATGTCTCTTTATAAGATATATAAGAGAAAATTTACTCATTGTTAAAATTTTGAAATAAGTTTAAATCGAAAACATGTAAATATATAATTTTCTGGTAATCTTGAATATTTTTCTTAAAGGTATGATTAAATAGTAAAATATTATCCAAGTCATTTTTATTTCCCTTTAAATTTCTTTAAATTTTTTACTTGTTTGTTTTTATTGCACAACAGGTAATGCACAGTGGTTACTCTAGCATCAGGATTCATACTTACTGGTGCTCAGGGACACTTTGGGATATCTGGGATACTCTCTGGGTTGTCAGCGTTCAATTCAAGTGCCCTACTCCTAAATAATCTCTCACTCTCTGAATATTTGCTGTAGTCAATAAATGAAATACATTTTAATTGGCTAGAGTCTTAGAACAAAAAACTAGAAATGATTACCTCATTTTCCAGAATACACCATGGAATTGTATCAGTCTCCTTAATATATGAATAAAATTATGTATGTGTGGGGCCGGAGAGATAGCATGGAGGTAAGGTGTTTGCTTTGCATGCAGAACAACAGTGGTTCGAATCCCAGTATCCCATATGGTCCCCCGAGCCTGCCAAAAGCAATTTCTGAGCATAGAGCCAGGAGTAACCCCTGAGTGCTGCTGGATGTGACTCAAAAACAAAAACAAAAACAAACAAAAAATTATGTATGTGCATATCTTAAAAAAATGAAAATAGAGTAAACATTTTCTATCTATATAAGCATGTATAATACACCATTATTATTACATGTATACAACATTTGTACATTATAATTCTGATAATTATAATATATTTTTATATTTATTTATGTGATTATTCCAAAAATATTAAAAATATTCTTTATCTTAACTAATAAGAAGTATCTTTATTTTAATAATTTTATTGTGATCAAAATAAATCACACATCTTTCACAGTAATATTAATTACTGTGTAATTAATTAATATTAAGTAATAGTTATTACTTAATTAATAATATTAAGTAATGATTAATATTAAGGTACAGAGTGATAATGAATTAGGGCCATTCCCATCAGTGCTGTTCTCCCTTCACCCCTGTTACTAGTATGCATTTCATACATTCCCTTTTGCTCCATAGACTGCTAGTGTAACAGGTCTCCTTTGTGTATAGCTTGTTGTAGATTGGGTATTGATTCTGATGTCTTTGACTTTGGGTTTGGTGCTTAAGTCTGAACATATTTTTATTTCTACTCAATATTTATACAACTGGTTGCTCCTGATACCATCCATTTTCCCCCTCAATTTATGAGGGAGAACAAGATAACTCAAGTTCTTTGGTTCCCTTAGAAAAAGAAAAGAAAAAAAAAAGCTGGGAGGAATCTGTCTAGAGGCTATCAATATCAATTTAAAAGAAGAAAGGAGTGGCCAGAGCAGTGGCGCAAGCAGTTGGACATTTGCCTTGCATGCGCTAACCTAGGACAGACCTCAGTTTGATCCCCTGAGTCCCATATAGACCCCAAGTCAGGAGCAATTTCTGAATTTCTGAGCACATAGTCAGGAGTAACTACCCTGAGCATAACTGGGTGTGGCCCAAAAAGGCTAAGTAAATAAATAAAAGAAGAAAGGAAAAATTTTTTTTGAAAAAGCAGTAACAAAAAAAGAGAAAAAAACAGCAGCACCAACATAAAAAAACATCATCAAAACAACATCCACAAGAAAGGAAAGAAAATTAAAAAAAGAAAGAAAAAAAAGAGAAAGACCAAAAAGAGAAAAAAAAAAAATGAAGGGTTTCTGTGGCACTTTTTTTTTTTTTTTTTTTGCATAGGCACAATAAGTATGGGGAAGTTAGAAAGTGGATTCCCTTGGCCTGGGAGATAGAGTTCCTCCAACCTTGAAACATACTGTCATGGGAACAACTATATGCTCCATACACGCTCATTGTCGAATCCCAAGGTCATTTTATGGTACTAGGAAGCTTTCTGCTCAGTTGTGGATTATACAATCAGTCCTCTTCCATAGCTAAAGATCTAGGTTTTCCAACACGTCAACGGGCAAAGTCTAGGATAGAGTCTTTCGTTATGGTACTAGAAGATCTGCTCCTTCACTTTGTTGTAGTCAGTCTTCTGTAATTAGTGATCTTGGTTTGTGCACTGATCCTCGGTCAAAACATAGGATAGTATAGACTTTCCTTATGGCTCGAGAAGCTCTGCTCAGTCATGGTTGTCAAAGTCAGAACTCTGGAATTAAAGATCTTGGTTTTTGCTACAAATCCTAGTCCGAAGCCTAGGCTAGGATCTTTCTTATTGGTTCCAGGAAAAGTTCTGCCCAGTCGGTTGTCAAAGTTCGTATTCTGTAATTAGTGATCTTGGTCTTTGCACGGATCAAAAGACAGCATGTCTTCTGATTTCATCTTATTGTTAGGTGATGAGATAGGGCAACCTGCTTTTGGATCAAGTTTTGTTTTTTTGTTTCTTTTTTTGGGGGCCACATCCAGTGATACTCTGGGGTTACTCCTGGCTATGGGATCAGAAATAGCTCCTGGGACTCCAGGGGATCAAATTCTGTTCCCTCCTAGGTTAGCGCATGCAAGGCAAATGCCCTACCTCTTGAGCCACCTCTCTGGCCCCTTGGATCAAGTTTTGCTGTTTCCTCACTGTCAGGTTGTTTTAGCAACCCATCACAAGTTTATGCTACTGTGGTATTAGGGATTCACCAGGGGGAGTTTGATTCCTGTGCTGTTGCAGGAAACTGTATTGGATCTTCGTTTGGAATCTGGGGTTTGGGGTTGGTTGGACGGTTGGGATCCAATCATATGGAGTCGGGTCCTCATATTCAGGGTGGGAGGTGCCCATATATTATAAAATGTAAGGGCTCTTATCCCTAGAGTTTGTTTCGATACATAAGATTTCCTCCATTTTTAGTATGCCTATGCAAAAAGGAAGAGTGCCATATTATATTGTTGGTGCATTTTGGGGTTAGAATGACAGGATATGCAGTCTCTGTGCCCTGTTTTTTCCTGAACTTTTATCCCTAGCAGGACTTTTTCTTCTAGAACTTCATACCAAGCAAAATCAACACAAGTGAAATTAACATATATATATATATATATATATATATATATATATATATAAAAGATAGAAAATAAAAATGTTAATAATCAAAAAAGGACAGAGGAGGCTACCTATTCCTTTGAAAATAAACACACTAAGAAGTATAACTATTAAGGTATTAAACATACAAGGCAAATATAGATATCTCCGTTAAATCTTTTGAGGTATTCTTGCGGGTGTGGGGGGGATCCAGGGCACATTTTCATCCCACACTATATAGTCTTATTGAGTTTGAGAAGTGGTTTGCAGCAGTAAGGGATCAGGTAGTGTCTTTGGACTGAGAGTCCTTTAGGAGCTGAATCCGGTAGCATGCAACAGTCCGCATAAAATGAGTGGGCAGGAGTAGTGGCTTTTTGCCAGGGCACGAGGTTTGGGACCAAGAGGATGTCCTTTCGCTTTGGAAGCTGGGTGGTGGCTTATTGGGGCAGGAGCTTGGACTTTAACTAATAAGAAGTATCTTAAAGGTAAATGCAAAAACTGGAGAATTTAATGTTAAAATAAAAATCATCTAGAGAAAATAATATAGCCTTCAATATTACTGCTGAACATTCTTCTATAGCCTTACAGAAGCATTTTTTATTTTTATGCTTTTATCTTCTATATCTATAAAGAAGCAGTTGTGATTTATTTTATGCTTATGTTTCTATGTTTATCATGTTGAATAAGTTTCAATATTTTCTAGAAATTTGACTAATAATTTACTTTCAAATATTCAAAAGTTTTCTAATTTGTACATAATTGAAGCTGATTTATTAAAAATATAAGGAGGCAGCAAACAGAGCACAAAAATTTCTTTAGAACATAAATCATATAATGTCAAAATATGCAAATAATAGACAATAATAGTGAAAGTGAGCTATTCTAAGTTTAATGACTGAATGAATGCTGTTATTTTGAAAAAGTTGACAAGTAGAGAAATACATGCAAAACTACTGTGTTTTTGCAATATTAGTCACAATTTTTAATTAACATTTTTCTATATCAATTAAAATTAACATTGTTTTTATATTGACTAAAATTATTTAAACCATAAAATCTGAAATAAATAATAAAATATGTTTTCTGTTTGCTATATTTGTCTTTCTTATGGAATGGACAGACACTCCTCTTCCCTTTACTCTCTCCTTCAATTTATCTATCCTCAATATTTTTAAATAATTTTAATGAAGGAAGTGAGTAGAGCTTAATAAAAAATAAAACCATACCATGCCGATCATAATGATTCTTTGGTAGTAACATAACATAGAAAATGATTGTATGCTCAAGGAAGACTGTTCAGAACACAAGGGGACTTACCTTAGTTGTGTCAGACCTGAGTTCAGTGTCCCATATCTGGAATCCTCTGAACACTTATTGGATGGCTAGGTATTTTTTCAGCACCACTGGCCTTACCATCACAGCAGTGTGAATCTTTAGCAAAGTTTCTTGTTGAAAAAAATTCTCTAGAAGTTGTTCTTGAATGTCCTGAGAACAACTTCAAAAGTCCAAAACATAAGAAGAAAAACATTACTCCAGTAATTCTGTGCTATACTACACAGGATTACTTCATATCCCTTAAAATTCAGTGTCATTACAATATAATGATTATAATGATTATAATGATTGTGTGTTTGGGCATCAAAAAATGTAAACATTCTTGTAATTTAATCTTTATTTATTTTGGATATAACAGGAAATAATTTAACTCTGAATAAATCACAATCATGCTAGACATTCCAGGTAGTTTCAATTTTCCTTTTGACACTTATAATTTTTGATTTATATTTTGATTTATGACTTTTTACATTCATGATTTTTTGACATTTAGAAATGCCTTTCAATTCATTGGGAAAATTTAGATATTGATTTTATTACATTTAAAAGTATCAAAGTTAAATTATTTTAATTGAAATTATAGT
The DNA here is from genome assembly GCF_024139225.1 of Suncus etruscus. Lineage (NCBI taxonomy): Eukaryota > Metazoa > Chordata > Mammalia > Eulipotyphla > Soricidae > Suncus > Suncus etruscus. The sequence continues at coordinate 85,590,666 of NC_064855.1, read as the reverse complement.
TATAAATATATTATGCATTTAAGCAACATACCTCTTATAATTATCACACTAGGTTGAGTATTATTCCATGACCATCATGAAACTACCTATGTTTCCAGAGTAACTATGGACAAAAAAAAAAAGAAAACAAATTTTTGGTATTGTGTTCTTCACTAGACATGTGATTGTTTTTTTACTAGAATCATTTAATGACAAAGATAAGGAATACAAGCAGAGTAATCCTACAGGAAGTAAGGCACTTACCTTGCATCCAATAGAAGGCACTTTAAAGTTCTACAACATATATGTCACCTTGACCACTCCCAGCAATATTCCCAGAGCACAGAAAGATGAATGAGTACTGAATATGACCAGTTGAGATCAAAAACAAAAACAAACAAATGACAGGAAATACTTTATGTATTTTCTGTAGTAAGATATCTTTGAAACTATAAATGTTTTTATCAAGCAGTATACTTTTATGCCAATACTAATTAAAACTGTATTCCACTTTATTCCAGTACCAAAGGGTTCCTAACAGCCTCACTTTCTTTTTTTTTTCTTTTTTGGTTTTTGGGCCACACCCGACAGTGCTCAGGGGTTACTCCTGGCTGTCTGCTCAGAAATAGCTCCTGGCAGGCACGGGGGACCATATGGGACACCGGGATTCGAACCAACCACCTTTGGTCCTGGATCGGCTGCTTGCAAGGCAAAGGCCGCTGTGCTATCTCTCCGGGCCCAACAGCCTCACTTTTATAGGGTTTATCTGTAACCTCCTCCTTCAAGAATGAGATAACTCCACCATCTTCCATGCACTTATTTTGAATTTAAAATTTTCAGAATTGTTAACATGTATCCTTATAGCAATACATTTGCCCACTAGAGCTTAATGTGTATGTGACATTATTTTGTCTTTAATTTTGAATTTCCTGTCAAAACATGATTTTTCAAGAACATGCAAATCAGCATATCTTTTACACCAACCATCCAAAATAATATGATGTACACAGCAATACAACTAAATGTTTTTGTCATTCTGCATCCTATCAGAGATCTTCTGACCCTGTGTCTTTTCTTTAAATTTGCATATATTAAAGTTCACTATTTGTGTTGTAAATTGTTATGTAATTTGACAAATGCTTAGCATAATCTGCCTACCAGTGAAATGAGTCTCTAAGTATACTCCTATAAATCTTTCCTGGCTGGCTGTGGATATAGCTTATGTAGCAAAATATTCCCTTGCCTAGGAAAGACTTTGAGTGTGATTCCAACTGAATCCCCTCCCTAACAACAACAGAAAAACAAAATACATCATGCCCAGTTATTCCTCTTTTTCAAAACTATCAACAACTGATCTGTTTTACAATTTTAACTTTATGATTCACAATTAGCAGTATTTATGTACATAGAACTTGTAGGGCTGGTTTCTTTATGCTTAACAAAATTCACTTTAGGTATATATATATATATATATATATATATATATATATATATATATATATATATATTGGTTTTGGGGCCACATCTGGTGATACTCAGGGGTTACTCCTGGCTATGCACTCAGAAATCGCTCCTGGATTGGGGAATTATATGGGACACCGAGGATTGAACGCCGACCATTCTAAGTTACCGTGGTCAAGGCAGACACCATACCGCTTGTGCCACCACTCTAGCCCATGTTTTTTTTATATTTTTATACCCAGTTTGTACCCAATTTTATTTAATCTATTATATATATTGTTTGTTTGGGGCCACACCCAGTGACGCTTACTCAAGGTTTATTCCTGGCAATGCACTCAGAAATCGCTCCGGGCTCAAGGGACCATATGCAACATCAGGGATTGAACTCAGGTCTCGTCTGGGACAGCCGCATGGAAGGCAAACGCCCTACCGCTGAACTATCGCTCCAGCCCCCATCAAATAAAGTTTTTATAAAAATATATTACACTGAGGCCGGAGTGATAGCACAGTGATAGGGCTTTTGACTTGCACATGACCAACCCCTGAGAGATTCCGGTTCGATTCCTGGACAATCATATGGTCCGGGAGTCTGCCAGGAGCAATTTCTGAGTGCAGATCCAGGAATAATCCCTGAGTGCCCCCAGATGTGGTCCAAAACCAAATATATGTGTGTGTATTAGTCTCCATTTATTTTCCAACCCTTTCACTGTTAGAATACAAAGTTTGATTTAGAAATTAACTGTAAAATAGCTTTCCTGTGAACCTCTGTGTAGCCATGACAGGTTGCAGTTCTAATGTATAAAGACCAGTCATAAGAAGAAGAGCCAGTTTCTGGAACCAGACCCTATGGGGATATTCAAGGAACTGACCTCCTGGTCAGATATTGGAGCTAAACAGCAACTGACAAAGGGCCAGATTAAAATTGTACCCTGAATCAGCAGGAAATAGTTATGTGATACGCACCCTGGATCTGAAGACACCTGACCATTCCTCACTGAGCTGACAGCAGCCATAACTGTTTGATGCTAAATTTGAACTATAGCAAATACTAGCCCAACTTTGTATGAAGAACTAATTATTTTTAAAAAATCAACATTCAGGGACTGGAGCAGTGGTGCAAGTGGTAGGGCATTTACCTTGCATGCGCTAACCTAGGACTGACATCAATTGAATCCCCCAGAGTCCCATATGGTCCCCCAAGCCAAATCCCCAAAAGGGATTTCTGAGCTCATATGGGGATGCCCTAGATAGAGAGACCTTGGTACCCTTTAAAATGGTCATGTGTGCCATACTTGGGTTTCTCATATCTTAGGAGATATTGGACCCCAGCATGCTGGAATAAATTCCCATGCATTTACATTACTGCTTGTCTCCCTGGTGATCTTTTGGGTGGCAAATCCTGCGTTCTGGACCTAACATCATCATTTGAAGAACATATTGTTTTTTTTTGTTTACTGTTTTTGTTTGTTTGATTGGTTGGGTTTTTTGGGGGGTCACACCCAGCAGTGCTCAGGGGTTACTCTTGGCTCTATGCTCAGATATTGCTCCTGGCAGGCGCGGGAGATCGTATGGGATGCCGGGATTCGAACCACCATCCTTCTGCATGGAAGACAAATGCCTTACCTTCATGCTATCTCTCCGGCCCAGGACATATTGTTTATCTATAGTTTTGTTGATTAGAAATGAGCTTACAAGAACATTTATGAATATAAGCCAAGAGCACTATTTAAATTGTGAGATTTTGTTAATTTGAAAGCAAGAACAATATAGAATGCTATTTAAAAATATTCTAGGTAATAAATAATATCTTGCTTTGATGTGTGTGTGTGTGTGTGTGTGTGTGTGTGTGTGTGTGTGTGTGTGTGTGTGTGTGTGTGTGTGTGTGCTGTAGGATTTGGGCTTGGGGTCACACTGAACAATCAATGTTCAGTTCCTTGGAGTTACTCTTGCTCTAGGAGAAATGAACCCAAAGTAAAATCATTATCTATGCATGTACCCTACCACTGGGAACTATACCTCTGGCCTTTGATAATTGTATATTTTTCTTATATAGATAATTGACTTTTACTTTTATGTTGAGTCTCTATCTTGTTCTTCACCCTTTATTATTTTATGGCATTTCTAGTTACCTCACAACTTTACTTCACTTATAATTATAGATTTTGTTTAGATATTGAATGTGTACAACATTAACATTTAGTTTGTTTTATTTTATTTATTTTATTTTATTATATATTTTCTTGCATAACCAGGAAGAGAATCTCACTAAAACATGTGAAACATTTGCTCTAATTATTCCACATACTGAGTCCTATTTTAATAATAATTGCAAATATAATTCCTTGATCAGTCATAAGTAAAAGAATTATTTTATTTTATCTATTGGATTTATATATTCTGCTAGAAAGTGCATAAGAAAATTCTTAAATATCTTTTTGTCTTTATATTTTTTAGGCATTTTATATGTGATAACATATGTGTAAGACTATAATTTGCCGATCACAAATTGTGAATTATATGCATAATAGGTAGAATTTTCAATCTCATATGTTACTTTTACCACGTGGAATCTCTTGCTACCAATAAAAAACAGTTAATCATCTTGTAATTAGTACTTAAATGGTTTGAGAAAGTTGTTTCTTTCTCAAAGTTATATATATGTTCTTTATTTATCTGGATATAAGTTTAGCATTTACATATGCAATGAATCATGACTTCATTCCTATAGAGGATGTAAAAATTAAATGTCATATTTATTTTCTATAGACATATATAATTTTTCAAACAATATTTTAATTTATTTCTGAGTAATTTTCACTATTATATATAATATTAACCAGTTTAAAAGTATTAAGAAATGTCAATGTTCTTAACAGGTTTTTCAATGTTCTTAACAGATAATCAAATGCATTTAAGTTTCTAGCTTTTAAGATACTCTATGACTATGTCTATTTCAGTATATCAAAATGTGTGCATAAATTTCATATTAGTGCTCAGGCCCTTATATGCTAGACTTTTGCTGAAGTAAAAGGTGCTGAAGCAACAAAGGAATAGAAATAAGAGATAAATGGAAGGGTGGAGAGCAAGACAGTGAGAAGAAATTTGGACAACAATGTTAGTTAATATAATGATTAAGATATAACACAAATTTTGAATATTTAAATGAAAACTGCTCAGCCATACATAAAACTGAAACTGCTGAAAGCTATCTTCCTAAAAAACCAATTAATTTAAAGAAATCTGATACATCAGCAAAAGGAAAAAATGTCAGTGATACAATGAATGGTGAATCTCCTTAAAACAGCTGCTCCAAGTAATTATTCTTGTTGACACTGTTATAATTATCCAATAGATTTTCTAATACTGTGGTCATTTAACATCTTGTCTGTGATCTTAATAGTTGTATTTACATTCTAATTTAGCTCTGAAATCTTTCATCCTTTAATTCCTCATTAGCTTTGAATTATATTGTTAACCATGCGCACACACACGCATGCACACACACACACGCACACACATCTCTATAAGAATGTTCATGAAAATTTTATTGTGAATACACTAGGAAAGTAAGACTATCCTAAATATAATATATTATTTTTGAATATTCTTTAATCTCTAAAGGCCACATATTGATCACCTCTGTTTCAAGATTGTATCCTCTAAAGAATTCTGTATAAAGATATAACTTTTTTACTTTCATAGTAGTTGACAAATTTACAAGGGAAAAAAGAAACAAAATAGAAAATGGGGAAGAATTAAGAAAAAACAAAGGAAAGATCAAATTTTTGTATTTTATTTTCAAAAGATGCTCCAACATTTCAGTGTTGATTTTTTTGATAACATTGCATAACATTGTTTACCTGTAAAATATTAGAAGCAAAATTTAAATAGAAAGTTTGCATCACATGAGCAGATTTATTTTCCTGAGTAGCAATAATAATATAAAATTGTTGCCTTAAAGTTATGAAATACATATATTTCATAAGAGTAGAGTTATAGGGAGTTCTTTATTTTTGAAGTCCTAAGTTTAAAAAAGAAATTGGAAAATTCAATATTTGTATATTTTGCTGTTGTTAATTATTTAACCAACAAGATTATAAAGGATGTAAATGATTATCAAAATCTATTACAATTAATTGTATTTTATTGATAACATATTTGTCAATTTGTAGGAAAAATACAGAATAAAATGTTACTATTATTAAAAATATAAAAATTGTGAATAATTTGGCAACTGGTAGCAAAGTTTTATCTTTAATAAATCAGATTTGAGGCTGATACAGTTGTTAACATTATATAAATTGTATATAATATTTTTCAAATATCTATTACTTAAAAAAGATTTGAGAATACTACTTAGTTAAAAATTTATATTAAATATGATTTTGCTTAATGGAGTTCTAAGAATGCAAATACTGAAGAAGAAACTTTAAGGACCATTTGTATATTCTCAGAGAAAATTGTAAAGTAATCAAATTCTTTATACCTTAGTTAATATTGATACTTCTCACAATAAAACTACTCTTATTGTAATATTTTCTTGAAATGATTCTATCTATAAGTTAGAATTAAATGCTATACTCATCAAAAATAGTATTACATACTTTTTTACTTTCTTGATGTTTAAAATTAGTTAATTCTTTTTATAATAAAAATTATTATTATAATCTTAAAGTAAAAAATAATTTTTTAACAAAACAAATTTGGATTACAGAACTTCTTAAAGACAGCTTATAAAACTTGAGATAGCTTTGTAAATTGGCTTTTGAAATCTCTATTTTATTCATTGCTCTTTAAAATGATAAAAACAGAGTATTTTGCTGAGTTATTGATATAAGATTATTTAATATAACTGAAAAAAGAGTAACTGGGCTAAGATAGATAGATACACTTTGGGAATTTGAAATAAGCTAATCAGTATTTCAATTCTTACCTAATCATCATCAATGACCTGAAACATATATAAATGCATTTAAAATGCATTGAGTAGTATTAAAAAATTAAAAATAATATAACTAAGAAAAATTAAATCACCAAATATCCAAATAATAAAAGTGTAACCTCCATTCTGTCTTGTAATTCTTATATACTAAATATCTATATACCTATACTATACTATATAACTAGTTAGGATATAATATCCTTAGTTAGGATATAGTATCCTAACTACCTTTAGAATGAATTTAAATGCTCCAAGTAATAAAGGAAATGTTCACCTAAGTAAAAGCACAGGAAAAATTAATTATAATTTATATGTTTATTGATAAACCATGTCAATGTTTCCTAAGCAATGTTCATGTCTGAGTAATCCCTTCTAAGATATACTTTTTATAATTAGATATCAATTCTCTGCTATATTTTTATTAAAATAAAGGTAATCACATGACTCTAAATATCTTCCTATATATTGAAACAATACTTAAGATAGTCCTATGTACTTCCTAACTTTTCTAAAGGAAGTTATAAATGCACTGAAAAAATGATTTTACTGACCCCATTTCCCCGAACTGCTTTCTCTACAAATAGCAAAGGTCTAGTTATTATTAGCAGTGCCCAGTAGACCTTCAGGTGAAAGGATTATTGAATATGGCATATGTTTTGTTAGGAAAGGGCACTAGAGAGAAAATGCAACTGAAGGGCTATTATAAGAAAAAAAAAGCTCTTTTTTAAATTTCAATTGCAAGCAATTTTTCCCTCTATTTTAATTAGGTAATCCCAGGTAAATTTTATGTGTAGATTACTTCAAATGGTAAGGGAAGAGTGTAATTTGGCAGCTCTTTCTTTTTAAAAGAGTCTTCAAAGATATTTTTTGTTGGTCTCTTGAAGTTATACCAGCTGGTTTGCAATTAAAGAAATGCTGTAGAATGTATCACTCTGGGACAGCTGAATTACTGGAAACTTTACTGGAGTAGGATCAAAGGCTGACAAGGGGCTCTACTTAAAGATAAAGAAAGTACAATAAGTTGTGAAAAAGTTTTATTTGAGACCATTTCTTATCTATCAAATACTGAATAAAACTTTCAAAACATCAGCAGTCCAGAACAATTCACTTTCTTCTGACCAGAGCTACTATAAACCAACTACTGTAGTTCAATACTTTGATTTGTTGACCAGGGGGTGGGTGGGCAAAGACTAATTCTTCTTATCAAACCAAGGACATTCATGATATTATATAAGAAAATGAATTGTTCATGTGATATGCATAAGAGAATGCTTTTATTACATATGACAAATTCTTATGGTAGCTTGCAAATTGTATACTGAAAATAGTATTAACACACTGAATTTATATTATTGAAAAGTAATTATTTTATGAATAAAAATTGAATTAAATGTCTGCCATTTAACCTGTCATGTACCCAGTCACAATGTCCAAGTTAACAATATATTTTATAGATAATTATAAACCATTTGGTTGACATTTCAGGTCTCCTTTTCTCACTGATTTATTTTCCTTGTAAAGTAGTAATTCCTTGGAATAAAGAGGTGGGATATATGTAACATAAGGGGTTTATTGAACATTCTTGCCCAGTGGAATACAATAATTGTACATCGAGATGCTAAGTATTCATGAAGTATTACATGCATTTTTTCCTTAACTATAACAATACAAATAAAATTAAATGAAACTTTATGGCTGATATTTTCTTCTTATTATTATATATAATCATGTTCTCTAAAATAGTTTGATTATATTTACTTATCCACCTCCAGTTTTTGAGAAACTAAAATTTGAAAAGCATTTTCTTACTTATAACTTACTATAAATTTGACTGCTTTGCTTCTCTGTTAGCAAACTGCAATTTAGAGAGAAAAACCAGTGACTTTTGACATTCTATAATCAACACACACTACTTTACAATAAATACCTGAATTATTATTTAAATACCATCAACTTGGTGAACTTTAGTTTTAAAGGTCAGTAATGATAATTTTGTTATTGAATCATGTTTATCTATTTTCTCATTGAATTTCAGGAGTATTTTTATTGTGTATTATTCTCAGAAAACTCACTATTCTGCTGGTTACCATGGCATATTTCTTTTACTCTGCCTATTTTTTTATCTATCATTTTTCTTTGTGTTGTAGCAGAAATACAGCAGAATTGGTAGTTTAACAACAAATAAACTTCTAGATGTTCTAAAATATTCGATTAATGAGATATCAGCTTCAATGTCTGATGAGAGATCTGATTCCCAATTTATAAACAAGCACTCGGCTTACATTAGAGAGGGTGGAACAGAAGGTCCTGAGGTTGATATTATAAAGACACTAATACTGTTTAAGAGGGTTTGTTGAAAATCACTAAAAGTACATTCATCTGAAAATAGACTTTTAATTTTAGACTATGTCAATTCAACTATGCTAATAGTACTTTTATAAGAAAAAGACCTCTTTAAGTTTACAATTTTTATAATTCATTTATGGGAGCTTGTATGATTCTAAAATTTTGCCATCTTTTTTTCATTTTCCATCACTCTGGCATAAAGCTGTTCAAAGTAGTCTCTCCTGACTATGTTTCTGTGTTGCCCACTGTAACTTTCTTTTATTTGTGATCTTATTTATTAGGTATTTCTCTCTCTTTGCTTCACCAACCAAGCTAAAAGTTTGTCAATTTTGTTTGTTCCTTTAAAAAATAACCTTTTGGTTTCATTGATCTTTTGTATTGACTTTTCCATTTCTATTTCACTTTCTTCAATCCTATTTTTTTGTTTATATTTATACTTTTTTTTATTTCTTTGTGCTGTGAGCTTATATTGTTTGGGTTTTTTCTTATTTCCTGATGTAAGCTTGTATCACTATAAACTTCCCTTTGACCACTTCTGAATATCATGCTCTGATAGTTTTTGCCTTTATTCTCATTTGTTTCCAGGACCTTTTATCTCTTCTAATATTTTTACATTGACACAAGTGTTGGTCAATGAGATGTTTTTAGTTGACAAATGCTTGAATTCTTTTTCTATTTTTTTCCTTTTGCATGACTTCTACCATCTGAAGCCCTATGGGATGGAAGGGAATATCAAAATATCCAAAGCATTATCTAGCAAATACTTACATCCACTTTTAATGTTCTCCAATCTATGACTCCTATTACAGTGTTGTATAAGTCTACGTTTGTAAATTGGTGTGATTTAAGTATATTACTCTGTAAACCTTGGCAAATTCTACATTAGAAATTTCTCAATCACAACTAGATTAACTTTTATGTGGTTCTTCTTAGTAAGAAATATTTAATTTATGTGGGACAATCCTACTTTGATGCTTTCTTCCTTTGGATGATAAACTGCATTTCTCTAGTTAATAAAAACTTAAGGTAGATTTTGCTGCAGATCAAGAAGCAATTATCAACAGTTTTAGATATTTTAACAGGCACCACTCCTGATGTATGAAACCATTTTTAAAAAATATTTTACTGCATTTTTCTTTTAATTTTTAATGGGTTATGGGTACAGAAGTAATATATAGCAGAAAGAAATTACCTATCTCAGTGAAAAAAGTAAAACCTCAGGAGATAGAGTATACCATATTTCAAAAAGAAAATAAATAAAACCTCATATATTTACTGATATTTTGAATAGTAGTCTAGATTAACAAAAGAAAACTTTTTAAAAGGGAATTTTATCATTTCTAATGTTGCCAAGGTGTGTTTTGAAGATGTTCCTAGTTTTTATTATGTTTTCCTGAGAAACTTGGAAATTAATTATAAACTCAGATACAGTTGAAATATCAGAAGTTTAAAAATGTAGACTGTATTACAGTGTAAAGTACTAAATAAAACACATTTTAAAGATCAAAGTAGATAACACTTAATATGTATTTTCCATTGCTCCTTGCTTTAATATACTAACTGATTTATAATCAGCAGTGAGAATGATAAACAAATATATGTGCATATAAATAAATATGTAAATATTTAATTTATATTGTAATTTATAAAACACTAACATTTTATAGATACAGCCTTGCCATTTCATACATAAACATATCCATTTAAGGGGAACTCAGGAGGCCCACCAGATGTATCTTCAGATTTCCCTGGTGGGAAGAATTTAAAAAACTGCCACAGGGTTCCTCAAAAGGTCCACTGTGGATGCTTCTTCCCCTGTGTGGATAGTTGAGGAATTCCCAAAGAAATAAACCTATGCTATGATATACATTTTCTGTCATATTTGGCTATCTCTTTCTTGCAAAATCTTAGGCAAAAATATGGCCTCTGGGCTGGAAAGGTGGCTCTAGGGTGTCTGCCTTGCAAGTGCTAGCCAAGGAAGGACTGCAGTTCGATCCCCGGCATCCCATATGGTCCCCTCAAGCCAGGGGCGATTTCTGAGCGCTTAGCCAGGAGTAACCCCTGAGCATCAAATGGGTGTGGTCCGAATAAAACAAAAAAAAAATATGGCCTCAATCAAATTCTTTTCAGAAATCCCAGCACCAAAGATTACTGAGAGAACCCCTTTTCTGGATAATATTTAACACCAAATTCAAAGACAATATTTTTTTTTTCTCTTTTTCAAATATGTCTTTGCAGCCTCAGTTTCTGGTAATCAAGGGCTTAACAGGAATGTAGATCCTGGGCTATTGACTCTTCCCAGAAAATGGGAACTACACCTTAGTGGATTTAGATCTTTCTTTCACTTGACCTCTAAAATAATAAAGTTCATCCCAGTGAAGATTTTGTTACTAGATTTTTTTCCTACTTCTTAATAATCCCTTATTTTGCATCTGAAGTTAGTACTAGAGCTTCCTTAAGTTATGACCTTCTCCTTTGTAACTCAGAATTTTATTGCTCACAACCATAGTTTACAGTTTAAATCTGCTTCGTAATTGTAAACATTCTTCTCATTACCTATGACTGGTTTTACCCCTTATAAAAACTCCCTGCTTAAAGTTTAAACTTTTCGCACTCCTGCCAGAAGACGTGTTGACCCCACATAACTCTGTGTGGTTTCATTATTTCATATTTCATATTCTGCCCAGCCGCTTTTGATCACCCTCTTTCCTCTTGTTAATAATATTTCCCCCACTAGTTTTGCTGAGATGCAAGATGCTTGCAGCAAAGCCTGACCATACAGAATTTTAAATTATATATTTATTGATTATTCCTTCTAATTTAATATTAATAAATGTTATTATATTTTAATGTTATGATATATGTTAATTCTTCAAAATTTGATTCTAAATATATTCAAATATATACCTGATTATATTATATACATTTATTAATATGATATAATATGAATGTATCTTTATGATATTTATTTGTAAATGAAAATATTTTATGTATAAAATCAATAATCTAACCATAGCCAGGAAATTTTTATAACAATGCAATTTTATTGGAAGAAATCAAAGAAAATAGTATTAAAATGCCTGTTGTTTCACAGAAAATAAACTAGAAAAAATGCACTGGGGATATTATCTATAAAGTAATAAAATGATGTTTGACACATAAATTTATAATTACTATAAGTCAGAACATGTAAGTGCTATTTAGTGAAAAAGTTAAAATAATATTTTGATTCTTACCAATATTATGCCTTAGGAAATAATTCAACTATTATTTATTAAAATAAGATGAAAATGATAAATTATCCAACAAATAACTATTATGTGTCAGATTCATATATTTTGTTGAATATGAAAAATAATAATTAGGGGCCGGTGAGGTGGCACTAAAGGTAAGGTGTCTGCCTTGCAAATGCTAGCCAAGGAAGGACCATGGTTCAATGCCCTGGCGTCCCATATGGCGTCCCATATTCCCCCAAGCCAGTGGCAATTTCTGAGTGCTTAGCCAGGAGTAAACCCTGAGCATCAAACGGATGTAGCCCGAAAAAGCAAAAAAAAAAAAATAATAATAATAATAATAATTAAACGAAGCTTAATGTTTATTAGAAGATAAAATAATTTAAATTGCTAAAATATAATTATTTGAATTAAAATATTAAACTGTTTTAAATATGTTGATAAATTTAAACCAATCAAAATAAAATATTAAAACATCTAAAATTTAAATTAATTTAAATAGAATGGCTAATTTAAATGAATATTAAAATGTTGAGTTAAATTTTAGTTTTATTTAAAACATTAAACTTAAGATATGACAATAAAAATGTTTTTACACAATAGTAATCTAGAAGTTTACTTTTCTTTCATGTTATATAAGCTGCATTTTATATACATATTATTTAAATATTAAAATCTAACTGAATACTTAAGTCATAAAATTGAATCCCTGAAAGAGAGTTAGTAATGGACACATAATGTATATATAATTTTGGGGAGATAAAGAAGATAGTTTATGTTCAAATATAAAGCACTCTGACACAAAATGTAAAACAAGAATTTAGGATATATTTAAATAAATAATATATATACCAGAACAGAATACTTTTCAAATAAAATATGATGAAAAAATTACTTACAGATATTTTGGTGGAATAGAAAGCACCACATCACATGCAAAGCCCATTATAATCTTCAGAAAATAATCCTGAAACCATTAAGAATTTTGAGTAGTAAAATAATGACAAATTCTTTTTTTTTTATCACACCCAGCAGTGCTCAGAGGTTACTCCTGGCTCCACACTCAGAAATCGCTCCTGGCAGGCTGGGGGGACCATATGGGATGCAGGGATTTGAACCACTGTCTATCTGTATAAAAGGCAAACCCCTTACCTCCACGCTATCTCTCCGGCCCCTAATGACATATTCTTAATGATATTTCAGAAATGACCTAAACTTTATATCTTGTGGTTACTTACAAAAAAGGGGGGGGGCACAAATACAGATTTTCTAGGTTGGATTAACATTAAATTTATTACAGACATAATAAAATTGAAAAACAAGTTTTAATAACATTAAAATAATTCACTTCGAAGCAAGAACATTTATTACAAAAGACATAATAAAAAACTAAAATACTATTATTTGAAACATCTACCAATTGCTTGACATTATTTTATTGATCTAATATCATGCCAAAATTTTCATAATTAATTTTAGCATTCTAGAAACAAAATTCCATTTGGTGTTTTTCTTCTGCCTGTTTTATTTATTTATGCAATTTATATGCAAAATAATGTTTCTCAAATATTACAAAAGAAATAATGGTTACATATACACATTGGAATACTATACAGCCATCAGGAAACATGGTCATGAAATTTTCCTATACATAGATTAACATGAAAACTCTTATGCTAAGCAAAATAAATCAGAATAAAAGAGAGACACACAGAATAGTCTCATTTATCTATGGATTTTAAGTAAAATAAAAGACATTATTGTAATAATGCCCAGAGATGAGGGCTAGAAAGACAGGCTAACGATATGAAGCTCATATAAGTGAGAGAAGTAGAATGCCGGTCTCCAATACAGGCAGGGGGTGTGGATTAAAGGGAGATGGGTTGCATTGGTGGTGGGAATGTTCTGCTAGTGAAGGGAGGGTGTTCTTTTTGTGACTGAAACCCAACTACAGTCATGTTTATAATGACGGTGTTTAAATAAAGATGTAATAAAAATACATTGCTAAAGGAGAACAGATAATTTCAAATATCCCAACTAAGAATAGTCAATAGTTTAAGGTCTTGAATAGTTTGCAGTCTTTTTTGAAAAGCTAGCATATTTTTACTATAGAATGGATTCTTAGTGATATTATATTGTTGTCCATATCTGAAATGCCCCTTGTCCTGCATCACTTAACACTCAATCTCAATTTAAAACTTACTTATTTTTAAAGGAAATATATTTGATAGGAGAGTTTCGAAGAAATTACACTTGATGTGGAGCTGGAGAGATACCATGGAGGTAGGTGTTTTGCCTTGCATGCAGAAGGACAGTGGTTGAATCCAGCATTCCATATGTTCCCAGAGTCTACTAGGAGCATTTTCTGAGTGTAGAGCCAGAGTAAGTCCTGAGGTAGCAGGTGTGACCCAAAAACCGAGAGAGAGAGAGAGAGAGAGAGAGAGTAAGAAAGAGAGAGAAATTACACGTGATGCAGAATGCACCAAAATAACCCCTTATTTTTTATAATTTAAGATATGTGTATATGGGGCCAACACAGTGGCGCTAGAGGTAAGGTTCTGCCTTGCCAGCACTAGCCTAGGATGAACCACGGTTCAATCCCCGGTGTCCCATATGGTCCCCTAAGCCAAGAGTGACCTCTGAGCGCAGGAGTAAGCCCTGAGCGTCAAAATGGGTGTGGGCCAAAAACCAAAAAAAAAAAAAAAAGAAAAAAAGATATGTGTATATGTTTGTATGTGAGCATATCTTTATCCACTTATCTGCAATTAGAAATTTGGGTTTCCATAGCAGTTATTAAAAATGATGCTACAGAAACACTGACTGAAACAACAGTAATGGAAACAGAACTTCAGAACCGTAAAGAAAGACTCCATTCTATGCTCCACTCTATGACCTGTGAAAATACAAAATCTCTAGTTACAGAGGCCTGATTTTGTCATACATGAATGAGTGAAAAGTTTCGATACAACACACAAAAGGACCTAGGGGAAAGTAAAAGAGCATGTAGAGAGCCCATAGTTATTTCCATGACAGTATGTTTCAAGGGTGGAAAAACCCTGTATCTCTCTTAGGCCAAGAAATTCCCTTTCTAATCCCCAATATTTATTTGTGCCTATGAAAAAAGCACTATTTTTTGTCATTGTTATCGTTGTTTTCTGTTCTTTCTTTTTTTTTTTTGCTTTGTTTTGTTTTTTTATTTAAGGATCGTGGTAATTGTTTGGTTGTCTTTATTGCTGTGGTGCTTTTTGGGATTTTGGTTTGGTTTGATTTTTTTTTTGGTTATTGTAGTGTTTTTTTTTTGTATTGTTGTTATGTTTTTCTTTCTTTTCCCTTTCTTCTCTTAAATTGATATTTATAGCCTCTAGAAGGACTTCTCCCATTTTTTGCTTGTTTGATATTTCCCCCCTCCTTTTTTCCCTTTAAACAGAATCATATAACTGATTATCTTTTCTGTCTCATAAAATTGAGGGGAAAATAATGGAGGGTATCAGATCAAACAGTCATAGAACATTGAGTAGAAATAAACCAGTGATCAGACTTTAAACAACAAATCCAAGCCAATGACAACAGAATTGAAATCCCAATCTACAAAATGTTAGGACCACTTATACTAGCAGCCTGGAAGTCAAAGGAGGGGGGATATGAGATGCATGCTCAGAACAGGGATGGAGGAAAGACAACATTGGGTGGTTGAAATGTTCCTGATTCAATGTCAATATGTACTTAACTAACATTACTGTGAAAGATTTGTAATCCACTTTGCTCAAAATAAAAATTATGGAATCAGAGCTGTGGCATGAGCAGTAAGGTGTCTGTCTGCCCTTGCTGGCACTATCCTAAGACAGACTATGGTTTAGATCCCCTGGTGTCCCATATGGTCTCCCAAGCCATAAGTGATTTCTGAGAGCATTACCAAGAGTACCCCTGAGTGTCACAGGGTGTGGCCCAAAACAAAAAACAAACAAATAATAATAAAATTAAATAAATAAAAGTAAATAAAAATAAAAATTATTCAAAAAATAGTGCCTAAAAGTTATGATAAATTCTATTTTGTTCTATTTTACTTATTTTTAAAATTTTCTAAAAGTTTCTTATCACGGAAGTTGAAATTCTCTGCTATAATTTCATCAACAGTGGAACAGTGCTTCTTTATCTTCTACATTCACTATGGTACTTATTGTGTCTACATTCACTATGGTACTTATTGTGTGTTACCTACCCTTATTCTTTGTATAAGCTTACCTACAAGAAAGACCCTCCCATTTCTGGGAGGGGTTTTGGGGAGGTTACAAAAGATTTGACCTCAGTGGCTAAAGAGAAATTTGCATGGATGGAGGTTGGAGGAGAGATGGGTGAAAGAAAGCTAGACGCAGGGCAAGCTGACAAGACCATGCTTAAATAGGTTTTATATTATAGACCACAATGTTGTCTAGGGCATGAATAAAAGCTGATATTCCTTGGAACCTGTCTGTGGATGAGTTTTCTACCATCTGCAATCATCTGAACTCTGCAGACCCACCAGCTAATGGAGATGGTGGAAGCGCATATGGTCTTGTACTGGAGGAGAAAGGCCTCCATCACCATCCACCTCCATCCAAGCCCATCAAAGGGCTAATGCAAACAGTTGCATATGTGTTTTGTCATTTCTTTATTTTTCCATTAATTTTTTATTGTGACCAAAGTGAATAACAAATCTTTCACAGTAATATTTAAGGTATTTAGTGAAAACGAACCAGGGCCATTCCTACCACCAGGTTTTCCTCCCTCCACCCAATTTCCCAGCATGTGTCCCATATCTTCCTTCTTTGCTCCTGAACTTTCTAGTTTAACTGTTACCCTCTGTGTATAGCTTGAAGAATGTCATGGGTACTTTTAAGGGAATCACATTAAAACTGTACAGTGCTTTGAGGAGTATTGCCATTTTAATGATGTTAATCCTGCCAATCCATGAGCAAGGTATGTGTTTCCATTTCCATGTGTCCTCTCTTATTTCTTGGAGCAGGGCTTTATAGTTTTCTTTGTATAGGTCCTTCATGTATTTGGTCAAGTTGACTCCAAGATATTTGAGTTTGTGTGGCACTAATGTGAATGGGATTGCCTTCTTGACTTCCTTCTCTTCCCTTTCATTATTGGTGTATAAAATGGCCATTGATTTCTGTGTGTTAATTTTGTAGCCTGCCACCTTGCTATATGAGTCTATTGTTTCTAGAAGCTTTTTGGTAGAGTCTTTATGGTTTTCTAAGTAGAGTATCAAGTCATCTGCAAACAATGAGAGCTTGACTTCTTCTTTTCCTATTTGGATTCCCTTGATATCTTTTTCTTGCCTCATAGCTATAACAAGAACTTCCAGTATTATGTTGAGGAGGAGTGGTGAGAGCAGACAGCCTTGTCTTGTACCAGAATTTATAGGAAAGGCTTTTAGTTTTTCTCCATTGAGGATAATATTTGCCATTGGCTTGTGGTAGATGGCTTTAACTAGATTGAGAAAGGTTCCTTCCATTCCCATCTCGCTGAGAATTTTTATCAAGAATGGGTGTTGGACCTCATCAAATACTTTCTCTGTGTCTATTAATATGATCATGTGATTTTTATATTTTTTCTTGTTGATTTTGTGTATGATGTTGATAGATTTACGGATGTTAAATCAGCCTTGCATTCCTGGGATGAAACCTACTTGATCGTAGTGGATGATCTTCTTAATGAGGCATTGAATCCTATCTGCCAGGATTTTGTTGAGGATCTTTGCATCAGCATTCATCAGGGATATTGGTCTGTAATTTTCTTTTTTGGCAGCATCTCTGTCTGGTTTTAGTATCAAGGTGATGTTGGCTTCATAATTGCTGTTTGGGAGTGTTCACCTTTTTTCAATTTCATGGAAGAGCCTGGCTAGGATTGGTAGTAGCTCCTCTTGAAAGATTTGAAAAAATTCATTAGGAAGTCCTTCTGGGCCTGGGCTTTTCTTTTTGGGCAGATGTTTGATTACAGTTTCAATTTCCTCAGTAGTGATGGGGGTGTTATATATGCTACATCCTCCTTACTTAAATGTGGAAGGTTATAATTAGGACTTCTAATTTATGGTCACATATGTGACAAATTTAGAAGTAATCACTTGCTTCTTCACAATAAAAAAAAGTTAAAAAATTAGAATTCAACTCTTAAATACATAGAGCTGAAATCACAGTGTGAGTTGCTGCCCTAAATAAACTAGATCAATAGGTGGATACAAAGAATCACAGCTCAGACATTGTTACTGGAAGAGAAGGAAACTGGAAGAAATACTTGGAAAGTATTTTCAAGTATTTTCAAAAATGCTAGCATTTTTTAATGCTACTAAAATGAATAGTGGTCTAGCTACAGAGATAATTTCCTGGCACTTCTTTAGTGAGATCTCTGTAATTTTGTGACTCATAATACCTGACTACCACTAAATTCTCAGGGTAAAGTTTGAAATAAATTTGGTTTAGTTGTTTTGCTATCAGCAAGCAGAATAGAAAAGCAACCATTTTGAAATACACCTAGAGTGCTAGGACCTCCTTAAAAAATGAAACAAGCCCTTTTGTTAGAACTTATTTAATTGGGGCTTACCAGAGTATATTTAACCAGACAAAATAAAATATTTTACAGCTTATATAAATGTTTGTAACTAATTCTTAATTATTCTTAATGAAAAAAACTGGAGGGAACCAATGTATTGTTCTGCAATGGTTGCATGCATCAGAAAGCCTAGTATATGCAAATAAAGAAATTATATGGAACAAAGACAGTGCTGGAAATATAGTGGCATGAGAAAGGTGCTTACCTGATATGAAAATGTCTGGGACTACATAAAGTTCCATGAGAATCACCTGGAGTAACTGCTGAGTGCAGAATATACTGTAGGCCATAGGCTGCTGTGTGCAGCCTATTCCTCAAAAAGCAAAAATAAATAAATAAATAAATAAATAAATAAATAAAACAAAGTTACAAAGACACATAAGAAAACTTAAATTCATTTCTCTGAGTCAAAGGACATTCTGAAAATATAAATGAATATATGGTTTATTCAATGCAAAATTTATAGTGTAAACACTAAACAGTCAGGAAGACAATTCTTTAAGACAATTTAAATAGGAAATGAAACCTCAACTCAATTTTACTAATGCAAAAGTTGGGAATTTTTAAACACTGAGGTAATAAAGTAATCAATAAAAAATGGGAGTTGAAGGGATTGTTGATCTAAAGATGCAAATGAGAAATGGCATTTCTTATGCCCAAATAAGGTTAATTCCTTAAACAATAATTTTTTCTCGAGGCCTAAGTGATAGCACAGCGATAAGGTGTTTGCCATGCATGCAGTCAACACAGGAAGAAACTGGGTTTGAATCTCGGCATCCCATATGGTCTCCCAAGCCTTCCAGGAGCAACTTCTAAGTTCAGAGCCAGGAGTAAACCCTAAGTGCTGCAGGGTATGACCCACAAACCAACATAAATAAATAAACAAATAAAATAATAATAATAATAATAATTAATAATAATTTTCTCTAAAATTAAATTGTCTGAGCCAGAGAGATAGCACAGAAGTGGGTCATTTACCTTGCATGTGATTGACCCAAGAGGAACCTGGTTTGATTCTCAGCATCCCATATGTTCAGTGCAGAGCCAGGAGTTAGCCCTGATTAGAACAAATACAAAATTATTCCTGAGTGCTGCTGTGACCCCCAAACCAATCAATCAATTAATAAAATTTTAAAAAATTAAATTAAATTGTCTATGTTTGCAAGTTGGTGTCCTAGGAATTTTAATTCTGATCTTCACAGAAGCTGGAAAAGAGGTATCCTTTTTCTTTCATACTTCCATTTCAAAGAAATGAAAATTAATCAAAAATAATGTTTTCACTGACTTAATAATAAATTACCAATGTAAATATTACCTTCTACTTCCTTCCTTCATTTATTTATTTATTATTTGTTTACTTATTTATTTATTTTTGCTTAGCATATAAGCTTCTCAAATTCTTCCAATATTTTTACACAAAAGCAGAATTTATTTTTCCTCCACCTTTTGTTTCTGGGCCACACCTGCAGTCCACGGGGTTAATTTCAGGCTCTGTGATCAGAGATCACTCCTGATGGTGGTGGCAACTGTAGAAGATACCTGGAATTGTACCTGGGTTAGCCAAATGCAATGCAAGAACCTAACCTGCTTTAATACCTCCAGGAGCTACACTTTTTAAATGGCAGACAAAGACTTTTCTTCAGAAAATTAAAATGGCTGTAGACTTAGAGAAGTTTACATTCAGTTTAAAGAATTTACAATGACAAATTATCTAAAGTAAATGATCTGAGAAAAGGAGGGCTAACATATATCTTTAAGAAGGCTGCCTGAATTTTAGTTAAGATAATGAGATCATTAGGCAGTTTTAGTTTCCAACTAATGCTATCTCTAGAGAATACTAACCTAATAGTATAGAAATGTAGAAGAGCAATAGCCATGTACAGGGGAAGGAATGGGATGAAGAGTTGAGACTAGGTGGATGGAATTATGCAGATATATGGGGTAGGGCATTGGAGCTTTTAGGGAAATTAAATCATTCTATATCCCAACATAATGACTTAAGATATCTCATAAAACTGTACAATATAAATTGTACACACTAAAGCAAACTGGAGCATTTAGGTAATAACACTGATGTATCTGAATGTTACATACAAATACAATATATAACTAATGAGAGGGTTGGTGAAGGTAGAAGAATTGATAGCTGTATTTTACTCAGTTGTTTATTTTTTTGCATAGTCAAAGCTTTCTTAAAATTAAAAATTATTATTATATTAGATTTATATTACACTATCATTTTATGTTTTTGTTTATTCATATGTACTGCTATCCTCTTCAAAAAATCAAATGAATTTTTAATATTTGCTGTTTACCATTTCAGCTCATATTATATTTAGTTATTAACATTTTTGCAATAAGATTTTTTGGGGGCCACATATACAGATGTACTCAGGGCTTCTTCTTGGTCTCTGCTCAAGGATTAGTCCTGGTGAGGTCATGTGGCCAGGTGTGGTGCTGACACTGAATTAAGGAAGTCTTTGTTACCCAGACTTTCTTTTGAACCCCTTAATATAGGTTTTTAACTCAATGAAGGTTATTAAAAAAATTAAAATCCAATCGAATAAACTATTACTATTCTTTCATAGCTCAACTAATAGCAGGATTAGAACAAATACAAATATCAGAATTCTCTCATTCTGGAACGAGGAAAGCTAATACAGTAGGCAGGACAGTTAGTCAAACTAGATAGTCTTCAGAGTTCCACCAAAAGTGATCCCTGATAAAACAGAAGATGCTCCATGTCACCCTGACTTTGATAGAGGATCTATACAAATAGTAGGATCTCTCACTACAAAAACCTGATTGTGACATTTACTGGGACTACAAAGAAAGACTTTGGGGTTAGACAACTTAGTATGCCCGGAACCTCTATTTGATCTTATGGCAGCATGCTTCACGGGTCGGATCTTCTTGTTTTTAGGCCAATAGTTTTTTATTTCTATTCCCCCCATCTTTTACTGTGCCAATGCAACAAATAAACAAAAACCTACTATTATCTTTTTTCTTTTTTTAATTTATTGTGATGAATGTGAATTAAAAGTCTTCCACAGTTATATTTAAAGTACAAACACACCTCTTCTTTTTCTTTTCTTTATTAATTTCTTAACTTTCAAATAAGGGTTCCTGCTTTTTCATAGAACATTGAAATATGGATTACTTTGTTTTACCACATATTTCTGCATTTTCTATAAAACTAAGAGGAAAGGAAAAAGAAAGGCTTGGGAATCAAGGGCCAAATGATTTCTGTGTATTGGTGGGGACAAAATAAGGACAGAACTAAGTATCCAAGCCAAAATTAACGACAATAAAATCAAGATGCCTAAATTTTTACATTCTAAACTTAAATGGGCCTGCTCTACAGGCAGAACAGGGGCAAATGGTGGTGATATAGGATGCACTCTGGATTCATTGGTGTAGGAAGTTTGACACTTGTACTGACTCGTATATCTTAAATTCAACTATGAAAGACTCTGTAAATCACAATGGTTTCAATAAAATAAAATTGAAAAAAAAAAAAAAGGAGTGATCCCT
Source organism: Suncus etruscus (assembly GCF_024139225.1). Classification (NCBI taxonomy): domain Eukaryota; kingdom Metazoa; phylum Chordata; class Mammalia; order Eulipotyphla; family Soricidae; genus Suncus; species Suncus etruscus. The sequence goes on along the minus strand of NC_064855.1, from coordinate 85,568,577 downwards.
AAGAAGAAAACTGCTAGAGGTAGACTGTGGACCAAGCTGAATGTGGCCTAAAATTAAGGAAAGTAAAAATTCTCTTTATATGGCAGCATTTTAGTTAATAGAACAATTGTTCTATAGAATCTGTATGTAATTACTGAATAGCAGAATCTTAATTAATTGAAACAAAACTAATTATGTTATGTAACAACAAAGTATATTATAACTAAAACTGACGTATTTTTCTCTTAGGTGACATATAAATCTCAAATCTATTCTAAACAGGTATAAAATTTATTCATTTCAAGTTTTAACTTCATACATTTTTTATATTATTCTAAAAATTCCACCTTATATACTATTTTTCTGCTGAATTTTTAAAACCCAATAAGTCATCATAAGTATTTTTTACAAGATATTTTCTTGTGGAGAAACTATTTTTATTAATTCCATGATTATATCCATGATTCATTTAAAGTTTCATGTGAAGAAACGTTATTTCATCCTTGTTTGTTAGAAATACTAGAAAATAACAATAAGAGAAGATAGCTCTTTTGACTTACTACTAAGCTGTTGCTAGGTCATTCTTTTATTTATATATATATATATATATATGTATGTATGTATGTGTATATATATATATTTGTATTCTGTGACATTTACTTTAAGAGATAATCCACAATGTTTGCTATATGTACCATCAATCAACAAATATGTATACATTTTAAGGTTTCTATTTGTTATATTTTCAATAACATGTTTCTTTTAATTATAAGAATTGTGTTGTTATTAATTTAAATACATTCCAATATTCCATGACAAAATTAATTTCTTTTTATCATCTCACTAAATTATATTCCACGATTTAAATGAGTTTAATATTTATTCTGATATGTGATTTTCCCCCTTTCATTGATCCTTTAAAAAACCAGTTTTCCTTTGTATGTATAATTTGTTTAAATGCTAACTTTTCTAATATATTATTATTTTACATTTATCTTATCCACTATTTCTACTACTATTGTAGTTTTTATATATTGTTTATTCAAATTTTCAAATTTTAAGTCTTATGTGCTTTTTAAGGAAATTACTAAATTTATAGGTGTCTGCTAAATTCATCGACTGAAGAATATCAAGTTAACTTGTAAATTTTATTTTTTTGACTGAGCTTAAGTTGCTCTGTTTAATAAGGTGCATATCAGTGATATGCATATGCACAAGCTATATAATCTTGATATGATTAAACATTAAATTTAAATTTTGATTAAAGAACCAAGATTTTCATGAGATTTGGAATCCTCATATATGTTTTATGAAATCTGTGTTTTATTCAATTTACTGCAAGTAGGGCTCTTTCTTCTTTCTACTCTACCCTTGAGCTTCCGGACCAACAACAATGTTCTGTGATACTTCTTTAGGATGATGAGAAGAAAATTTATTGTCAAAGATGCGGCAGATATTTGTAGATCTCATTTATATAAAGTTTATAAAATATTCAATTATAAACTTTTATTAGTTTTTTCTTTTGGAAGCAATCTAGGAATTATCTCTGGTCATCACATTACATCTAAAATTTCAACTTTAGTAACAATATCTTAGGACCTATTTGTATGTGTATGTGATTTGGAAACAAGCAGTTTTCAGAGGTGATTCTGGCTTTGGCCTTGTCAGTTATTCCCAGTGAGATGCAAAAACCATCTGGTGCTAAGGACACATACAGGATCCCATTGATATGAGGTCTACTTCATACAAAGCATGTGTTCAGCTTATTGAGTATTTTTTTTAATTATCTATAGTACATTTATTGTCTTTTTAAAAATTATGTGCAACAAACATCACTGTGTACACATTTGTTCTGACTGGGAAACTGGATATTTTTTTCATTAGAAATTATCTCCTAATGAAGTGAATAATTTAATATATAGATATACAAACTTAATAGATAGCTGGGACTAATATAATAGAATGTCATAATAAATTCGACATTTTATATATGTATAAGGCCCTATGTTCATTTTCTGATTTTAGAATAATGCTAATAAATTATAACAATAGTAGTTAGTTGTAATTTAAAGCTCACCACTTTTTACTATTGGTACGAAAGTGATCTTTGTGTTCAAATCTGTCCTGTTTCTGGTGTGTAATTTTTAATAAAGGGATCTTAATAATTAAAGTGTTGCAAGAAGCTCCATTTAAATGTGTCAGCCTGTTACTTGTCATCTTTTTAAGCTTAATAGTACATGCTTTTCTATTATGTTTTAAGTGAAAAATGATTAAAGTACTATAAAATTTATGTTCCTAAACTATTGTGATACTGAAAATTCAAGCGACCTCCAAATTAGAGCATGAAAACTCCTTAATTTGCAGCTTTAAGAGTGCATTTTAAAATAAGTTGTTTCAATTAAAATAAATTTTAAATAACGTATTGCTGTTTTGTTTGTTTATTTTGGGTTTGAGGGTTTTTACCAGATTTTATCAGGGCTTATGCCACGTACCTTTCCACACAAGACTTAATTCTGGAGTTCCTCTGAGTGCAATATGCAATACCAGAGATTCAGCTCATATTGGCCATGGACAAAGGAAGAGCTTTACCCACTGTAAAATTTTTTGTTTATTTTAAGAAACATTTTGTCTACTGCCATCCAATTTACATTATAAGATTTTAATATTTATTTTAATACCTCAGGCACATTAGTGATTTATGTCCAATTAAAATATTAATAAATTTCTGTTAATTCTTCATATATTTATTGATGCCAGAGAGATTACACAGGAGTCAAGGTACTTGTCTAAAATGCGACTGAGCCCATTTCAAACGGGTCACATATTGTCCCCTGAGCACATCTGTAAATAATCCCTGAGCACATAGGTTGGAATAAGCCCTAAAACTGCCAAGTAAGACCAAACACTAAAAAACAGTATTAAAAACATATCTAAATTAAGTATAGTATGATACTATTTAATATGAATTACTACCTTGTTCTATAAAATAACTTCAGTACAATCAAATTGTAAATGTAAAAGTCACTAGATTCATGTTAACTTAAAACTTTTACATTTTTGTTAAACAGAATTATAATGTGAGAAATTTCAAATTATGATCCAATTTAAATGAATAATGTTGTTTTAGAAAAATTAAAGGGAGGACCAGTGAGATAGTGCAGAGGGTAAGAGGCTTGCTGAGCATGTTGCCAAACAAGTTCAATATATGAACGCTCTATGGTCCCCAGAACTGTCAGGGATGGCCTCTGAGTTCAAGGTGAGATGTATGTTCTGAATACTACCCATCTAGACAAAGAGAATTTTCATAAATAAATAAATTAATTAAAAAAAAACAGAAGTGCTCTTTTGCCTTCATGTTTCTCTTTTGCTGGGTATCATTTTTATCATGCTTATAAATTAATAGATATAATTCTAGAAAAACTTAGAGGTTAACTAAGCTGTAACTTAATAATGTCTTAGCATCACCAATGGTTCCCAAAGGGATGAAACTTTTTTAATAAATCTAGAGTCATATTAAACCAAAAGTAGCCTGAGGCAAACTTAGAAGCTGGGATGAGTCCTTAGAGGTTTTAATTTATTTTGCCAAGGGTGTTTTTACACTGCTCATTATCTCTACCAACAGTTGCATTGAGCCCTTGAATTGCTGCTAAGACTTTGTGTGGGGTCTCCCAGTAAATTAAGGCCTAAGTCATTTCACTATATGAAAGCATTGGGGAATTCTTAAGTCATGGCCCAGAGTTGTTCATATATTACTGCCTTACGTTTTGTCAATCTACAAAGAACTTCTGGGAAAATTATAAGTAGTAGGGAGCCTTTGTATTTTCTGCTGAAAAGTATCTTGCAGGGGACTAGCAGTGGGACTGAGATGGAATAAGAATAATTGGGTAAAACAGGAAAAAATATCAGATATTGAGTTGATATGGAAAGTATTTCTTACAGAACAAGAAAGTTTTAAATGAAAGCACTTTTTTATAAAACTTCATATATGAATAATAATGATAATTATAAAAATAGAAATTATTTCTTTCTGAGCTCTTACTACTTCCCCATCATGAACTTCTATCATTACTGCTAATATTGATCTATATTATAAGGAACTAAAGTAATAGCTCTTTAAAAATTAAAAATTATATTTATTTGTTATATCTTTTTAAATTTTAACTATTAATTATGCAAAGTTATTTATATTTGGGTTTTAGATATACAATGTTTCTGGACCACAACTGTCAGACTTACTCCAGAAATGTTTCCCGAGTCCAATCCCATGAAACCAAAACAAAAGTTCATTTATTGGGACACTATAAACATCAGCATTCAAAAAGGTATTCTCTTGGAATTTCTATTTAGAATAGAAAAATGAAAATAAACCAAAGAAAGTCAATGAAAACTTTTCACCATTAGTGAAGTTAAGAGAGTAACAAGATGTGAAAGAAATAAAAGTAGAGATAAGGCAAACTTCAAAGGAACTGGTTTGCCCAGAAGCAAAATTTAAAAAATAATTCAAAGTAACTGGGAAGCAAAAATAAAAGACAAGACATGCTAAATTAGAAATAGGAAGATTTTATGTAAACCCTTTATCTAAATGGAGAATTTTTTATTTTAAAAAAATCTTATTTTCTTTTCTTTTTTTTTTTTTCAGGCCACACCTGTTTGATGCTCAGGGGTTACTCCAGGCTAAGCACTCAGAAATTGCCCCTGGCTTGGGGGGACCATATGGGACGGCACTGGGGGATCGAACCGTAGTCATCCTTGATTAGAGCTTGCAAGGCAGGCACCTTACCTCTAGCGCCACCTCGCAGGCCCTGAAATAATCTTATTTTCATTAATTTTATTTTAATAAGTTGGTATGCTATTTTTTGCCACTTCCAAACAATTTTCAGGAATTTTAGGTAATAAGAGCAAATGTACCGCCATGGTTCATGATAGCAAACTATATGTCATCTGCATCTCTCCTCTTGAGATGTGTATTTTTATGCTTTTATATTTTAACTCTAGGATGATTACCAGGGTTCTCTGCCTGTGTAGAAGTTTGTGCTCTCCCTTGAGCATGTCACTCTCTCTTTCGTATCCACTATCTCCCCTTTCTTTTTTCTTTTACTTTTTTGTTTTTGGGTCAGCGCTCTACGCTCAGAAATCGCTCCTGGCAGGCTCAAGGGACCATATGGGATGCGGGGATTCGAACCACTGACCTTCTGCATGCGAGGCAAAAGCCTTACTTCCATGCTATCCCTCCGGCCCCATTACCTCCCGTTTCTAAGTACCTCCAAATAAGACCTATTTTCACCTCAAACTTTTTTTTAGGTAAATTATATATTAACTATATATCATGTGTGCTTTTTCCAAATCATTTGCATATTTACTGGATACTTTTAATCATATGTGTTAGATTATGAACTTTTTCTTAATTTAAATTTTATAAAATATATCTCTATATTTAGGTTAGAGAATAAATAATCTCTCACCTCTTTTAATTATATGGCTTTGTTATTTACTTTTACAACTGTAAGTCAATTGAGGTTAACTTACATATGTTCTCAACTATAGATCTAATTTTAGGTTTTGCTAGGTGTAATTATTTTATTATTATTTTCACTGAGCTGGAGATTCTTGTGTTGTAGGCAGCCAACCCTGATTCAATCCTTGTCACCAATGTGGTCCCCCTAGGTACCACAAGAAGTGTTATCTAAAAAACAGCAAAAATAATCCTGGTGCACTCCCAGATATGTCACTAAAATGAAGAATGATAATAGTAATAACAAATAGATGAGATTAGTTTCGAATACAAAAACATATGAGCATAAAGATTTTTATTATTATTATTATTTTGCTTTATGTTTTTGGGCCACACCCGGTGACATTCAAGTATTACTCCTGGCTATGCGCTCAGAAGTAGTTTCTGGCTTGAGGGACAATATGGAAAGCCAGGGGATCAAATCAAGTTTTGTTCTAGGCTATCCGGGGCAAGGCAGATGCTTTACTGCTTGTGCCATCGTTCTGGCCCCAAAGCTTCTTATTATTTGAAAATTATTGACTGTATATCTTCTATAAATAGAAACTTCTTATGATAAAAGATTTGAATTATTGTGTAATTCATTTTCACAAAATATTGTTCACTATTAAACTATTATAATAAAACTTTTATAAAGAATCTTAATATTTGTATTCAAATAAAAGCAATTACCATGAAAATAAATGTGGCTGATTCTAATATTTCTTACTACCTAAAGTGGTAAAAAGTCCTCTCAAGGGGCCGGAGAGATAGCATGGAGGTAAGGCATTTGCCTTTCATGCAGGAGGTCATCGGTTCGAATCCCGGCGCCCCATAAGGTCCCCCGTGCCTGCCAGGAGCAATTTCTGAGCCTGGAGCCAGGAATAACCCCTGAGCACTGCCGGGTGTGACCCAAAAACCACCAAAAAAAAAAAAAAAAAAAAAGTCCTCTCAAGGTTAATTGATAGATACTACGTAACACTTGCTATTACTTAAATTCATAAACAGTTTGTTTTATAGTTACCTTTAGGTTATTTTGAGTAATGTAAATAAGATATTTTAAATAAAATATATTGCAATTTTGAATGACTATTATGTACAATAGAATAATACAACTTTGTTAAAGAGACAAAACCAAAAAAAGTAACAGAAAAATAGGATTATTGAAATACTGACTTCTCTGTAATCTTTGGTTAGTATCTGAATTAAATCCTAATAAATGAGACATTAAATTTTTAATCAATTTATGCTTTTCTGGATAAATATATTTACATAGTATTTCAAATTGATTTTAGCATTTTTATGATTTTATATTGGGATTGTTTTCTAGTTTTTTTACATCTAGCTGGACACATTCACAGCAGATACGAGCCCTGAATCACTTCAGTCATTTCCCTGAATGCAAGTGGTCTAGGTGGGAGAAGCGGAGACGTAGAAGCATATGTAAGACTATATTAATTTAAAACTTCTTGAATATCAGGAAATTTACTTTTGTATCTTGTCACTTTTCTTTCAGTATATATAATACTAAATTTCTGATACCAAATTAAATAATAAATACATTACAGATAGAAAATTAATAGAAACATGACATCTTATAAATTTAATTACATATTGTTACTCTTCTGTGGTTACTAAAGGTAGGTTATTTATGCTGTCGTCAGAGAGACAGAGTTTTCTGGTAAATTACAAAATTAAAGAGATTGCCTAAGACTAACATAGCTAGAGGCATGAAGACCAGACCTCTTTGAAATGTAAATTCTGAGCTCTTTCTAAGTAGAGAAATTGTTGGAGGAGGTGGGTGGATCTGTGAAGTGGAAACACTCTTCTGGAATCTCCCTCTGAGGCTCCTGTCAATAAATCTACAAGCAACTTAATAATCTACGTCATAGAAAAAAAACCCACTATTATGAGTAAAGTTCACTGTTATATTTTAAAATTTATACTTTTTATTATTTGAGATTTTGTATATGTCAACAACTAATTTTAAAAAGTTTGTTTTCCCCTTATCTTCCAATGTTTCTGATTCAATTTATTTTCTCATAATATATAGAGTATTGTCTTTGACTTATTAAGATGATATATCATCCTTGCATACCTAAAATGAATCTTTCGTGGTTACAGTATATATTCTTTTTGTTGAGTTTCTGAATCCAATTTGCTAGTGTTTTGTTAGGTATTTGGTCTGTAATTTTCTGTTGGTCTTTTTTTTGTTTGTTTTGTTTTGTTTATTTTTTTTGTCTCTGAATACTTTTGGTATAGGGATAATGTTTTCTTCAGAGAAAAATATCTTTGTGAGTTTCTATACTTGGATTTCCTGAAACATCCTGAAAAAGATTAGCAGTAGAACTTCTTTAAATATTGGAAGAACACTTTATTGAAAACAACTGAGTAAGGGCTTTGGTTTTGAAAAGATTTTGGATTATCATTTTAATTTCCTCTATAGTGATGTCTATTTATGTATTTTTAAATTATCTCGGTTAAACTTTGAGTTGTTACAGAAATTCAATAATTTATCAAGTTCTTCTAGGTTCTTTAGTTTTCTGGCATAAAAATTTTCAATGAAATCACTTGATGTTTTGATTTGCTTGGTTTCCTGTTAGAATATACTCTTTTTTGTTTATTATTAGTTAATTAGGTTTATTTTTCTCTCTCTGTGAGTCTCCCTAGAATTTTATTTTTTTTTTATCTTTTCAAAGAACCAACTTTGAAATAACAAATTTGATATCATTAATATTTTGGATTATATAAAATTTATTTATTAATTACTTCTCTAAATTTTATAATGCTTTTCATTTTTTCCTCTTGCCTGTTTTATGCTCCTTTTTTTTTTTAAAGATGTGTTCCTTTTTTCCTGTACAGTGCTTATTCATTATTTGTGTGAGTAATTTCTTTTTTCCCTGATGCTTGGATATGTTAACACCACTGTTGCTATGTTCCATAAGTTGTTGTACTTTGTGTCCTCATTCTTATTTTATTTTTCATGGAATCTTGATTTTCTATCTGACACACTAGTTGTTTCAATGGTGAATGTTTAATTTACAGGTCTTTTAGCTATTTCTCTGTTCCTGTTTGTGGTGAATTTTTATTGTTAACCCATCATAGTTCTAGAAGATAATTGATATAATTTATATTTTCTTAACTTTATAAAGGTTGTGAAGCACGTTATAACACTTTGTTTGGACTAAATACCAGGTGCATTGGAGAAGAATGTATATTCTACCTTTGGGGATTAAATTAAGCCTTATATGTATCTACAAAATCCCTTTTTCCATTATTTTCATCCACTATGTCTTTGGTGAGTTGTGTCTTGTTGATCTATGAAATGGTGGTAGAATGGTTTTGAAACATCCAACTCTGATTTTGTTGTTATCAATATCTTTCTTTCAATTTATTCACAATTATTTTTTTCTGCACCCTCATTAGGTGCATCTATGTTTAGAAGTATAAATTTTTGTCAATATACATATCACTTGATCCTTAAAAATAACCTTTTTTTCTCATAACATTTTTAATTCTGAAGTTGATGTTGTTTGATATAAATCTGTCCTTTTAGTGGGGGTTGTTTGCTTGAAATATTGTTCTTTACTTTTTGATTTTAAGTCTGTCTTTGCCCTTACTGTTCAAATGTATTTTTATATAAGGAGCAGAGAGTTAGATTTTCTGGTCCATTCTCCCACTCTGGTTCTTAGTTGGAGAATTTAAGACTAATGAGATCATCATAATAGAGTTTTGTAACAGTTTAGAAAGAAGTTTGGCATCTTATTGAGATATGTCTTACCTTAATGTAACCTTTTTAGCTCTTCATGTAGAGATGGTTTTGAGCCTAAGAAGCTCCTGAGCTGTTGATTATCTATGAATTTCTGTATATCTATATATCTATATATCTATATCTATATATATATATATATATATATACACACACACACACACACACATAGAGAGAGAAATGAGAGAAATGAGAAAGAAAGAGTACCTGACTCAAGAGAAAATGCAGGTTTCACCAAATGTTTATTCACCTCAGTACACATCCCAGTGTGCAAGAAGCAAAGTATGAAAGTATAGCTCACAAGAGGGGAGATACAGGCCACATGTCTTCAAGGCACCAAAAATTCAGGCAACACATATGGCCACAAATGAACACATATGTTCCAAATGAATACATTTTGATAAACTAAAAATGCTGTTGATTTTTTTAATTATGTGAACATTATTGCTTTTTAATATTGACTTATACTTGAATTTATGTTGGTATTGTATTATCATTCATAATGCTTGAATGACAACTATGATTTATAAAAAAGAAATTAAATTTATGAATGATTATAGGTAATATAGTGGTTAGTGCATATGTTTAGCATGTACCTTATTCAAGTTTAATTTTTCATTTTATATAATATCATGATATTTTTAGTAGTAGACTACTACTACTATTATTACTTCTAAGTAGTAGAATCCCAAGTCTCTTCTGAGTAGTATATATTCCCAAGGACTAGTAGATGTCTGGGGGATTCTCTGTCATTATTGAGCTTACTCAGATTATCCCTGACACTGCACTGTAGTGCTCTAGGAACATTGAGTCTTTGCATTTAACTGCCACTATTTTGGCCTAGAAATACTAGTTACCCCCTCCAATAACTTAAATGCACTTTTGTTATTTTATAAATATAAAATCCTTTTATCTTAGCTTATTTATCTTAATTCACTCTATGTAAATATAAATTGGATCAAATAATGTTATTCAATAGTAACATATCACAATTTTCCTGCTCTGCTTTTTATAATATTTCAAGTATCACGTGAAATATATGTTTTCACATCATGTTTTTTTTCATATATAACTGATCACATACCTTTTTCTAAAACTTAGCAGCTTAACTTAAATTCAACAGTAATACACACTTACATATAAGTACTTTCTTAACTGAAATCTGAGGACAAATATTTAGTTCATGAAATGAAACATATTGTAATAACTGTTAACTTTTCACAGTCGGAGCAAGATATTTGCATGCTGTCAAAAGAAATGAAAATTATAGTTACATATTTTGAAAAGATCAACTTTTTTCTCCCAAAGTCCTCATTTCCTTTTCTTCAAAAATATATGCAACACCTACATTACTCAGCCTCCAGGCATTTAAAGACACAAAATGGATATGACATATGATATGGAAGCAGAAAGGAGAGAGTCTATTTATGTCTATAAAACTAGAAAAAGGATAGAAATAGTCAATATGGTTATCTTTATATTTTATTATACAATTTTTAAGTTTGAATGGGTAAATTTCAAAAAGTTGAGTTTAGAGGATAAAGAATACTTCTGATACTTATGATTTAGTTGTCCAGGAGAAAGAAGGTCATTTTAGTCTTTAGAGGAAGTCACTGAGTATTTACAGAATTTGCTAGCTTCTAAAAAGATTATCTTCTTAATATACTGACAAAATCATCACTATCTTATCATTAAAAAAATTAAATGGTATAATTGAGATACTAAATTATAAATGCTAAAGGTATTAAATCACAGATGACCTAAAATTAGTTTAAGCAGCCTTATGAATATAATCATTTTACAATGGGACCTATATCAGCTATTTTCTTATCACTAGATATGCCTGCAGTGTTTGTGCTGACTTCTAGACAAGATCAAGATAAGATAAACTAGTTAGTGATTTATATTGCACTGGTAAAATTTTGAAGCTACCTTGGAGTCTAGACTAATTGTTTGTACTTTGTTTAATTACTTGCAGAACTGGGTTTTAACATCTTGCTCGATTTGGTTTAAAAATAAAGTTTGGGAATCTCAGATCCAACTCAGAGGCAACATATCAATGGGTACTGATGCTTTAAAATCTCATATAGTATTGAGGATGAATAGGAAAAGAAGCTAGTTCCTAAATTCACAAGTATTCAGGCATTTACACTACAGTTCTTTTTTTTTTCACTAGTACTATCCTTTACATTCATTAAAAAATTGGGGCCGGAGAGATAGCGTGGAGGTAAGGCGTTTGCCTTGCATGTAGAAGGTTGGTGGTTCGAATCCCAGCATCCTATATGGTCCCCTGAGCCTGTCAGGAGCAATTTCTGAGCATAGAGCCTGGAGTAACTCCTGAGCGCTGCCAGGTGTGACCCAAAAACCAAATGAAAAAATAAAAAAGATATAGTCTGGGGGTCAAAGAGATAACACAGCAGTAGGGCATTTTCCTTGCACGTGGCCAATTTAGGTTGAACCTTGGTTTGATCCTCAGCATCCCAGATGGTTCCCCACACCACGAACAGTTTTTTGAGTGCATAGCTAGGAGGAACCCTGAGCATCACAGGGTGTGGCCCAAAAAGCAAAAAAAAAAAAAATTTTTTTATATACTTTGTTCAATCTTTTTGACTTTTTTCAATTATTTGTCCCAATATAGTCATTGGAATGTTACATTTGATTATAGTTTACTAATATACTTAAGAAAATAAATATATGCACATATCTCAATTCTGAGAATACTCTATTTTATTTTTAATAAGTTAATATTTTATAGTTAAAATATTTTAGTCATTAATATATGATATTTTATGATTCGGTTCCCTCAAAACTTTCAAAACCATAAACTCCATCAAAATACTCATTTTATCTTACCATTGCCAAAACATATTTTAACACAAGCTTTTACAGTATTAATTCATAATTATAAACTAAACAAAGCATGCTAAAGGGTTTATACATTTCTCCTGAAATACAATTTAGTGAATAAATTTAGCAGGGACTTTTTATGTTGTTGTTGAGATACAAAAATGCTTTCTTTCTTTCTTTCTTTCTTTCTTTCTTTCTTTCTTTCTTTCTTTCTTTCTTTCTTTCTTTCTTTCTTTCTTTCTTTCTTTCTTTCTTCTTCTTTCTTTCTTTCTTTCTTTCTTTCTTTCTTTCTTTCTTCTTTCTTCTTTCTTTCTTCCATTCTTTCTCTTTTTCTCTTTCTTTTTTATCTCTTCTCTTTTTTCTTCTTTTTTCTTTCTCTTTCTTTCCTTCTTTCTTTTTCTTTCTTTCTTCTTCCTTTTTCTCTCTTTTTCTCTTTTTTCTTTTTTCTTTCTCTTTCTTCTTTCTTTCTTTTTCTTTATTTATTCTTTCTTTCTTTTTTATTTTTATTTTTATTTTAACCATAGTGGCTTACATATATTTCACAATAATATTTTAGGTTCATATTAACATTGAATCAGGAGATTCCCATCACCGAATTGTCCTTCCTCCACCCCTTTTACCATCCTGCCTCCCATATCCCATATCTCTCACCCTCATCCCCTCCCAGGCTGCTAGAATGAGTGGTCCCTTCTGTGTCTGGCTTACTACTCAGTGATCATACAACTATTTGGTCTTGGTACCCTCCATTATTTCCCCCTCTATTTGGGAGGCAGGACTAGATAGTTCAAGTTATGTGATTGTGTTTGAAGAAGAGAAAAGCAATAAAATTTTAACAATTAAATAGATGATTGATTTTTAATTTGCATACAAAATGCTATAGAAATGTATTAAGTGAGGGGCCAGAATGATTACACAGCGGTAGGATGTATGCCTTTTATGCAAACATCCATGATGGACCTTAATTCAATTCTTGGCCTCCCCAGAGCCAGGAGCAATTGATTTCTATGTGCATAGCCAGAAGTAACCCCTGAGCGTCACAAGATGTGGCCCAAAAGGATAATAAAATAAAATAAAAGGATTAAGTGAGCCAGAGCAATAGCTTGGCATAAAGATATTTATTTGCCTTGCATGCGGCTGACTAGGGCTCTATCCCTGAAATCCCATATGATCCGTCAATTTTCTCATGATTAATTTCTAAGCACAGACCTAGGAATAACTCTTGAACATCATGGGCATGTCCCATAAAATGTATTAATTATATCATAAATTTCATGCAAATATATTTTTCTATAGCTACTGTGCTTGTTGAGAGACCATTTATATACTTTCGAATGGACTTAATGCGGGCAGTAGTTCTGGGGTGACTCACATAGGAGAGGAGAGAGGTGGCAGCCTCTAGAAGGGACTCTACCTCCTCTCTTTGAAAACCCTAGTAGCAGCTGGGTAGATCTATGACTCATCAAGACTGTGGTAAGCCTTTCAGGCAAAGACAACAAGGCCCATTATCTCCACTACACAGCCTTTAAGCAGCATCTGATTTTCATTTGTACTTACTCCTACCACTTGATTTCTTGAGGAGCCATGAACTCAGATTGGAGGGAAGACTGCTCTTTGCAGAAAAATGAAGGTCAGTCCTAGACCTTACCCAGGCCTTTCAGATCTCTCACCTTCTCTCACAGAAAAAATAAAATTCATGTGGAGATGAGCAGTTATGTAAAAACATACTTTATTTTGAAGAATTAAAGTAGGGGTGGGAGAGGATAAAAAGAGAATAACATGCTGTCCCTTGAGTACTGGCTTCTCCAAAGGCAGAAAGAAATCCCTGTTATTTCCCAGAGTAAAATATGAATTATCTCAAGAAGGAGATATAATTAATATGTGCATGCAGACACCATGTGCATGAGCTGTCTGCTATTCTTCTGTTGGAGTTGATTTTTAAGTATCTTCTCCCCTACTTGGATTTAGATAGGAGTCCTGTTATCAGGGAGTCCTCTTATTGCCAGTGGGTAGTTGATGATCTTTTCTGATATTCCTTTTCTGCCCTTTGTTCATCCTCTAGCTTCTCTCAGTAGGGGTTCCATTCTTTGCTGACCCTTCAGTGGTGCAAGGTAAGATTTATCAATGACAGAGTATCTCTTCCCAATCTTATCTCTTGGTTTATTATATTTCAAATATTCATTGCATGGGAGGGTAGAGAGGTGGAGGGGTGGAGAGATCCCTTCCCTATATGCCTGCCTGTCCCTTCCCCTGCCTACTCAGAATAATAATGAAACAAAAACAAAAAATTAAAAATATAACAGTATTATTGGCATATGCAGTAAGATATTTCTTTAAAAAATTGAAGATACCAGATATAGATAACCATTATTAACCTACAAAATTTTAATTATCATGAAATTAAATATCCACATATTTGAGTTTATTAGATTTCTGTATCAACCAAGCTTATACTCTCTTTCACCAATTTAACTGGTTTGTATTATTAGTTAAATATATATATATATATTTAAGTAAAAAGTATATGTAGTGAGTTAGTAATGAATCTTCCATTTATTGACTGAACACATTAATATGTGAGGCATAACTGATACAAAGAAATTAAAAGATTCAAACTCTAAGGCAAAGATACTTATCATTCATTGCCTAATTTTTCCAGACATAAAAAAGCCTCATTAAAAAAAAGTCACATTTCATCTATTCTTTCTTTTTTCTTTTTCTTATTTTGTTTTTCGACACCGAGCGGCTCTCAGGGGTTCTGCATTCAGAAATCACTCCTGGCAGTGATTGAACTGGGGTCTTCCACAAACTAAGGCAACAGCTCTACATGCTCTGATATTTCTCTGGCCCCTCTTCATTTTTAATTTTTTAAAAACGTTATAGATCAGATAAGGTATACCTCAGTGTAAGTTGAGGTGATTTTATTGTTCCTTCTGGCACCTATTTAGTTGTTATTTGAAGTTTTCTTCTCTGCACTTTTGCTCTATAGGAATAAAACAAAACAAAACAACATAAAACAAAACTCACTGTTTTGAGAAGGTTGTCTTGAGGACAAGCATCTTCCATCTTCCAACTTGTTTTATAAGTAGCTAATCAGACTTTCTCTCAATCTAAAGAGGCACCTTGTCTGACCTTTCGTTAAGCTTCCACTGGCAGTGGAAAAAAATCTTCCCAGTTACTATATTAGAGAATAATGTAAGTAATCCACATATTTCTGATGTTATAAAATCTCTATAAAACATCAAGTATTTGAAATTAAATGCATGAAGGGATCAATACTTCAGGACTGAAACTCCTTATTAATTTCCAACACATAAAATGTATTAGTTTTAGCAATTGACTTTGGAAATAGTTTTAAATAATGCAAGATTTAATAATTTTGAAAACACTAATGTTTCATAATAAAGGGAAATATAACCAAGAATCAAGTCACTAAAAGAGATATGCCTAAATATATGTGCTTAAAGAAAGCATACATAACATCGTATTACAATGCAACACTGATCACTGACGGGGATTAAAAAACAGTTGCATATAAAATAATATATTTTTTGTATTCTAGATAAAAACTTACTTTCTTATCAACTGAAGTTATTTGCTATTCCTAGTACTGTGGGTCTTTTTTCTATAATAACAACCATCAGTTATCCACTTAATATAAAATTCTTCCTTGAGCCATGTCTAACTCAATATAATTGAAAATAATTTTTGGTCAATTGAAAGTTTCAGCCCAGGCAACAATTGTATGCTATGAAGAAGAATGCAATTCCCCTAAGCTAAAGCCCTGAGAAGCCTAAGGCTTAAATACAATGACGGGTATTTTTTCTCCGCTTTGTATTGTTTCTTGCTAAAATAGCATGCTTGTCAAGCCTTCTAAATGTGTAGATCGATAGACAGGCAGGAAGGCTTTCAGCTTGATATGTCACCGAAGTTGAAGGCATCAGCTCTAGTCACAGTTTCCTATCTTGGCATATTTGGTTTCAGAGGTATCAAAACTCACTAGGCTTTATTGGACACACGTTAAATAAAAGCAGTTGATGTTAATTGTAATAATGAAAATGTATTAAATGAATGTATAAATATGAAAACATTTTTCTCTCTTTTAGTTATCTGTTTTAAAGAATCATAAATCTTTATATAAAAATAAAGAAAAACTTTGAGAATCACTTATCACAAAATGAAGGAGACATTATTAACAATGACACCTAGTGGTAAAAGAGCACTGACAGAATAACTACATTAAAAAAAAGATTGTCAAGGGTGAACTAAATGCAAATATATAGCTGATTTTCAATGATGCACCCTTGAAACTTATGTAAAGTTATATAGCAATATTTGTGCCATAAATAACTTTCAACATAATAAAAATTAATTTGTCTTATCTTGGCCTGTTAAATATAACAATGTTATTTTTCATACATGTTGAAATATTTAACTTAGTTCACATGTGTTTATCAAAGTTTATCTGTGGACTTACTATGTAGTAAATAATAGAGTGATAGTTTAATATAAAAAAGTTAGTCATTCATTGTAAAGGTCAGAAACATCTGCCTTTGGATTGATTTTTGCGTAAATCCCTTATCTATAAATATTTGAAAATGTAAGGAATGAAAGAAAGAACACCATGGAAGTAACAATATTCTTAACATAATATACAGGTTTATTTTCATTCTGAAATATCAAAATCATTTCTATGTTTATGTGTGTATAATTATGTTGTCATTTGTAATCAAGGAAAATAAGGATGGAACTCATTGTCATTTCAGTCATAGTAGGCTCACAATCACATAGGAGAAGTAAAAATATGAACAATAAAATTATAATATTTATGTAAGCGGCAGAAGATGAAGGGATGACAGTATCTAAGTGTAATGAGAGAAAGAATCACCATGAAGGTTATATTTGAACTTGGTTTTGTAAATGATCAGCAGTTTGACAAATGTTGACACATGTCAGGAAGGAAACAGGAAGAAGAAAGAACACTATACTGTCAGAAGGCACAGGCAACAACTTAAATCTTAAAAATAAAAAGAATGTGATAGGACAGGTTATGAAGGAAGGAGAAATGAGTGTTTCAGTGAAAAGGAAGAGTTCCAGTTCATTAAGAAATAGTTCAATTAATTGGTCATTTTGAATCTCACTTTTCATAAAGATACCCAGTGAATATAGGTAATGGCTATTAATAGGATGGCTAGTGTAGGAGAAAGTAGGAAATAAAAGGAAGCCCTCAGTAGACAATTCCTCTATCTCCTCACTATGCCCAGAACTACAGGACATCAGAGGCATGTCCATGTTTCTGGTGTCACAAACTAACAGAAGCCAAGGTGACAGTGATTTGCTGAGCGGTGGGCAGTAATAATCTTAGAAAGGCACAGTCAGTGACAAATCGTAGAGAGGCAAGCTCTGTTGGAGGATGAGCTGGAGCTGGGAACTGGCATTTATGGGCTTGAACTGTAATGTAGAGAGGATTGTGCAAGCACAACGTAATCTAAGGCAGATCCTCTGAACTCCATGTTCTTGGAAATGGCCCTAATCAGGAAGCCAGATGGCAAGTTTGATGGCCTCTAGCTAATGCATGAGCTGATAAGAAAATGTGCCTTAGATTCTACTCCCAGAAAATGATGAATGCCTATGTTCACTGACAATTTAGGACCCGAAAGTCTCACTTTGTTTTTGTAATTATATATATATATATGCATATCTATGCATATATATATATATGCATGATGCCCATTGATTAAAGAGTTACATGCTGGATATTACAGTTCCTGTCTCTTTTATCTGAGCTACTTGACATCCCAGGTACCATATTCAATAGAGATGTAACAAAGTCCCACCAAGTTAGAATTGCAACTGCAGATTAGATCAGGAATAAGTTGATTGGACAGAGAACAGCAAAGGACTACGACCAAGCCATCAGTGGAAAAATAGTAGGTAGGCCACTTACTTTCATGTAGCTGACTCGATTCACATGGCTGATAACCCATATAATCCCCAGAGTTTAGTGTCAGGAATAAATTCTGGGCACCACTAGCAATGACCCCCAAACAAATAAAAAGACAAGTACATCATACTCTGGTGGTGAGCACATTGCAGAGATAGGACTAGAACTTCATAATCTGAAGCAGTTAGAAAATGACAGGAAAAATAATGTACATGAGTACAAAAGAGGCCTGGACTTTGGGGAGTGACTCAGAAACATCCATTTCAAACTGAACATTCAATATCAATTTCACAACCATTAGAAATTTGCATGCAAATATTTGTTACAATACTCAAAAACTCATAAGTTCATGTATAAATCTGTCACAGCAGTAGCAAATCTACCAGACTACTTTCAGATTCCCGTATATGCAGGTATTATGTTTTGCCAAAATTCAGACATTTAAAAAATTTATTCATGTAGAAAAATTTTTTAGAAAGTGGCAGATTATATAGAACAACAGGTAAAGTTAAATATATAGTTTTTTTCTTTAACAAATTTCTTTTGAAAAATTCATCTTTGTACTGAAATTACTAGACCTAATATTTATTGCAAATATAATAATGAATGATACCTAACAAATAATAACATATCACTTTATTTATTTTCAAGCATACTTTTAAAAAAATAATTGTATTGCAGTATAGCTTATTGTAAACATCAGATATATTTGTAAGTATAATTTATTAAATTTTAAGTAACCATAATCAAGAAAATAAATATATTTATAACTTCTAAGTTTTTTACTTTAACTAATATGCATTCTCTAAGATTTTTAACTTAAAATTTTAACTATAGGCATATATCACGTTAGACACTATACAGGTACCAAAATAAACACAACTTTAATAACTGAGACTTTATACTCCTTACATATTCCCCTTCTTATTCAATTTATATCTCATTGTGTTAGGTTCACTACTTATAAACATTATGTAACTACACTTATGCAATTATTTGCATTTTTTGTGACAGCTTAGTTCACTTAGCTTATAGAGTTCCAGATTCATGCATGCTTCTTTAAAAAGGAGAATCATAATACATTATATTTATATACAAAATTGTCTTTATATTTTCCTAATAATGGATATTTAGTTGTTTATATGTTTTGGCTATTATAAATTAAACTTCTATGAATAGAACAGAAAGTATGGCAATGGATAAAATGTTATTCATGAAAAAATAGAGTATATATTAGAGTAGAGCAACATAGATATTTAATCTCATTTCTACTTTACACTTCTGTTATATGTGACTTAAATCTATCACTGAAACATAATTTTATCATAAAGAAAAAAATATATTTTGCCTAAAGTGAAATCTAATTAAAACAGTTATATTTTGTATCAAGTGGTAGCATGATCACTGACAATTTTTGTTTGCTTTTTTTTGTTTTGGCCCAGCACCCAGTGATGCTCAGGAGTTACCCATAAGCTGTGCTCAGAATTTACTCATGGCAGGATTTGGAGCCATATGGGATGCCAGCGACTAAACCCAGAAAATGCCCTACCACTATATTACCTTGGTCTCCGAAAGAGAAAATTTTAGTGATTTTACTGCCAACTATTTTACTGTGTCATAAGTAAGATGTATTCTAAAGACAAAAGTAAAATTATAGTGGAATCTAAAACTATTCTGTAATCTGTTTCATTTGTAATTTTTCCTATAGTATTAAAATATAAATAATCAATTAATTTGATTTGATTTAAAAATCATAGTATAAAATAAACATAAATATATGATTATTAGTTAAGTGAAAACCATGAAAAAGTAAGGACTGATTCTGCTAGACACAAAGTTCTGTCTACAATATAAAACTAGACTGTTTTTTTTAAATATATAATTAAAGAGGCTTAAATCAAATAATGTTCAATCTAAGGGTATCATGTATATTGGATTAGCACTCTAATGCAGGGCCAATCCTTTTAATAAAGGAATTAGAATAAGGCCTGCTTAATAGGTGTTATTAAAATATGATTGCCTGGAAACCAGAGACATAACTCAAATGATCAAAGTGCATGAACTGCATAGAGGAACCTCATTTCAGCACACATTGTTTCACAGCACTGACATATGTAATCCAAGATCATGTGTCACACATAGCTTCAAAGCACTTTGTTTTGAATAGCTGTTATTTCCAAAAAACAAAAAACACATCATGAGGTTATATTGAAAAATCATATTTTACTTATTAGGAATAAATGTTATAAATTAAAGACCAAGTATGAAGATAGATTGGAATCTCCTCTGAGATCATTTAAAGGAAGCAAAAACAAAATCACAGTAAAGATGATCAGATTTATAACTGTTCAACTGAGTTTAAATATAAGAGGACTTAATATAATTTATTCTTCTTAATTTTGTGTATATTTAATAATTAATTTAAGAGTTAATAATCTCTTGATAAGTTTTATTTTATTTTTTATTTTTTAAAAGGGAGTGTGAATGTAATTCCCCAATACCATAAACTATGCAGCAGAGATTCCCAATATAAAAATCTAAAACTTGGAGCCTTTACAATAGCACAGTGGTAGGGATTTTTGCCTTGCATAGGGCCAACCCAGGATGGACCTGGGTTCAATCCCTGGCATCCCATATGTTCACCAAGCCTGCTAAGAGTGATTTCTTAGCACAGAGCCAGGAGTAACCCCTGAGCACCTCTGGGTGTGACCCGCAAACAAAACAAAAACAAAAACTAAAACTTCTTGCTTCAGTGATAGTGCAATGTATTGGATCCAGGAAAGTGGTAAAGTCATGAAGTTATGAGTTTACTAGTCTTTAATGCCTCCAATTGCTCCGAACTCAGTATTTCCAGTCAAACTATTTGTACCAGACAGCTTTGCTCTGATTTTCCAGGCTGCTAGCAACTTCTGGCTACAAAGCGGACACTTCTAAATCTCACAGCTGAGGAGTGACTCCCAGTGAGTACCAGATTTGTAAAACAAACAAATAAAAAAAAAAAGCTATATGTATTAGTAACACTATTAAAAAGTGCAGTTATTAGTAAGTACATGTGTGAGCCTGGCAAATCCCAGATGGAAGCCCCTTGAGAGTATTCTAATCAGAATATGTCTGAAGACCACACCTAAAAGATCATATTCCCTGGGGAAGATGCATATCAGTACTATCATTAAAGAAGAGCATCTCCAAGCAGCACTGTGGCTGAGAGTAAGGGTACATGAGAACTAAGCATGTGAGCAGGTACATTTAATTGTGTTTGCAAAGCTTGTTGTCACAGAAACAAAAAAAGAGAAAGGTGAGGAATGATACACTTATATTTTTTTCAGTAAATAAGCTTTTAAAGTAAAGTTCCTAAACTGTATATATATAAAAAAATTCAGATTTTAAACACCAATATGTTCAAGTAACATTGCTTCTCACCATAACTTTATGCCCTTGAAGGGCATGATCATATCCAAGCACTGCTAGGGAGTACCTCTGCAAAAACAATGTTTAAATACTTCAAGTTTCTTAAAAGAATATGAACATTTAAAAGGTAAAATAGGACATGATTTATTATTACTTACTTTCTTTCACTTAACAAATATGTACAGCAATAAATACAAACAAAATAAAACCACGTGGAAGGCAGGACCATTCACTTAATTCTAAGTATAAGCTAAATCATTTCTGGGTCGACAGATAATATCTCATTTACTTTTTTGTACTGTTTTGTATACTAAACATTCCCTTTTAAGTGATTTGTTTGTTCATTGACCACATATAGTTGTGCTCCTGGCTTATTCCTGGATCTTTGTCAGGCACCATTTCTGGCAGAGTTCAGGGAACCACATTTGGGGTTCTAGGGCTTAAAACTGAGTAGATCATGGGTGAGGAAAGCACCTGGATGGCTTATCACTCTGATCCCATAATTGAATTTAATTATAGACTATAAATATAAAAAAGAAATATAATTTTAGAAGTGATAAACTACTTTTGGAGTTTTACTAGCTTCTTTTCTGACTAAACTTAATTTAAAAATAAATTATTGATTTCTGGTTATTGTTTTTCAAACTCACAATAATGAATTTAAGCCATGGGCATGAAGTAAGCAAAGGTCATCATAGAATATGAATCATTTAATGAAGAAAAATCAACTATCGAAATCAGCCATTGATAGTTGTGAAAGAAAAGAATGATTCGGAAGATCTGGTATACTATGCTATTCTTGAGTGTATTCATACACAATATAATGGTCACCAATAAGGTGACCACAATGAAAGCTTAAGAAATTGAAAGAACAAACCAGGCTTTATCAGGAATATATTATTTTCAGGCAGCATAAACAAGGCACGGTCTCACACAAAGATGGAAGTCACTCTGACACAACTGCTGAATAAAAAAGAGGCCAGTTTGTCCAGAACAGATAAAGTCAGCTGAGCAGCATGCAGCAGACAGATTAGATGGTTATCCAGATGATCCAGATGCTGCCTGATGAACAGCATGGCTGATAAGAGCTCACATCCATACCAAGAGGGACAGATTTTAAGTGCAGAAGCAAAATGCTATAGCTTCCATGTAAAAATATATATTTAATTATTTAAATAATGATTTAAAAAATTAAGTAGGTTGTTGATGTTCCTAAATTCTATAACAAGTTTCAATATTCCATTTTATAATTCCAAAGTTCTCTGTTCTTTGAAAATTCTTGCATAAACCTCTCTTTTCGTCTACAAATTTTAATTTCATCTTTCTCACTATTTAAATGATTAATAGTTTCATTGTCACATTTAAACTTTGAGATTTTCTGATGAGAACCTGCATCTCCACCACATAGATAAATTTATATTAGGGGAAAAATCCTTATATTTTGCTATTTTTTTTTATAATTTGTTAAAAATAAAATAAGTCATTTTCCAGTATCTCAAAAATATATTCATTCATCATTTGTACTTTAAAGTTCCTTGTCACCTTTAACGTTTCTCTATAATTAATCTATAGTATCATGGCAATATGAGGTCATTTTTATGCAAATATATTATCTATATAGATAAATATATATATGCACTTAAGTTTTAACATTTATAAATTTACTAATTAAATATCTTTTTTGGTGTTTTTTGTTTGTTTGGGCCACAACCGGTGATGCTTAAGGGTTACTCCCAGATATGTGCGCAGAAATCGCTCTTGGCTTGGGAGACCATATGGATGAGATAACTGGGGATTGAACCCAGGTTCCTCCTAGATCAGCAGCATGCAAAGTAAATGCCCTACCTGCTGCCCTATTGCTCTGGCCCCTGTATTTTATTTTTTGTTTGTTTTGTATTGTTTTGTGTTTTTTGTTTGATTGTTTTGGCCCATACCCGGTGACGCTCATGTGTTACTCTTGGATATATGCTCAGAAATCACTCCTGGCTTTGGGGGGATGATATGGGATACCGGGGGATCGAACTGCGGCCTGTCCTAGCTCAACTGTGTGCAAGGCAAATGCCCTAAAGCTGCGCTCTCTCCCACCCCTGAACATCTGTGTTTTTATTTTAAAATTAAGGGCAATAGTACATTTTATTTTCATTTCATTTCAGTACTGGACTGATTCCAGATTTTATTATACATTGTTTTCATTGAGGTAAAATTATTTTATATAAATGTGCATATATTATGGTTATAATTTGAAAAAAATTTCTTTAAATATCTATCGTCATATTGGCCAACCAAGTACTGATATTTCTCTATCACAGTTCATTAACAGTCATTTGTAGTACTCCTTCACCATCCCCATATCTCAGTTCTGTGCTCTGTCAATATTTCTCTATTTCCTTACTCTTTTCTGTATGTTTCACATACAAATTAGATAATTTGATAGTTGTCATTCTTCTGACTTAGTTCACTTAGCTTGACACCTTCCATTTTATCTCATGTTAGATATGCAATATTCATATTTTTATTAAGTCTGCAGAGTTTTTCTTGAAAAAAAATACTACTTATTCTACATATATTTCCTTGAAAATAAACTACATATTATCTTCTATCATCTGTATGAGTGCTTGAATGTTGGTTATTTAAGTAAGTAATTTGCTCCCACCTCCATATCCTATATGGCAGCATGGTGTAGCAATAGATGTAATTAATATTTTCAAATTATTTATATATATTTCAAATGTGAAGAAAAATGGATGTAGATTTTTAAGAGTGTGAAGAGTCAATGATATTAGATGCTGTTAAAGCCCAATTATAATTCATCTGAATAGTATTTGCATAGTCCTGACAGCTGCTATGATCTAGTATTTACTGGAGACTATGCAAAATATTACCCCCTGTCATCTCACTTAAAATTGTGATAACTCTGGGAATATCTTATATATTACATTTTCTAAAGATTTGTGCATAGAAGCTCCCACTGCTCCAAATTAGATAATCTTAGTCTAAGGTTTATCAGTGATGGTGCACATTTTAAATACAACACTGCACTCACTCATATATTGATACCATAATTTATTTCTGAGAAAAATTTTACATAGATTTATGATGTTTGGTTTGAGTAGAAAACTAGAAAGTTCATTTAAAGACATTGTTACTTATAATTTGAAGAAATGAGCTTTTATTAATTGACTCTAGTCATAATACATTCAAGTTAAAACTAATGGGACATAACTGACATGATGATGAAGTATAACATGCTCTTGAGATACATAAACTATACTGTCATTACATGTACAGTAAACAGTGATAGAGTTTAAAAGTTGAGTTCTAAAGCAACCCAATTTGGTGGACAATAAAATGATGAGATTCTAACATACAAAACATAAGTATTGGCCAATGACTGAGAAGGATTATAAAAAGTAAAACTTGACCTGTTGAGCACTCTGATTAATGTAATTTTAACAAAACCCCTTATATTTTCTGTTCATAGTAAAATAGTGTAACAGCTGAGTAGTCACTAATGAAGTTGATAGTGCTAAAACCTTAGTGTGGTTTCAAAGTAAATGAGACAATAATGGACATAAGGGAGAATAAAATGAGGAAAACTGTTGAAATAAATATATTAAAACATTTTAATAAGATACATAAAATATGTTAAAATATATTATTAAGCAGCATCAAGAGAAATATTTAAAACATAGAAAATAATACTAAGTAAAAAAAAAAGCATAGACTAAAACAAAAGCTCCATTATAAAAAGAGAAAGTTGGACATTTTCAGAGGTACTGTCCTACTTTAGAACACAAGTCTTACACTCAGAAAAATAGATGCACTTACCTTGTTTGGTCATTATAATTGGAATAAAGACATGTTTTTGTAGAAAAATTATATATCTATAGATTAGTGGTAAATAATTTAAAGCATCCTTTCTACTTTTCTTTTTCAAGACAATTAAAAATTTAAGTATGAGACTGAGAATGATGTTGGATATAACATCTTGTTTGATTTGAATAGAATAAAGGTCAAATGAATTGAAATTTAGTTTGGCAAAAAATAAATAAAAAGATAAATTATGTTGAATTCCAAGAACAAACAGTCTTCACCAGCGGACATAAAACAAAAAATAATTTTAATTGTCTATGTCCATCTATTGATATAGCATAGAATGATATAAGGGAATGTAATAAATAAGATAAAAACACAAAGAATTTTGGAGATCATCAAAAAGTGGTTATCTTAGAAGGCTATGAAAATAAATCTATGTTCAAAGAGAAAGATTTGAAAAAACTGGTTATGATGGAATGACAATACAATCAATGAGTGTATATATAAAAGACATTTGAGCCTTTTATATTTGAAGAATTAGAAATAGTAAAAAGATAGCACAGTGGAGCCATAGCACAGTAAGTAGGACAATTTTCTTGCATGTTGTACATGTGTCATCCTACATCCTAAATGTAGGATGCAATTCCTGGCATCCCAGGGGGCTCCATGATCCTGTCATGTGTAATTTCTGAGAATAGCCCCCAAAGAAAAATACAACAACAAAAAATAAGAAATAGTAAAAAAAATTGAAGATTTTTAAATTAATTTTTGACATGGCATAATTAATAATATTAAAGATGATAACTATAATAAAGATTGCAAATGTGCTAAAAAGTCATCCATGAATTAGTAGAAGACTTGTGTATAGTGTTTAAAGACTCCTTATATTTTAAACATTGATTTTGATATAAAAATAAGATAGCTATAAAAACGTGAGAAGGAAAAAATCTGTTTAAGGTGCCCTGGAGTGGAAGATCACTTGCACAGCAACTGGCACAATATTTTCTGAGTAGAAATAGTCACTGAACTTGTTCACATTGCTTCAGCTAGAGCAAGATATATGAGCCACTGTGAGATTAAAGGCAGAGAAGGCTAGAAAAATTCTTGCCAAAGGTTTTAAATGGTGTGCTTATCATGAGGGTATAGACTGACAACATTGACAGCTCCAGATCTTGTATGGGAAATCTATTTACTTCAACCTCACCTGTCATCGACTTCTCAGCCACTTCCCAGCTGATAAAAACTCACATTTTCTCAGGCATCAAGACTGGCAGGTTTAAAAAAGGGATTTAGATTTTTTCAATAAAATAATGAAAGTTCAAAGCATTGTACTGGCACCTTTGTTTCCTGAAGATAGATATATTTTTGCCTGCAAGATTTGGGTACAGAATAGAGCTTGTAATAAACTAGAGGGAAAAGAGCTAAAATATCGTTTCAACAGAAGTTAGGACATTTGCCGCACCCCCGCATACCACTTAACTTACAAATAAACAATCTAAATGATCTATATTAATTAGTCATTAATTTTTGCATATCTAAAGAAATTACATATAATTATTGTATTTTTGTAATTTATGATTGTCTGACAATTTGATTTCACTTTAGTTTTATTGTCTATATAACAAACAAAATAAAAAATGTATCTTCAACAAAAACAGTAAAAAAAATACCTAAATTCACTTTTTTAAATGTCTCTAAATATGATTATGTGTAAGTAGATGCTTGATACTAGAATTGCAACTTTTCTAAAACTAGGTATTTTAATATGGTGGAAGAAAAGAACCATTATAAACTTACTCTGTGAAAACTCTTGATAAACAAGATATCTAATTTTGTCCTCCTCATTTTCTCTCATTCATTTGTCTCATTCTCATTGTCCTCTTTCTCATTGTCTCTCATTCTTTCTCTCCCTTCCCACTTTTAGGCTTATAAGATTAATCACTCTAAAAAAAGTGATATCAAGAATAAGCAACATGACCTGTATTTGTTTTCAGTGTCTATTCACTGACATTAATCAATACCTCTTGTGACTTTTTATCCTAAAATGTCAATATTCAAGTCTTTTTATAAACAAATAGGTTGCTGAAGAGCTTCAAAGTCCTAAAACTTTTTCTATAAAAATTCCTTTAGTTCTTTATTTGATATACATGGATAAAACCTAACTTATTGTAGACAAGATATTCATGCTCAGTGATACTTCTAATAGACAATACTTCCATTGTATATACAGCATATAGCACAAATATTTGCTTGCTGGTGGACAATCAATATATCAATTGAGTGAATGTATGTGTACAAATGCTTTCCAAAAATAATTTTTGTGCAACAAAGTAATTCATGAAGCATATTCATCTTGTTTACACATTTGATCATTTGTTCCCCAAAAATTATTAATACAAAAAATGATAAAATTTTCCTCATTTGTTTAATTTGTTTGATAATTATTTATATATTACATGGTTAAGACTACATAATTGTACCAAGAAACATCTACAATTTATCTACAGGCTAATTATTATGATTGCTTTAATCGAGGCTTCTATTATAACACCCAAATCAATCACAGCAGGCAGAGCTGGAGATGTTGTGCTGTCACCATCACTAAGATTTGGCAGATGATCTGCTGACAACTGACAACAATTATATATGCAAAGAATTTTCCTCACTTTGTCTTTTAAACTTTGTGTGTGTTTTTAATTTCTCATGAATTTACATTGAAATAGCTGTTGATTTTTTTCTTGTCAGAATTTATTCAATATATATTCTTGCAATAATAGATATAAAAATATGTGTGTTATCTTCATACCATTTTGATCTCTCAGAAAATAACCAGATTCTACAATAGTTATGTGGTATTAACATTTAAATTTTAAAGGGTTCGTTAAGCTCATCCTCTCAAATAAAGACCACAAATGCAATCAGCAAAGCAAAGTTTAATGATCCAGAGCTCTAGGGTCCAACTTCTGACTCAGCAGGTTCGCTGGTGGAACCCCGCCTTAGAAAACCAGGGCCTTTATAATAATCCATATGATAATAAGGGTTAAAACTTCAAACATTTCATTGGTTTACACAACTGTTACACTTCAAAACAACCATTAATGCAAGCTGAAAAAGGCGCAATTCCTTAACTATCCCAAATCCCCTTTGACATAAGCTACCCTAGGCCTCATTCTGATGGTCTCTAAAAATATGGCCTGTTCCCTCCAGGTGGCCCTTCGAAGGGTCTTGATCTGGCAGGGTGGGACCTTGTTTCCTTGGTAACACAGTTACAAGGGCTAATGGTGGGGTGGGAGGGAGCGACCTTCTAAGATATCTTGTGTAGAATGCTCTTTATGGCTAACTTGAGGGTCAGCTAGGGGAGGGGACATGGCACGCCTGATGGTCTGCCCCTAAGGTCTGGTTCCAGGAATTAACTGCCATTTCGGGCCTAGTCTTTTTACCTTATCATTGCAGCCTGTAACTAAACTTCTCAAGCAAGCAAAGTACAGAAGCTAAAGCATAGTTAATTCTAAGCAAAATCCATAAAACACTCTGCAGCACATCGTAATAGGGATCAAGATCTAGGGGAAGCATAATAAGACTAAGCCTGGGTGCATGATTGCCTCTTTAGGCCTAGTCTTTGCACCTTATAACTAGACTTCTCAAAAAAGCAAAAACAGAAGTCAAAAGCATGTTAGTCCTAATAAATTACACCTATGATACCTAACTTATCCTAGCTTATTTTTAGTTCTTACAAAATACAGATGCTCCTCACTTAATGACCTACCTGTTTAGAGACTGCTCGCACTTATGACCATCTCTTCATCTTTATTTTATTTTAATTTAAATATTCTTTTTCATCTTGTACACTCTACAGTACAGTACTGTTGTTTTTTTTGGTGCTTTAATGTACCTACTTTACTAATTCTATGTTCTGTAATACATTGCATTACATTCTGTAATACATTGTGTAAGTTACACAATCTATGCAAATTAAAACAAGTGGGAGTTTTCAGTTTGATCTTTCTCATTATTTTACTTATTCAGAATACTGTATTGTCAAGCACTATGCATATACTGTACTACTGTATACACAATTCCTCACTTAAGACTAATTCGCTTAATGACCAAGTCTTTGAAACAGAACTTGGTCGTTAAGCAAGGAGTATCTGTAAATAAATATATATTTACCTGCCTGTAAGATAAAAATAAAAAAAAAATCCTTTAGTTGGAGTTGGGTGACAGACTGCCCCAGGCACCATGTTTCTAACCCCTTAGATGAATGGGTCAGATGAAGCAGGGTATCAGTGGAGAAATATTACACACAGCACTGAGGGAAAGATTACTCTGAGCTAGCCTGCTTTTTCTTCATGGCTTTTTTTCTGCCATATGCTGTCTATGCACCACGTGCTTTCTATCTCTCATCTAAAGCCAGACCCCTTTCTTCAAACCAATTCCCAATTCCAGGTGGAGGCAGGTCAATTCAAAAACAAAAGTGGGTTTTTATATCTCAAAGCAAGAGGTTAGGAAAAAAGAAAGTGCCTTTCTCCAAAGGGTACATATACATTATCCCTTCCCCCAACTTCTACCTACTCAATTAATTTCATTAATTTTTCTATATGTTCAGCCAAAATATATTACAATAAAACTATTTCCTACTTATGAAAAATGCATATTATGAAAATGATAGTTTTAATAGAAAATTAGGATTCAGCTTGAGCAAATACACAGTCTCTACTTAAATATGCAAAAATGAAATGAGACACATATCTGTAAAATTTATTTTCACAAACTAAGTGAAATATCTGTCTTGTTAAATATTTCTTAAGCAATTTTAATTGACAACATATGTTAGACATCACAGAGCAATGTGCATAAAGCACTTTGCATCTGTCAAGGTTCTTAAGAGCTAATTCTTTTCAATATATTTGCTACTTTTGTATTGTGCTTCTTTCAATGTGTCAGATTCCCAATATTTATGGGAAACTGGTCTATGAAATCTTAACAACTCTACAGACATGGATTCTAAAAATTATTTTTTTAAAATAGCTGTGCATATATAGACAGCTATCTGAATTGAGAACAAACATTAATATTTCATAAAAACTCAAATGTTTAGTTGAAGTCAAGTAAAGATTGAGGGTGGGGCAATAGCACAAAGGTTATGGCATGCAGCCAACCTGGGTTTGATCCCTGGCATCCCATACAGTCCCCTAGCCTGCCAGGACTTAATTCTGAGCACAGAGCCTGGAGCATCCACTGAGCATTGCAAGGTGTGGCCCCAAAATTAAAAGAAAGAAACAATTAAATATGTGAAGAACTAATTAAAATAGTATCAGTTTATAAAAATTAACTTAATTTAAATTATTATAATTTAATGTAGATTAATGTAATTTATATTATGTTGTACTATTAACTTTTTAACAAAAGGAATTAAAACATTCTGTTTAGGACCCATGATATAATACAGTATGTAGAGGACTGCCTTATAGGTATCTGACACAGTCTTCATTGAAGGATTTATATATGGTTCAGTGATGCTGCCTGGAGTGACTTTAGAATGCAAAGCCAGGAGTGACCCTGAGCATTGCCATGTGCTTTCCCTCTATTCTTTCACCTCCCAGAAAGAAGACTAAAATAAAAATAAAAAAAAACACCAGTAAGAAAAAACTTTTAAATTTATTTCTGTATGTCCCATGTTTATTCACTTATAAACAGATGAAGTCTAATAAAATATCATTAATTAATAATGCCCAAAATACAGTAACATATTAGAAATTGGTATAATATTCCCAACTTCAGAGATCATACAACAAAATTATATTCTCTAGACATGTTTTAATATCATTGAATGGAACAGGTATTTCAGATAGCATTAAAATCTCTGTTTAGGACTTTTACTTTTTTTCCAGATCTTAATTATTCAAAAAAGCACTGTAGTAAAAATAGTGCACATATATCTTTACAAATTAATCATTATTTCTCAGATATTTGCTAAGGAGGAAAGCTATTGAATCATGTAGAAGTTTTTATTAGTTTTTGAGTAGTTTCTATATCATTTCTCTATAGCAGTGGTCACAAACCCGCTGCCCACGGGCCATTTGCAGTCCTCTGTACAACATTTCGTGGCCCACAGCCGGCCTTCAAATACAGCAGTATTCATGATTATTCACTTACTGAATAATCGCAATAAAAATCGAATTGTAAGAAAAAAAATCCCATTAAATATTTGCATACCCCAAGCAGTTCATTCGAGGTATGCAAATGTATAATGTGATTTTTTGCGATTTTTTTCTTACTAATGGGATTCTTTATTGCAAATATTTGGTAAGAGAATAGTCGCGAATAGTTTCTGCCTAGCGCAGCCATTATTTCCACTGCTCCTGCGTGCTGTGCCTTGCATGATCGGAGGCCTAAGCGAGAGAAGGGAGAGAAGTTTATTACAGAATTAGATTTTGTCATACCTTCATCATGACTTCATCAAAGCATGCAGTGAAGAGAAAGATCGATGAGCACAGACAATTTCAGGAAAAGTAGGAGACGCAGAATTTCTTTGTTGAGCACAGGGGCATCCACACATGTCTTATTTGCTCAGAGAAAGTTGCAGTGCACAAGGAATACAACTTGAAACACCATTATTTAACTAAACATGCTGAGAAATGTGCAAAATATCAAGGAAATGAGAGAGCCAAGCGGGTTGCCAGTCTTAAAGCATGTCTAATGAGGCAACAAGATTTCTTTAAGAAAGCAACCAAAGAGAATATTGCATCAGTCGAAGCTAGTTTCATAGTTAGTGAGATGATTGCTAAGGCAGGGAAACTATTCACAGAAGGAGAGTTTGATAAAAAAAAATGCATGTTACAGGCTGCAAGTATTATCTGTCCGGAAAAGAAAGGTCAGCTTACCAAAATCAGACTTTCTGCCAAAACTGTGGCAGAACACATTTCTGACATGTCAAGTGACATTTATCATCAACTGTGTGAGAAAGCCAAATGTTTTGATGCATACTCAGTTGTTCTTGATTGGGGCTCAGATATAACAGACACTGTGCAGATCACAATTTATGTCTGTGGTGTTGATTGCAATTTTAAATTGACAGTGGAACTGCTCACAATAATTCCAATGCATGGCCAGACCACCGCTAATGAAATATTTTGGCATCTGTGAGATGCCATTGAGAATGCAGGTTTGCCATATAAGAGGTTTGTTGGAATAATAACTGATAGAGCACCATCAATGACAGGGAGGAAAAATGGACTGGTGGCACTTGTTCAAAAAAAGCTTGAAGGGGAGGGTGTAGAGAAGACCATTGCTCTTCACTGCATTATCCATCAGCAGGCCCTTTGCAAGAAATGCCTGCTGCGTGACAATATGATGTCTGTTGTTGTGAAGTGCATCAACCAAATCAGATCTAGGGGCTTAAAGCACAGGAGGTTCCATGATATTTTAGAGGAAATAGAGTCAGAATATGGAGATGTACTCTATTTCACGGAGGTATGTTGGCTCAGCAGGGTTAATGTCCTGAAAAGATTTTTTGAGTCAAGAGAAGAAGTGAAAGCTTTCATGGAGAAGGATGAGAATGCTGTTTCTGAGTTGAGTGATCACAAATGGCTTACTGACTTAGCTTTTCTTGTTGACATCACACATAAGCTGAATGTTCTAAACAAGATGTTACAAGGCCTGGGTAGCTTATCAGCGCTGCCTATGACAATGTGAGAGCATTCTCCACAAAACTTGTGTTATGGAAATCCCAGCTCTCTAGGACAAACAGTTGCTATTTCCAGCATGCACAGAACTTGTGGATGCAGGCATACCATTCAGTGGTGAGAAATATGTTGATGCTATTTTTAAGCTAGAGAAAGAATTTGATCACAGATTTGCAGACTTCAAAAAGCACAGAGCCACTTTCCAAATTTTTGTGGACCCCTTTTCCTTTAATGTGCAAGATGCCCCTCCTGTGCTTCAAATGGAGCTCATTGACCTGCAATGCAACTCTGATCTCAAAGCAAAGTTCAGGGAGATTAGTGGAAAAGCAGACATGCATGGGAAATTTTTAAGAGAATTGCCCTCTAGCTTCCCTGAACTTTCCCAAATATTCAAGCGCATCATGTGCCTTTTTGGGAGCACATATTTGTGCGAAAAGTTATTCTCCACATTAAACTTTAATAAGTCAAAATACAGGTTTAGACTCAATGATGATCATCTTCAAGCCATATTGAGGGTCTCAAATGCTTCCTCTCTAAAGCCAAATATGGTTCAAATTTGTGAGAAGTGCTGTCAAGTCTCTGGCAGCAAGGTATAGGCAAAAGATGCCATGTTCAGAAGAACTGTTCATGAACTTCACTCAGTGTTCTATTCATGTTCAGAAGAAATAACTAAAACTGTTAATAATAACGTTTGAGGATTTTTTTGTGAAATCCCTTATGCGGCCCTGCCTCACCTCTACTTTGCCTCCTGCGGCCCTCAGGTATTGAGTTTGAGAACCCTGCTCTATAGAGTCTAACCAAACAACAGTTTCACCAAGAGGGAACTCTTATATCCTAACCAACACTGGTAAGTTCCAAATCATTCATACTGGAATAAAGTGATACAAAATGTCATTTTTATTTGCATGCAATGATGAACTATTATTGTATTGACTCAATTTCTCAAGAGCTGGAGTAGATTAAGTAATTGTGGGATACAATTATTCTTTAGAATACTGGCTAGATTTGAAAAAATAGTAAAATACTACCTGTTATATAGTTTTAAGGATATGGATTATTGGAAATGGAGTGAAAAATATCTATTCAGAAAAAAAAGGAAGGAAAGAGAAACAGAAAGTAGAGGAAGAAAAACTGAAGGACAGAAGGAAGGGAAAAAGGAAGGAAGGACAGAAGTAAGGAAGAAAGGAAGGGAGTGAGGAAGAAAGGAAGGAAGAAAGGAAGGAAGGGAGGAAGTGAGGGAGGAAGGAAGTAAGCAAGAAAGGAAGCAAGGAAAGTAGGGGGAGGAAGTGAAGAAGGAAGGGAGGACAGAAGGAAGTAAAGGATGGAAAAAGAAAGGGAGGGGCAAAGGAAGGGAGAGAGGAAGGAAGGGCAGAAGGAAGGGAGAAAAAAGTGAAAGGAGGATAGAAAGAAAAACTAAAAGAAAGGAAGAAAATGAAGGAAGCTTTGTAGTGAGAGAAAGGGAAGGAAGGAAGGAATAAAACAAAACAATGAGAAAGATATAAGGAAGAAATAAAAGAGGAAAGTTTGGAAGAATTAAATATATGGAAATCAAGAGAGAAATAAAAAAAAGAAAAAACCAGAAAGTAGGGCAGGAGTGATAGCACAGTGGTAGGGCATTTGCCCTGCGCATTTCTTACCGAGGACTGACCTGGGTTCAATCCATGGCATCTCATATGGTTCCCTGTGCCTGCCAGGAGTAATTTTTGAGTTCAGAGCCAGTTCAGTTCTGAGTGCCTCTGGGTGTGACCCCAAAACCAAAAAAAAAAAAAAAAAAACAACAACCCCAAAACAACAACGAAAAGAAACCAAAAACCATAAAGTAAAGAAGAAAGAAGAGAGAAAAGAAAAAAATAAATGAATGAAAGAAAGCAAAAATAACAGAAAGAAGGAAGAAAGATAGAAATTAAAAAGTGAAAGGAAAGAGGGAGGGAAAATGAGGAAAGAATCGGAAGAAGGGAGGAAGGAATAAAGGAACAATGGAAGCAAAAAAGGAAGGAAGCTAGGCTGTTCAAATGTTCAGTTTGTTAATTTTTATTCTGGACCAAATTCAACACTGAGTTAACTCATTTTAACAAGTAGTGATCTCTGTAACAAGGCTCATATTTGGTGACATTGAACTCAGAACTTGGGTTAGCAGCATTCAAGAAAAGTCCCTTATGTCTCTGTAATATTTCCAGACATGACAATATCCAATGCATACAAATTCTAGAATATTTTCAGTAGAATTGAAAACTAAGTCTGTGAAGGAAGAAACCTATGGAACATATTAGAGATATAATAATTCTGTGGCTGTATATGTAATACCGCAACTTTATAAATAGAAAATAATTTATAACACCATTAAAAAACAGGATACAGCAATTGAAAAAAATGTAGATGAAAAGTCAATGTATGGTGTTAACTAAACAATAAAATTAATTAAAATCATTATATAATTAAATTTCCTTTATATATTTTTATAAAAAACTTACTTTGATGATAATAGTATTATATATATGTATATATTTATTAAATATTTATATGTCTTTCTATAGCATATATATGTTTTACTTATATCAGAAGAAATGAGTTTTTATATCATTTTCCATTGTGTTGATCAGTTTGTTTCATGCCAATCATTATGGTTTCTTTGTAAGTTACCAGAATTATTTGAAAGATTAGATAGGAACAAAGGAGTCATTCTTATGTGTTCCTTATTCAGCTGTCCCTATCCAATTAAAATATCACACCTTTTGGCATATTATTTGGCATTTTCTATCACCTTTATCCTTGGAATATCAAATTACTTTTCAGTGTTTATACCAAGGATAACTAAAGGTAAAAGAAAAGGAAAACATTGTGACCTCATGAAAATATATTGCCATGATTTTTAGAAATACATTTTTACTGACTAATTTGTGATCACCTTATAACTTATATGTAACATTTTATTTTTATGTGTATAGTATAAAATCTAAAAACAATAATTGCAGATTAGGCCCATAAAATTAATAAATTTATTGTGATCAATAAAATGTTACAGTATACTTTTAAGATAGAACTTAACTTTTAAGGTTCTATCTTAAAAGAAGGAGATTGGGGACATTGGTGTTATTGCACTGGTGAAGGGGAGATGTTTTTTTTTTTTATGGCTGAAACCCAACTACAATCATTTTTTTAATTAAGATGCTTAAATAAATATAAAAAAAAAGACAGTATCAACCAAAAATAAGAACTTTTAACGTTTATTCTAAAGAACGTAGAGTAGTATTATACATTGAAGACTAATTTATTTCATAACTAGGATCTTGTACAAATAGATGCACCTTGAATATTAATATTTTAATAAGTAATCAGATAATTTTAAATTATATCAGAGATATCTAGTTTTGTATTACAAGAATATCACCAGGTAATTGAAAAGAATATACAAACAATTTAGGTGCTTTATTTTACTCATAAATTAACATTTAAAATTGGGATATCAAATTATGATCTTTCTGTTTTGCATTATGATATTTTAATTTTGAGCTTTATATATTTATTAGAGGAAATAATTTTAAATACAATTAAAATAAAACCAAGGACCTAAAATTGTAAAAATATAACTTTTATTATTTCTTTATGTTCAGACAAAACATTAGTTTTAAAAATAATTGGCTTAAAAATTAAATGCTACCTTTCTCATATTTTAGAATAAATATATTTTAAATTATTTCTTAAATGAAAGTTTGAATCATGAAAGAATTTTATTCATCTTCTCTTTTATCATTTGGGGTGGATGATGAAATATGATTATTTGGGCCAGAGTGGTGGCGCATCAGTAGGGCATTTGCCTTGCACTTGGCTGACCTAGGATGAACCTTGGTTCAATTCTTGAGTCCTATTTAGTCCCCTGAACTAGTAGCGATTTCTGAGTGCATAACCAGCAGTAACCCCTGAGCATCACCAGCTGTGGCTTCCCCCCAAAAAACAAAAAACAAACAAAAAGAGATGTGATTATTTGATAGGCTTATTTAAATTTTGTTATCTCAATAGTACAATGTATTGGTATTAGCTTGTAGAGAAATAATATAATATATATTGAAATAAACTAGCAACGAATAAAATAACATTGTTATTTGGTACAATAGGATAGTCCATAAGCAAAAATAACATTAACAAAAATGAACACTGATATTGACCAAAACCACTGTTAGATAATCTACATTAAAATTTTTGGATACTTCTATATTTTATTTCTAAAACTGTAACTTAGAATGTCAGAAATATCCAAAATCATACTTAAATATAAAGTAGAATAATGATTGTTTTCATTAAATTCATTCTGGTTTTCCTGAACCACTTGGAACGAGATAAATCATGGGAGCACATTAATGTGAAGAAAATTGAATCAGTGATAAATCAAAGCCTCAGAATCCCGGAAGTTTTGAAGAACTTTGGCAATAGAAGACAGAGAAGAGAAACAAAGGCTCAAATACCCATGGCTATGGAGAACAAAACCAGCTTTTTCAAACAGGATAGATTCCCATTGAGAAAATTGACTCAGTGGATCCCATCAAGGAAACTGACTTAGTGCCCAGCTGCCACCTATTAGCCAATCTCCCATCTCACTCTCTGTTGTTTGGCATCTTTGCATACATATTTATTTTACACACATGTAATCCAAATATCAGAGAGCCTCTTAAGACCAGTTCCAGCATTGTATAACCTTTCAGGGACTGTTTATTCAATATTAAATTTATGAGAGGTATATATTGCTTTTTATATATAGCATTTTTACATATGTATTTGTTTTTATATATAGGTGAAGAGAAAAGAAGAGCAAAGAACACAGGCAAAATAGACAAAAGTAGTTAACCTTTCCTTGACAGATATTTCTTTTTCATTCTTGCATTTTGCCTGTTTACTCATGTGATTCTCTTGTCTTCTGTCTTTCAACAGTATACATTATGCTTTCAAAATTTCTCCTTTTCACCCATTTTATATCTCCCTTCTCATTTATGGTTCATCTGTTCTAACATTTTTGTAAGAAGTCTAAGAGATTTACCAGAAAAGAAGACTCTTTATATTGTCAAGTGAAAGAAGGAATTGGTCACCAATATTTATGTATTGTGCTTTTGGATAGTATTGTATAGGCATTTCTCCTCTTAAGTAACAGAAAATTGTTTAGTTCTTCCTAAGTTCTGTTCTTTTAACACCCCAAAATAATTTAATTTTACCCATTTTTGTAGAATGCCAAACTTAAAGCATAACAATCTATAAAATATTAATTCGTACTTTTTGCATCTCCAATTTAGTTTTACTTTGCCTTAGCTTTTAATCATTCCATTATTAATTCTTCCTGTCATAGGTTTTTACTTTGTTTCAAAAATATGCATTTTTCAGAGAATGAGGAATAATTTTACAATGACAACACCCTTGTCATAAAATTTGGTTTTGAAATTTTGTTCATGTTTTTTTTGATTTGGACAAATATTGTTTGTAAGACCTTGGAGAAGAATTACTTTATGTTATATCTTGGATGATTTTAACATAAATTTATAAGTTTATTAGTTAAATTTACACTATAAATATAAAATTTTAAATAAAAAGTAAAAAAAAAAAGGCCAAAGAGATAGCACGGATGTGAGGCATTTGTCTTGCATGCAGAAGGATGGTGGTTCAAATCCCAACATCCTATATGGTCCCCTGAGCCTGCCAGGGGCGATTTCTGAGTGTAGAGACAGAAGTAACCCAAGTGCTGCTGGTGTGATCCCTAAACAAAAAAAAATGTAAAAATGTTCATAGTACTATACTTAAAACTTTAAAAAAGATAATAATAAATTTATAATAATATTTAGTCCTGAATGATAATGGAGTTTTTGTATTGTTTTGTTCTGCCCCTTTTACAGGATTCAAAATATTAAATTCACATTTTAAAAATGAGAAAATATTATAAAATTAAGTTTTTATTAATTTAAAAGTTATTATATGCTATATTTAAGATAAAACAATGCAAGCTCATTTATTTTTTATTTATGTACAATGTTACTTGAATATAATGAAGAAAAAATCAAATGGACTTTGTTTAGTGGTCTGGTGTATGAACAAACTGATGCTACATCACAGGAGTTGGATCTGTAATAACTCAGAAATGTGATGGCTCAGTAGAAGATATTATATTTTCTAAATACAATGTTAAGATGTATAATGTCTTATTCTACTAATTTACTAGAATATGATCATGTATAAAAACTAAATTGTGTATGGCAAAGTAAAAAGAGAAAAAGTTTAGTTTAAGTTAATTTAGAATTACCATGTGAGTAATGGACTTAGAGACAGTGGTTAACATGTGTAACTTTGTGGGTGAAACCAAACAAGTTTGTAAGGAATTTAAAAAACAATTGAAAATTTAGTTTAGCCTCTAATATAGTGAGAACCTCAGGAATACTTATGTTCACAAAGGAAACATATTCAGAAAATTATCCTCTAGAGTTAAACTATCATCCCTGTAGAGGGTGATGCACCTATAAACTGACAATTTACTCTGAAAAGAGATATATTTCTTTATATATATTTTCTATATTAATATTTAATGTCTCTGACAATGGAATTACCCAACTCCACCTTTTAGAGTCTTCTTATGAGATAATCCTTAACCCAAAGACACATTTTTAAGGTAGCAAATTCATTCCCCTTTGGGAAAATATAAAATACACACTACTCTAGGTCCTAATAACATCTAAAAGTTTAGAAATAAATTTAGTGTCAACTGATAAAGTAATAATAATGGATAATTTTAGTCAAACCATTATAAATACTCTCTGCAATCATATTTTTTTTTCTTTTGGGGCATTACCTGGTCATAATCATGGGTTATTTGTGGCTTTATTCCTGGTGTTCATGGAAGAACAATATGGGATGATGGGAATTGAACCCAGGTTGTCTGAGTACAAAGCTAATATTCTTCCTGTTGTAATCTCTCTGGACCCTTTTAATTATAATCTGTTAGTACTCATGTTGGCATTTTAGATAATTGATTTTACAAAATCTTATTATTGAGTAATATCATTATACCTAGTTTTTAGAAGGATCTTCCAAGAAGTTCAAAAAAGGTTCAGTGGGCTATCCTATCGATTCACATCCAACATGCTTATAATTCAATGGTAGGTTTTACAAATGTGCTGAGAGGACCTGCTGGCCAAGAAATGCCCTGGCAACCTCAACAGTCCCAAGTAATCTTCGGGGCACAAATTGTGGTGTTTATATATCTCAGGACAACACTCAACAGTGTTCAGCTGGCTATGTGGTGCTGGCGAATCAGTAAGATTCTTTCATATACAAGTGCCTTATCTTTTATATTCATTCTCAAGCTTTATACTCTCAAGATTTTGAATAGTCATAAAGTATTCATGTTTACTTTTGGGGTAAGCCAAATCCTCCATTTTTTCTGGGTGACTCCGAACTCTGCACTGTGAGACTCAAGCTCAACCAGATATAAAATCCAAAACTCCCCTACACAAAGTTTTAGTCTGGTTCTTTAAACTACCTTCAGTTTTTTGTAACAAAAACTAAATAAGAAGGCAAGATAACCTCCTTAGATATCATAACTTGATATGTAAAAATTTTTTTCGAAGATGTCATAAAATATTCAGAAATAGTGAGAAGGTTTCAAGGCAAAGAAGGATTGAAAGCTTTCTGAAATATACCATGTTCAAATAAAATAACATAATTTATTTGCTAGGATATTTTAGATACTGTTACTATTTCTGAGAGTAGATTTCAACTTGTCCTTTTTTTTTTTTTTTGGCCAATCTAGGTTATATGTTTATCTTACAGAAAAATCCAAATACTGTCAAAACGCCAAAGACAAATACAAAATACGCTGTTAGTTGTGACTTGAGTTGTTCCTTTCGTTATTTTCAGTTGAATTTCTTCTAATTTTATAAATAATAAAGTTGATATAAAATTATTCTCTTACCAAATGAAATAAAAATGTTTTAGTTGATTGACTGTAAAGCAATTTTTTAAATCTTGCTTCCAATTTTTTACGAATTTGTCATGATATGTTGCTACCAGTTTTTAGCAACACCCATCACTATTATGTCACATAATTTTTAAAATAAAGATCCCCATTTAAATTTGTATTTATAAAAATTAAAATAAGATACTGTACTATTTAATTATGTGAAATATTCAAGTTACAGCAAACACTTTTAAAATATAGATCATATTATATATAGGGGGCAAAAAAAAATCTAATTCTGACCTTGTCTTCAGTTGTTAAAACAGAATGTTTGTCTTGCAAGGCAAAATCAAGCTGGATGCCAACTTAACAAGCTTTATAGCCACTGATTTTCTCAGAATGGGAATACAATGAATGAAAAAACCTAACTCTCATTGTTCATCAATAAATTTTAGCTTTCTTGTAAAATGTGGTCTCAAGGGGCATTTACTAAGTTTAAATTATAATAGTTTGACTGCTGACTATTACTGCAACAACTTTTAAAACTGTGTTGCTATAAATTGCCTATGAGTCAGATTCATTGCAAGGTGAGGAAGGGCATTCTGAATGACCTATCTGTTTTCTCATCTAATACAAACCTAAAATAAAATAAGCTCTCATGCTTTTTACTTGCTGCATCCCACTTAAAATAATAATAAAAAAGCTACTACTTCTTGCTTTAAGAAACAAATTTCAAAGGAAAAAAAAGGCAAACCTTTAATAAATAAAAGCAAGTTTTTCATTATGGGCTTGCTTTTTATATAACCTTGTGAAAAATGCTCTGATTAGCATTGACCTTCCTTTTCACGGGGAGAATTGTGCTGGCCAGGTAGGAATTGAAGTCTCAAAGGTAAAGTAACAGGTCAGTAAAGTCAAGTGTTTAATCAGATAATGGAAGACTGTGTCATTAATGAGTGTGCCTTTTGCTTCAATAAAGCCCTCACTTTAAGAAATCAAATCAACCCTGCATTATTCCTAGTACCCAAACAGCAAGCACATCTCTGATCACTAGCTGTCTCTAATTGCTTCTGCTGAACACATACAATACTGTTGTATTTTATTCATTTTTTCTTTTATAGGTTTTGGAGGGCTACAGCTGGAAGTGCCCAGAGATTTTTCCTCACTCTACTCAGTGATCATTCCTGGTGGGGTTCAGGGAACCACATGTTGTGCCAAAAACCAAGACTGAGGCAGTCCCAAGGAAGGCAATTGCCTTACCCATTGTACAATCTCGCAAGCCTTTCATGTCTCTCATCTTTACTCTAAATATATAAAGATAATTCTTCTATATTGCAAGGTAAATACTTTATATATCCGTATTTTGCTTAAGTATTTGTAAGTCCCTTTAGGTATTCTGTAAGTCTCTTTAGGTTTTTAAGTATATCTTCTTCATAGTTTTAAAAAAATACAGAATTTTAGCTGCCTACTGGCATTGTTAGGCCCTATTGAAATTAAGTGACTATGATGAACCAAAAAATTAAAAAAGGAGTGTAGAAAAGTTATACAATCAGTGTAATAACATACGTATCATACTTTATCAGTTTATAATTGAACTTGATATCTTACATAAATTTAAATAAATTAATGAAAAGAAAAATGAGCTCGTAATTCTTTTTTTAATTTTTTTCAGTTGTTTAAAAGACTGGGCTCCAATATTCAGTGCATAGCTTTTCCTTTCTAAAGGTGAATTGATGTTCATGTGTGTTAACAGTCCTAGCACTGTCTCACAATAAAGGCAACATTATATAATGGAAAAAAATTCAAACTAAGAAAGAAAGCTCCATGTTTTTGGATAATAACTATGAACTATTTTACTTAAAACTATATTGCATAGTACAGCAGGTAAAACATTCCAGTTGCATGTGGCCAACCCAGGTAGATCCCCTACATCTGATATGTTTCCTGAGCATCATCAGAAATAATTTCCAAATTCAGAGACAGATTTAACTCCTGAGCATCACTTGGTGTGACCCTAAAACAAAACAGATAAAACAAAACAAATAAATCTCCATGTGGCAAGTAATGTTCGAGATGAGATAAGGTGGCAAAGATTTATTTTATAATTGAAAGTAAGAAAATAAAGAAGATCAAAATTTGGAGGAAATACAGCGATATGGATAGTAAAATTATAAAAATATCCTGACAGTAGAAAATAAGAATAAAAAAATATTACAAACTTATTATTTATAGAGGAATGTCTGGTTTCAAGTATCTGTAGTCAAGGGGAAATGGTTTGAATTGTTCTGATGAATTTGGGCAAATAATTGTGATTAGCCATAAACTTTATTTTCTAAAAATGATATGGAAGCAATAGACTTTATCTCCATTACCAACTTTATATGTTATCTTTTAGAAAGTTTTACAAAATTTATTTTATTGAAAGTGGCTTAGAGCAAATAAAACAAGTTATAATTTCTTAGTAACAGAGGCTTAACTTATTAATCATAATGGTAATGTTGGTTGGTGGTCCCTTCCTTCAGTTGGATTCTTCAGTTGTGTGAAACTATCATTTTTAACTAGTCCCTACAAATATTCTCTGTAGTGAGAATGAGAACTACTGAGATAGACTATTTTTTTATATTCCAAGGACAGAACTATTGCACATTCAGTCCACATCTCATCAAAGAAAAGACACCCTACCTAATAGATAAAGATTTTAAATCTATGTTGAATAGTTTTTAAACTTCTTTTAAACTATGATGACTTCTCATAATGGATTTTTCAATTAAGTCTATGTATTGAAATCTTAGACGAGAGCATTATTGGCACAGGTAAAAGTATGTTTAAAAAATGAACACAAGGATAGTAGTCAAGAAAAAATGAAGACAAGATCTAAGGTGAAAAGAATCCCTAAGAATGGACATGTACTGCTCCAATTTTTTGTATACCTCCTGAAATCTAAGGATAGAAATTCCATCAACACTGCAGGTAAAGGCTACAAATATAGTTATCATATGCATCTGAGAAGCAGACTCTGGGTTCCAACCACAGGATACAGACACAGAATGATGAATGACATTTTGGAGAAGCAGATATTGAATTATAGCCATGGCTTAGATGCATTGGTTTCATTTTCTTCCTTTTGAGTCTGACATCAATGTACCTTTTGTCCCCAGCTCAACATTTTGCCAGAGACCAGAAACTGGTGGATTCAGGAATATCAGACTTCACATACTTCCAGGCAAGTTAGTATCTGACAGCCAGTAGATGCAAATTCAGGCTCCCTGATGAATATTAGTTTTCTTAATACAGAGTGATTGTAAATTCTTCAACATCATCACAGCTATGGTCAAGCACAGGTAGATGTGATATAATACTGCTTTGCAATCAATGAAACTGAAATACTCCAACTCTGATGGGTATTATTCTAGGTGAAGTGAGTTCGAAAAAAGAAAGACAAAGAATGAAGGGATTGTTTATATTTGGTGTATAAAGAAAGT
Source organism: Suncus etruscus (assembly GCF_024139225.1). Lineage (NCBI taxonomy): Eukaryota > Metazoa > Chordata > Mammalia > Eulipotyphla > Soricidae > Suncus > Suncus etruscus. The sequence continues at coordinate 85,524,238 of NC_064855.1, read as the reverse complement.
AAAGAGATAGAAAATGACCAAAATAAAACAAACCCTAAAATATACCAATATGCCTCAATTCTCAATGGAGGACAAAGAACCTGAAGATATTCGTGGAGACATACTAATACTGTTGCTAGGTGCAGTGATGTAATATTTTAATTATAAAATAATATCACTACTATTAAAACTATGCTACTCAAATTTTACAAAACTTAATTTAAATTTAAAAACTTAATCCATAAATAAACAGAAGATAAAGTATAATCATTATTTAAATTATTAAATATCATAACTGTAAAAATTAAATATTTTCATTAAAATGGCATGACTAGATAAAATATTTTCAGATATTTTTATATCATTTTATGTAGTGTCAGATTTTACTAAGTATTATTAAATTCATTTTACTAAGACATTTTTGTGACACAATTTCTATATAATACTTATTAATTTTATTAAACATTTTAATAAAAATATTTTATGAATATAAAGATTTTATTCCTATTTAGGTTATTTTAATCTGAGTAATAAACTGGATAAAATAAATCTATTCTAACTTCTTTAGAAAAAATAAAAATGACTTTATAATCCATTTTCAAAATATAATTGATTTTAGTTTTAGATAATATATGAAGCCACGTATCTCAATATGTCCTAAGTAAATGTTTAAAAATGTACTAAATATCTCTGATATAAATGCAGATTTCTATTCTAAATAAAAGGTTAACTGTTTTTTCATCAATGTACTTTCAATTCAATTATTTTACATTTTAGAAGGATGTAGGTGGTAATATCTTTTCATTGCCTCCAGAAATAAATCAAGAAGGTCAGGCTTGAAAAGTTCACAAGAATGCTGAATATATTGACATCTAAGAGGACTAATGTGATGAAATAATGAAGATGACAAAAATTATAATGAGGAAGTTAGGAAGTTAGGAAGAAATGGTGCTATCAACATATCAAGCATATCAACATATAATTCAATTGCTAATTTATTTATAATTGTAATTATGGAATGTACAAATTGTGAGCATTCATATCTGCATGTATACATATATAACACATATATGTTAATATAACATGTAAGAGAAAGGCTTATTTTGATTATTTTAAATTACTAATAAATACATAATATTTAAATAGTTAATTAGTAATTAAATCAATAAACATAAATTAAATAATAAATTAAGTATTAAATTAAATTTAAAGTAATAACTTGAGTAATTAAGCAATTTAAATATTTAGATAAGATATTTAAAGTTATTTTTAGAGTATTTTGCATTGCATGAAAGATAGAATTTTTACTTTGCATGCAGCTAACCTGAGTTAAGTTTCTGGTAATACATTTGTCCCTTGACCACTATCTGTAGTGATTTCTGAACATAGAGTCAAGAGTAAGACTTGGGCATAGCCAGGGGTAGCCCCAAACAAAACAAATAGGCAAAAAGTAGTGGCAATATTATCTATAAAGTACCTCTTCTGCTTGCTAATATTACCAACCATATTAAACAAAATATATTGTAATGTTTTCTAAAATTTCATTAAAATGCTTTTATTTTTATTTCATTCTTATTTTTTACTTTTTATATTGACTTTAATATGCTGCTATTCATATTTTATCACTACAATCATTTAAACAACCCGTTACCAGAGCCCAGATTCCCTCCACCAGTTTCCCAATAGCCCTAACCACCACTCCTCGTAAAAGTCGCATTCTTTAGTCAAAATTTCTACTACTTTGGTCATTTACCATTGTTTTATTATGTTTTCATATATGAAAGGTATACTTTATAACTTTTTGTGGAGATGAACACTCTTACACACATACACACATATATGTATACAGATACATGATTAAAGTTAAACTCTTGAAATTTTATACAATTGAAAATTAATTATTTGTTATTTTAAAAAATCATCATTCTATATTTGTAGGTATTCCATTTAAAATCATTAGAATGTGTTATTCTATGCTAATCCTTATAAATTAATGTGAAATAGATTAAATCTTACAAATATAGTTTAGAGCATGAGAAGAACAATTAAGAATTTTTTTAGGCAAACTGAATATGCCCATGAAATTTTAAAATTGTGTTTTGTCACAAAAGAAAAACATTTAATTTATGTTAGTAAATAATATATGATGGATATTGCTTAAGTATCTTCATGAATTAATACAATATTATAATTTGATTTTATAGGTACAACAAAATTACCAATTCACAAACCACAAAATCATATAGTATAAATAAAACATTAATTATTGGCAAAATATAAAATCTCTTAGCAAGCCAGGAATAAACAGAATTCCTTTTATCTTGTAAAGGGAATCCATAGTATTCTGCTTCTGTGCTATATTCAAAAAGTGCTGAGAATTTGGGAGCTATCAACTCTTGTTTCAGGCTTGTGAATTCCCTAAACTATTATATCAGTGATGCTCTGTATTATTTTTTTAAATCTAAAAAATAATCTAAGTGGATGCAGAATTTTGGTAACTCCTCATTTCATTGACTTTTTTCTTTATTATTTCCTTTTTCTTTTTCTGTATCCCACCATTTGCTTCAAGTGGGTAAGTAGAGTAGTCACCTTGACCAATTCATATGATTAGGATCAATTTGGCTTTTATCCTTCATCTAGTGAAGGGAACTATAAACAATAAGCTTTGTGAGGCATGATGAGTGGGGCCTGAACTGAGATGAGCAGATAGGTTCAGGATATTTGTAGGTGGCCTCCTAAGAAGATGGCAGAGGTAGTCAGGTATGGAGGTTACCTAGATCCAACAAGAATAAAAAGGGTTCTTTCCCATATTGAAAAAGACTCTAGAGACGTCAATAATATGTACTATTGCCTGGATGTTTGGAGGAGCAAATTCAACTGTATTTTTAGAAGAGCAAGCAGAGGTTCAGAAGTGAAAGGGGCCTACTCTAAAAGTGCCATTATTTTTAAATCTTTAAGTTCTAATGATGATTATTGGTCATTATTAAACATTTTAAAGTAGAAACTGGTTTTATTTTAAAATTCAGAGGAACAGGCAGGAGAGAATATGAAAAGTATGTGCTCCATAGAGAGAGAGAAAATGGACTTTTTCAAAGATAGATAAAGAACTACACAATTTGGCATGGAAATAGGAAAGTATGGAAGTCCATTTCTCAAGAGGTGAGATGCAGGCATCTGGGACCAAATGTGCTGGGCAGCAAATCACATGTGCACAGCACCAACAAATGGTATACATTTATTCTAAGGTGGAAGCTACATATTATAAATTATCTATGGAAAATTTAGGCTGCATTATTTTTCTTTTTAAAACATATTTAAGGTATCATTTGTAAAGAAACAGAAAAAATATAATTCTTTTACACACACTTACAAAAAGACAAGTTAATTTTAGTAACTGAATTAATGAATTCCAACATATTAATGACTCTGGGTATAAGTTAGCTGATTTAGGCATACTTAAGTTTGTATATGTGTTTTATTAATTTTATTATAATTTTATTCATAATTTAACTGATTATGTGTCATTTTATTAAGCTCTATATTCTCTAGGGAATACATAAAATAATAGAATGGCCATTAAGTAGCTAGTTTTTGTAAGGGACTTGAAAAAGTGAGTTATAAAATTAGGAGCACACTACCATTCCCAATTAATCCTAAATTTATCCTCAGAATCTTACTTTTGCATTAAAAGTTTTCAATTCTAGTTACTGGAGTTATGGATAATGAAAAAAAAGAAGCCTTATATCTAAAACACTTGGAAAAGAAAAAAAATCTAATATGCTCAACAACTACTTCTTTGGGACATTAGTTAATAAATATCTTTATTGATAGCACCTATTTTGTACATAAATATACAACGATTGTAGCATAAGAAATATATATTATTACATCTATGTACTGTGTGTGGTATCTGAGACCTAGTTAGCATTTTTATTGGACTCCTGTGTTAACATTTGCAGAAATGGACTGTTATTAATTACCAATTTAAATCCATACTTTGATACCATGGGTCACTATTAAATGGGTCATTTCAGCAGTAATAGCTGTTATTAAAAGCAATACTTCAATTTCAGCAGATTCCAGTGTTAATAATTAAAGTGTGCATGTACCACAACCTATTTGTCATGGTAACTAGACAGCATAAGACATTAGCATGATTCCCTCTTGATGAAAGGCACCATTCCATTCCATTGCCATTTTCAAAAGCATTTCACTTCTCTTAATCTTGTCTAATTAAAGGAAACTGCTTATTTGCCTGTCATGTAAAAATAATAATTTCATATCTTAACAGTAATCTGGGGAGGTATGATTGCTAAATTTTCTAGTTGACTCTGTAGGAAATACTGCATATAATTTATTATCTTTTTGTTAGTTCTGCAAAACCGACTATCACTAGCATCATTAACAACTCAGAGTATTCCTCGGTGCATATTCATTTTTAAAAAATCTCAAATGTAAAATGCTGTGTAAAATTTCTTTCTCTTCAGCTCTTATTTTCCTTCAGCCTACCTTATACTCCAAAGGGATAACTAGCAAATTTTAGCAGCAGGCTAAGCAATAGCATCTCTGAGGCTATAGTTTTGTCTTTATTAGCCTACCAGTGGGATATGACCAAAATTACCTATGTTCCATGCATTACAGTTTTTTCTTTAGTAATATATAAACCTTTCTCCTTATGAACTTAGAACTCGATAGTATTATTTAAATTTCAAAGAAAACTATAAAAAATTATCTTAACTCCTGAAAATGTGATGACTTATCTTGATAAACATTATATTTTGAGTGTGTAAATACAATTTAAGTTATTATAATGTTATTATTAAAGTTATTTAAAATAATGTTTTGGTAGGTATGAAATATTTAAAATCATTGGGCCAGAACCATAGTACAGCGGTAGAGCATTTGCTTTGCAAGTGGCTGGCCCAGGATGGCTCTGGGATCTTTCCCCAGGTGTCTCATATAGTCCCCAAGCCAGGAGGGATTTCTGAGCGCATAGCATGGAGTAATCTCTGAGCATCACTGGGTGTGGCCCAAAAACCAAAAACTGAGTACATCGATGGCCCTGTCTCATCACTGACTTTCTACAATTCCTTTTGGGACACCAATCTGACCACACTTTTGTTATTCTGGTTTTTGAGCTGATATCACCACAGCTTTTGAGTGCAGACACCCCTCTTCATTCTTCCAGGATGCCTGACAATTATAACCACTCACACAAACAGTAACCATGTATAAAACAGGCCTGCTCCATAGTCTCACTCTTTTCCTGAACAACATGTAAACTGAGTCTTGAAAGATTATGGGTACACCGGCCTATACCCCAGAGTCTGCAAACTGAGTACATGGCACATGCCTTTAAAAGTCATTGTATTAATAATAGTGCTTTGAATTTCTGGACAACTTCATTTGTTTGATGCTATCATTCCTAAAGGAGCACCTCAATTCAACAGGATGCACAGCTAACATATATATATATATATCAACTATGCTTTGAACAAATGCGTAGATAAAATATTTAGAAAGCAATGAGTTGTAGATAATTTAAAATTAGGAAATGGTGGTCCATTGCCACAATGTTTGCATTCTATGCTCTTTGTAGAGAATTGTTTCCTAATGAGGTACAGACATGCATACACACATTCACATATAAACACATACCCCCCAAATATGCAGCTTTATATTTTACAGTTTTGCTGTGCTATGAAATTTTAAAAATTTATATTTTCTAATTAATAATATATTAGAGATATTAAAACAATATTTTGTTTTATTATAAGTACTGTATTTGCCGGCATATAAGACGACCCTTCAACCCATGAAAAACTTCCTAAAATTCTTAAAAGTAAGTTACTTCTTAAAAGTAAGAGGGGTGCAGATCACTCGTCCCTGAAGCTGGAACAAGTTTCAGCATGCCATATACCAGCATATAATATGACTCCCGACTTTTATATTTTTTATATTTTAAATACAGTATATGTGAATTTCACTATATGGCTCATACCTCAATCAGCACTACAAAATATTTTAATTCTATATCTATCATTTAGCATGAAGTTTTTAATAAGACACAGAAAAATAGAAATCCTTATCTATACTGAAAAAATTTATGCCTCCTTCTAGTAAAACAGGGTAGTATTATTTTCCCCTATCTGGTTTCATTACCAGGCATAATTTCTAACAGAATTACAATTTCCTTCATATATTGATTCTCTCTCCACTCATCCATGTACCTCACTGAAGGCTTATTCAAATCCAAACTACAGAATTTATCCTAATTCTCTGAATCAGAGCTTCTCAAAACCAGTTTTTTAAACTAGATACTTTTTTTTTCTTGTTGGTAAGAGATGTCCTGTGCATTGCCTAAACTCTAGCCTCTTGATAACTGGAGTTCAACCTTAGTTGTGACAGACAAAATTTACTTAGGTGTTATTAAATGTTTCCTGAATGACAAAACAAAAGACAAATAATAAACAGCAGGGAGTTCTATTTTTATAAATTATGAGCTAATAAATGATTTGCAAGAGACATGAAGACTTCTGGAAGGATTCTGTGGAAAAAATGAGCAATTCTAAGATACTATGTCTGATAAAGATATATCATTGATTTTCTTCCTTTGAATATTATAATTTATAGATATGATTCTGTAATTATTAGAGCCATAGTTTTATGAATCTGAAATTGAAATTAAGCTTAGGTATAGTGAAGGGTTAAGTGGAAATATCACAGATTGCTAAAGCCAATATCTTCCATTTGATTTCAAATATGAGCAGAGTTATTTCATTAATTATAAAATCAATATCAATAATTTTTTTATCTTTTAAAGAACAAATAAAATACAATAAGGATATACTATAAAATGCATTTTGGGTTCAGAGACTTTTTTGTAGCTTATTTTGTTTTCGCTTTGGTATTGTAAGCTTTACAAATCCATACAAGACTTATCACTTTTTATTTGGGTTTCTCAGATTTAGATATTATTTAGATAAATAAAATCCTTTCCCAAATAAAAATATATATGTAATATAAAAATACAAGACTTACACACAAAATAATTTTAAAATGTGTACTCTGTATACAATCTGATACTAACATCTACAGCTTTAAGTTAAGATTAATTAGAATGCAATATGCTATTTCTCATCATGGAGAAGTGATATTTTTCCCTTAGCAGTTTTGATTATTTTTGCCATATGACATCTATTTTCAATCTGACTTCAAGGTTTGCAAGTAACTTTTCCGGATTAGTTCTAAAACATATTGTTAAAATTTATATATATCATAAGCTACTCTACTGTAACAACATGAATCATAGCTTTTCATGGTCTCTAAGTTGAAAAAATGAATTTTGAGGAAGAATTAATTCACTGTCTCTTGGGCAAATTGTCACCTTTCATTTAAAAAAAGTACTGTCCTCCATAAAATACTCTTAAACTTCTTTACTCAGAATGAATACAAATAGATTTTCCTGTTCCATACAAACATTTTATAAACCTATGTGCCTATAAATATATTTTATTTATTTTATTATATTGCCTTATAGGTGATATTTTTTTGTTTTGTTTTGTTTTTAGTCTGCACCCAGTTGTGCTCAGGAGTAATTTCTAGTTTTGTGTTAGGAGATAACTACTTTCGGTGCTTTGGGAACCATATGGTTGTTTTATTTAGATTTTCTTTATTTTTTTTTATTTTATTTTATTTTTGCTTGTTTATTGAAGTAACACCGAATGATCCTCAGGGGTTACTCCTGGTTCTGCCTGCAATAATTACTCCTATTGGTGCTTGGAGTATCATATAATATACAGTAAGTTCCGGCATATGAGATGACTGGGCGTATAAGACGACCCCCTAATTTTGCAGTTAAAACATAGGTTTAAGCCTATATTCGCTGTATCAGACAGAACGTTCCTGTGCTTCAACTGTATGTACCACAGTGAGCCAATCACAACAAGCAAAGGTTCAAAGGTTATACTGTAATAGACTTCCTCTCTGACTCTGGCCAATCTGAGCAGGCTTTTTACAGTGTAGATTCAGATCCAAAACATTGTCTAATTTGCATGCATAAAAAGCCTGCTTGGATTGGCTGAGTTCGAGAGGCCATCTGAGCAGCCTTGCAGTGATTGGTCCCTCATCATAGGCACCTTTTCTGGAAATTCCCTGGTGGCGTCAGTTAATCTCCCCACTACATGAACCAAACAACACCCCATCCTCGGATATTAGCACTTAACCACCAACACAGTTAGCTGGGTTTTGCCAGAAGTGGCCCCCAGATCTCCTGAGTACTGTTTGGGAGCCCCCAAGAAAGAGATTTGGAAACTCTGAGGCCTGATTTTTTTGTTGTTGTTGTTTCGTTTAGCGGCATATTGAAACATTTTTCGGGATATACTGAGCTTATAAGATGACCCCAGATTTCTGGTTGACTTTTTTTGTTTCAAAAGTCGTTTTATATGCCAGAAAATATGGCATAAGAGATTGAACCCAACTGGACCACATGCAAGGCCAAGTGCACTATTGCTCTGGCCCTAAGTAATATTTTTTTTTATAAAAGAAGCTGCTTCATCTACATTATGAGACAGAAATCTAACTTGAAATTATGGAAATGTGACAGTTAATATGCCCAATATTTTATTCAAGTCTTGCAGTACTTAAATGCTTGAAACCCACATATATTCACAAAAGAATTACAAACAAGACCAACAAATACATATGATAGAATTTACTTTTAATACTTTGCTGTAAAAATTTTATAAAGGATTTTTCAAGAATTAGCACTAAATGCAAATTTAAAATCACTGCATATTTAATAACTATATGTTCTCTGACTTTACCTGTCATCTTCTAATATTATATATTTAAATGACACCATCAAAGTTTTATACACATAGGAATTCTTTGCATTGATTTGTTTATCTCTTGTAAACTTTCTATATTTCTCTTCAGTGTATTTTTTCATTTGATCAGAGATTATGATAATACCATTTTAACACTATCTTATACTTTTAAACTCTGCCACACTTGGGGAAAAAATACAATCTAAGAGTTGGAACCAAGATAGGAAGTTCTTACTCTACACAAAATTAACTAAAGGTGATTGGAGGAAAACATTCAATCCCATCTGTTCTTTCTTTAATTGGATTATTATAAACCTGAATTCACTGATTACTACCCATTTACCAATGGCATATTTCTATATGCCACTCCCTCAGTACTTTTGAAAACTCCTCATGTTTTTCTCTTTTCTGTACTTACATTATTTCTCTCTCTCATTATTATTCTCTCTGTGTCTCTCTCTAACTCTCTGTCTCTGTCTCTCTCTCTATGTCTCTCTCATTTTACTTCCTTCTTCCACTAGAAATTAAATAAAAGCTTCCATAGATGCCTTTTGGGAGGTACACGTTGTAGGTCACACCTAGTGTTGTTCAGCACTTACTATTACTGACTTTGAGACCATGGGTACTCCTGAAATGGGTTCAGGGATTATATTGGATGCCTAGACAATAACCCATGTCTGTTATTATTTTGTTTGTTTTTATTTTGGGGTCACATGCAGCGGTGCTTAGGGTTTAACTCCTGGCTCTGTGGTCAGAAATGACCCATGGCAGGCTCAGGGGACCATATGGGATGCTGGGATTCCAACCAAGTTCAGTCCTGAGTCGGCAGTGTGGAAGGCAAACACCCTACTTCTGTGCTATCAGAAATAACATGACTGTTATTTGAATAATGAAACTTCTTTGCTATACTTTCTGCCTCATCCCCAACATGCTCATCTGATTTATACTCTGCATTTGTTTTGAATAATTCAATTACATTATTTCACATCTAATTTCATGGATCCAATTAACATTTTCTCAGGACCAAAATCTTGCCATTAAAGAAACTTATTTTTTCTCACATATTGTCTTAATTTTTTCTTTAGATAATATATACACATATTAATAATCTTACAAACATTATTCTCATTTACAGGCATTCTTCAAATTCTTAAAATTTCAACAATTTTTTACAAATTTAAAAATTATTCTTATATAAATCTTGCAATTAGTCTAATTCTCAGGAAAAACACAACTTTTATGAATATTTGTATATTTAAAATATATTTTACTTTAAAATAAGGCTGACTTGTCCAATCTTACCAGTGTCATATTATGTGATTTTTATGACTTTTTATTTTCGTTGTTTATGTTTCAATAACAATGCTTATATTTTTAGTGATATCTATTCAGTGATGTGTTCATAATATCATTAGTCTTCAGTTATTTTGTGGACAACTGATGGAAACTATTTCCATCAATAGAACATAATTAGTCTTCAATATAATAGCATGTAATTCTCTGAATAGTGAATTATCTCTTGCGTGTCTCATTAATTTATTTCATTTTACAGCTTTGACACTGAATTTTTTTTGCATTTACAAAGAAATACATTTTCTTTCCTATAAGCTTCACTGTTAATGCTCATAATTAGTCACTTTCTCCTTAATGGATTCACTAAAAAATTAGCACCTTAATCACTACAAAGCAGTGTCTACAAATAGCCCAAAGCACAAAGGAAAAGTTATAAGCTACAATCATTGTAAATAATGAGAGCAAGAGGGAAATACAAAAGTTCAAATGATAATTAATATGTAGTTCTTATATTTCTTTGTATTTAATTCAATAACTGTGAGTGGCAACTACTTTTATATAACACCATATTTTATTATATATTATATTGTACAAACTATATGTAGAAAACTATATTTAAAAACCACAGGTAAGTTGGTGATTCTTGACTACTAGTCAATTGAGTAAAAGGCATAAAAAGTATTCTATAACATATAATTCATATATGTGAAATGGACTTTGATATATAATTATATTATGTTGGGAAGAATAGTTTGTATTATCCAGAAGTGTTCAATCTAATCTTGTGGGTTCTTCAGAGCAAAAAAAACATTTCCCAGCTCTTAAGCAGTATAAGTATGAAAACCAGTTGATGATGGTTTGTAGCATTTCTAAATTTGAAGATAGAAAAGTAAGAACAGAAATGAGAAATGTAGGCCACCTATGACATCTGGTAAATGCAGCAGATGTATTCTCTATCTATAACAGCAGCCAGAAAGAAAGCAATGCTGATGCATGTTGAATTTCTTTTGCATAGAACAAAAAAGATGAAAATAATTGTGGTTTTGGGTCACCAAATGTATGGCTATTTGTTATAAGAGAACATATAGTTACTAAAGAGCAGAGAAAAATTGGGAAAAATAAAACACATAGTATGTGAAAAAAGCAAGCTCCTATTTGTTTCCATAGAAAAAATTCTTGAAAGAAAATGTATATGTACCTTGGTACATCCTGTTGCATCTTCACCAACTTTTATACATTTAAATAAGAAAATTGAATATACCTTAGTTTATATCTAAAAGTTGTTATTATTTCCAAACTAATGTTTTTATTTTTAAAAATAAATTTTGGAATGATATTTGATTATAAATTTAATTAAAATTTTGTAAATTACTGTAATGATGATATATGGCTTTGTAAAATAAAATTCATTTTAACTTGGATGCTCTGAAATATCAATTTTTAAAACAGTTATTTTATTAGAAACTTCAAAATACTGACTTTTTAGAAAGAACACACAAGGCCAGGGAGACAGTTCAAAGACTTGTATTATTGTCTGTCTTTTACACAAAGGCCAGAAATTGAACCCAAACACTGCACTTCCTTCCTCTTAGCACAGGCAGGTGAAGTGTTAGGGAACCATGGATTTTGACATTAGATATGACACTTAGGGTCCTCGTACACATAAATGAACTGGGTAGCCCTACCCAGTTGAAACTGAACTGCACACTGATCACAGTCCTGAACGCCAGGAGGAATATCATTGGGAGTTGTTATGGCTCTCCTAAACATTGCTCAAAATGGGTAAGCAAGTAAACAAAGAAAATTATATAGCATATATCTCACTGAGCATAGCTTTTAGATTGATGCCAAGCTTAACTTTCTTTATAAAAGAAAAAATCATTAAAATGTTATAAGTTAGAGAAATCAGAGAGATATTTAACTGATCAACATTATTTATACATTTAATTTACTGAATTAACATTTTTTATAATGTTTGAAGCTACATTTAAAAGCCTATCGTTTAAAATTGACAACAAAATTCATTAAAACAAAAAAGTCTTCTTTTATATTGTTTTTTTTTTTTTGGTTTTTGGGCCACACCCGGTGACGCTCAGGGGTTACTCCTGGCTATGCGCTCAGAAGTCGCTCCTGGCTTGGGGGACCATATGGGACGCCGGGGGATCCAACCGCGGTTCGTCTCCTAGGCTAGCGCAGGTAAGGCTTACCTTACCTCCAGCGCCACCGCCCGGCCCCTTCTTTTATATTGTAAGCTATGGTAACACTTCAATGCTTTGTTCCCATTACATACTTATAAAAATTTGAGACAGTTTATCTAATATTGTTCATTTTGAGTGGGGGTTCATTATTCTGATTCCTGATTATTTTTTTTATTTGTTATTAAGTTTTATTTTGTCCTTGTGCATTTTTTCTTGTTTGGTTTTTAGTTTATTTGAACATAAATGTATTTGTGATCGATTTATGATTCTTGTAATTTATCTCTTTTGTAAATATATTCATTTCTAAGTTATTCAATCTTTTAGAGGATTTGTTTTGATATCTGTTATGTGAAAATAAATGGTCATCTCTCAGTTTTATGAACTTTCTTTGAAATTGATCTAATATTGCTAACAGTAGAATCACTAGAGAGACTGGGAAAATCTCAAATAGTTAATTGTCTCTCTTTTTTCTAAATTTATTTTTTTATTGTTACCAAAGTGATGAACATACTTGGTAAAAAAAAAAAAAAAAGAAAAGAAAGAAAAAAAAAAAGGCAGAAATAATGAACTCACTCCCTGAAATACAATTTTATCGCCTCTTTCCCTCAAGTCTCCTCCTACTAAAGAATAATCTTCATAAGCAATTCTCCCTAAATTTAGAGATCTACTAAACAACGTGAAGTAGTTTATTTTCTTTATAAAAAATAGATTTTCTTGTAGGCCAATGAGATAGCACAACAGTAGGGAATTTGCCTTGCACACAGTTGACCTAGGAAGGACAGGGTTAGAATACAGACATTCCATATTGTCCCCCAAGCCTTCCAGGAGTGATTCCTGAGAGCAGAGCCAGGAGTAACCCCTGAGTGCCACAGGGTATGACTCAAAAAACACCCCCCCCCCCACATACACACACAAACGCACACACACAAATAGTTTTTCAAGTTTAGAGATGGAAAATAGTGACCCAAACTGGAAGTGCTTAGGGTCACAAGGCACTTAAGGACCTGCAAGAGTTTGTATTAAATTCCAGGTTCTTGCACACAAAATATGTATTCTGAATTTGGGATATCTTTCCAGGCCATCTCCTTTCCTCTGTTCTTAAAGGTCCCACACATTAAATAAACTTCAACAGTTCAATGAGTTCTCTACATAGGGAGAAACATAAAAAATCAAATTGCCTTGCTTAGTAGGTGATATCTTGAATGTTAGTCCATAATCTTCAGACCTCATTAATTCACAGGTTTATTATATATCATATTACAGAGTTCAAAGTTTCTATATTATTGAATATGACCATGCTAAATTTGATCTTATTTAGGACACTGAAACTTCTTGACTACATTTTGAATTTTACATAAAACAATTTGGTCTGAACAATGTTAATTCAGTATATCAGTGGGAAAATTAGAGTGTTTTATTTATTTTTCTTTACTGCTGGCATAGTTTCCTAGATACTTTGTTGTATCCTTAAGTTATATGTATTTATTTTTAAAAATGATGAACATATGCATAAAATATATACATGCATTAAAATCAAGCTTACCTAAGAGAAAGCAGAACTATATTTTAGCTAATGCATACAGTTCTTAATAATGGTCACTAATATAATCTATCAATTAGTTGAATATGTATTGGAATGAAAATGATCGAAATTAATAAATAGCATAGTAAATTGAATAATATATATGGCATATATATATATATATTTTTTTTGTGTTTTGGGGTTACACTCGGCAGCACTCAGGGTTACTCCTGTCTCTGCTCTCAGAAGTCTCTCCTGGCAGGCTTGGGAGACCATATGGGATGCCGGAATTCAAACTGGGGTCCGTCCTCTGTTGGCCACGTGCAAGGCAAAGGCCTTACCACTGTGCTATCGCTCTGCTCCACTTGAAAAACTATTTACTATTTTTGAAAAAGGAAATAAACTGCTTCATGGGTTTAAAAGTCTCACAACAATAAGTAGTGTTCTATATGGCTTGTAATAATCAAACTTACTTGTGCTTAAGTATTTATCATTAGCAGTTGAATAGACCATACTTAGAATTTTCAGAGACCACCAAAGTTACTTCAGAAAGAACTGTTGGTGCCACAGCTTTCAGAGATCAAAATCAGGGCCAGAAATTTGATTAAACTCAATCTTTTCTTCATATATATATTTTTCTCCTATCAATAAAAGAGGGCTTAACTTCTTTGTAATGCTGGTTTACTCTGTAAATGCTTAATTTCTCTATGTCTTAAAAATTTGGAAATTTTAAAATTAAATAAGAAGCACATCACAAAATGATTTCTGCTGCTTCTAATGAAAGTCTTTACTACATGCATAACTAATTTAAAATTTTTAACTTATCTAAATTTCAAAAATAAAAAACAATTAACAGCTAATATATTCTAGGACATTTATCTATTATGTGGATTTTCAAAATGCATTAACTTTTCTCCAAGGCTGATTTGAAATAATTTTTAATTAAATTGTTTTGCAAGAATTAATTGAGAATTACATTTTTTCTTAAAAAAGCAATTTCTTTGGAGTTATCTAAATTAAAAGACTCATTTCTCTTTATGTTTACTTTTACTTTTCATCAACTTAAAGAAAACATTCAGTACTATAGGTTGTATAGATGATTTTAAACATTCATGAATATATGGTGTCATTTTTGCTGGATAATAAGAATCCCTGTACATTTTTCTAAGCACTTAAAAGTACAGTGATAAAGAACATAGGTAATTTGCTATCCAGTAATGTGGTAGGTCATTTTAATTTACTTATTTACCTTTAATGTATAACAATATTGCATACATTATATACAATATCATGATTATGACATTATATATGATATATTATTTGTAGTTTAAAATTTGAAACAAAATGAGTAAGTTTTAAAAATCATTTAGTTAATTTACTAAAAACTTCTAATATAACATTTTAAAATAAAGTTCTGTTTTTTATTCTTTTTAATTATTTTTATTAAGGCAAAAGCATTATATTAAACACAAAAATCTGCCAAATTAAAATTTTCACAAATATAACAGATACAATATTTATGTTTATATTTACTAATTTACTATAACTCTTTCTCTACCACCTCTCCACATAACAAATGGAAAATAATAAATGACTTATATTAATGTAAAAATTTTAGTAGATTATTTAGTTTGTACTTTAAAAACTTAGTCCATATTATTAGTAATTTTAAATTGAGATTCACATCTAACTTTATCCCCCTTAAAGATGTTCTCACTGCAGTTAGGTAGACAGATAAAATAATAAGGTATTATATTCTTATACTTGCATCAATTCTAAACAGTACTTACCACCAGAGAGTAAAAATTCTTTCACCTTTGCCCCACTGAGCCTTACTTCCATAATGTTCCCATTTTACATTTATATTTACCATATCTCAATATTTTTCATTAAATTGTGTCTCATTTTTGTTTTTGGTTTTATGTTTACGATATTAATCAAAATATTTATAATTTGATTCCTTGCAATAAAAGTATAAACAATCCTAGCAAAAATATAGCAGGTAAACTGATACTTTCTCAAAGTAGATATAAAGATGTCCAATATGTATATAAATTGTTCATCATCATTGATTTCCAGGTAAATGAATAAAAATGATAATGATGTGTCATTATGTGAGAATGGCCAATGTCAAAAATAAGAGGCAAAATAGGTGCTGGCAGAGATCACATTCATTTATGTCTGTCGGACTAAAATCTAATATGGCATTTATAGAAAATGAAGTAAATATTTATCAACTCTCTACAATCGAATTTTCACATACGTAATGATCTCCATCCTGTGTATCTATACAAGATGACTAAAACATTTATTTTCATGTATATACACACACCTGTATATGATACATAATTTTAACAATATGCAAGAGCTGAACATAACCAGAGTTCCTTCAAACATAAAGTGGATCAAATATTTTACACATATACAATGAAATACTACAACTCAAGGCATGGTAGAAACTCTTGCAGTTTGTTTCTCTACCACTGGAATGTGGGGTGTTAAATTAAATGAACTAACCCAGAACAAAAAAAAGAAATTGTCCAATTTAATTCTATTCACTGCCTCCTTGCAAAGTGCTAGGTTTCTGGACACTCAATAAACAAAATGAAAAGGATACAAAATGATTATATAGTTCATTGTGCAAGAAATTACGATATGTGCTTTCAACTTCATGCCTCTGTTCAAGTTGTTTTCTATGTTTGAAAATCTTGTCCAATGTATTTGGTTTTGAATGATAATGACTCTTTTAAAAGAAAATTAAGGAACATATTGGGGCTCAGTTCTAGAAAATAAACTTAGACTGTGATAATGAAATATGCACATTAGCACAAGTTCTATGTGCATTGACCACTGGTAGACCTCGGAATTGCTGTTAACCACCTCATTTTAGTCTAGGCTCATTTAGTTCATAGTGTGTTATCTAATAGAGCACTTTCTTAAGTCTTCATCTCATTTATTCAATGAGGATCTGAGTGTCTATTCTAAGCTCCTGTTGAATGACTAACTAACCAGCATAGCATAATTACTTTCTTTAGTTAAGCCCTAGAATTATAATATATGCTAAAGAACAGGATCTATTTACATTATAAAAGTATCTGGATAATATAAAAAAAGCTATTTTGAAAATAAGTCCTTAATCATGTGTGCTTAAAATAGTTTTTTTTTTAATAACTAAAACCCAACCACAAACATATTTGTAATCACGGTGCTTAAATAAATATATTTTAAATAAATAAATAAATAATAAATAGGGTTTTTTTTTTAAAAAAAAGCTCAATAAAGCTCGTTGTTGTTATTGTTGTTTGTTTGTTTGTTTTCTGGGTCACACCCAGCAGCGCTCAGAGGTTACTCCTGGCTCTATGCTCAGAAATCGCTCCTGGTAGGCTCGGGAACCATATGGGATGCCGGGATTCTAACCACTGTCCTTCAGTGTCTAAAGGCAACCACCCTACTGCTGTCCTATCTTTCCGGCCCCCAATAAAGCACTTTTAAATGATATATTTTAATGTATGAAACAAAAAATACACGTGCATTTCAAGATTTAAAATTTTAAAAACAAGGTTTCAGAGATCAACAACTTATGTACTCAATATGAATATCAATATGCTTGTAATCTTTTCAGAACTTAGCAAATTTAAGGAAACACACATCAAAAAATTACACCTTTGAAACCTTGCCAAACTTTCCAAATCCTTACAACTTTGGCACAGTCTTACAAACTTGAGAATACCAAATTTGAAGGAATTTTAAATATAACTGAAGTGTTTTCTCTAAACACTACGTAAGTGTATATTATGGGGCCCACATTTTAACTCTTCTAGGAGAAACAATGCCAATAGCTAGGGGAATGAGCATGCAATTAAGAGAATGATTTAAAGAGAAAACATAACATATATATAAATTCTAAAATATACCTTTATTTAAAAAAATAATATTTAAAAGAGTATATTAGGAAGCAGGGAAATTATATTACCTCTAAAGCATATTTTTTCTTCATTTTCTTACAGTCATGAGTTCACATGTGATGAACATAAGACCCAAGAATTAGGGCAACAATGACAAAATTTAGATTCTTCAAATATCCATCATAGAGAAGCAATTCTTCTTGTTCTTGTTTTTGCTTTTCTTCTTCTACTTCTTTTTCATCTTCTTCTCTTCTTTTTCTTCTTAATTATTTTTATTCTTGCTCTTTTCTTTTTTATTTTCTCTTCTTCCTTCTTCCTGTTTGCTCAGAAGCACTTGAAGAAGCACTATATGTGATGTTGCACAGGGTTGAACCTGGGCAAGTCACGTGCAAGGCAAGTGCATTACTCACTGTACTATATCTCTGATACCAAAGGCAGCTTTGTAAATATAGAATAATTAATCCCAAGGCTTCATATAAGCAGAAACATCTTTTCAGACTGATTCAAGGTGGGTACTTTACACAGGTAAGAGTTTCTAGGACAGGCCAAATATTTGAACTTTGAACCGTGATCATCACATTTTTATGAGTCTTAATAATAACTTTGTATTGACCTAGGAATTATTACACAAATGTGGAAACTAAATTTTCAAACTGTTTTGTATTGAAACTACAGTGATAGCAGATATTCCTTATAATATTGCATGATTTTTGTTTATTTATTTATTTCGAATGCTGGGAATATAAGTCAGAGTTTCAGTCACATAATGTCTCTTAAAACTTGTCTTTGTTTTTTTTTTTCTCTTTATTTGGATATCTTGATTACATAAATGATTGTGATAAGGTTTCAGTCCTATAAAGATCACCCCTCTTCACCAGTGCAACATTCCCGCCACCAAAGTCCCAAATCTCCCTCCATCCCACCCCACCCCCACCTGTACTCCAGACAGGCTTTCCAGTTCCCTCATTCATTCACTTGATTATGGTAGTTCTCAGTGTAGTTATTTCTATAACTGTGCTCACCACTCTTGTGGTGAGCTTCATGGAGTGAGCTGGTGTTCCAGCTCTCCTCTAATTGTCTCTGAGGATTGTTACAAAAATGACTTTTATTTTTCTTAAGACCCATAGATGAGTGAGACTATTCTGCGTCTCTCTCTCTCTCCCTCTGACTTATTTCACTGAGCATGATAGATTCCATGTACATCCATGTATAGGAAAATTTCATGACTTCATCTCTCCTGACGGCTGCATAATATTCCATTGTGTATATGTACCACAATTTCTTTAGCCATTCGTCTGTTGAAGGGCATCTTGGTTGTTTCCAGAGCCTGGCTATTGTGAATAGTGCTGCAATAAATATAGGTGTGAGGAAGGGGTTTTTGTATTGTATTCTTGTGCTCCTAGGGTATATCCCTAGGAGTGGAATAGCTGGGTCGAATGGGAGCTCAATTTCCAGTTTTTGAAGAAACCTCCATATCGCTTTCCATAGAGGCTGTACTAGACGGCATTCCCACCAGCAGTGGATAAGAGTTCCTTTCTCTCCACATCCCCGCCAGCACTGATTGTTCTCATTCTTTGTGATGTGCGCCAATCTCTGTGGTGTGAGGTGGTATCTCATCGTTGTTTTGATTTGCATTTCTCTGATGATTAGTGACGAGGAGCATTTTTTCATGTGTCTTTTGGCCATTTGTATTTCTTTTTTATCAAAGTGTCTGTTCATTTCTTCTCCCCATTTTTTGATGGGATTAGATGTTTTTTTTTTGTAAAGTTCTGTCAGTGCCCTGTATATTTTGGATATTAGCCCCTTATCTGAAGGATGTTGGGTGAATAGTTTCTCCCACTCAGTGGGTGACTCTTGTATCCTGGGCACTATTTCTTTTGAGGTGAAGAAGCTTTACAGTTTAATGTATTCCCATCTGTTAATCTCTGCTTCCACTTGTTTGGAAAGTGCAGTTTCCTCCTTGAAGATACCTTTAGTCTCAATGTCATGGAGTGTTTTACCAACATGTTGTTCTATATACCTTATGGTATCTGGTCTGATATCAAGGTCTTTAATCCATTTGGATTTTACCTTCGTACATGATGTTAACTGGGGGTCTATGTTCGCTTTTTTGCAAGTCGCTAACCAGTTCTGCCAGCACCACTTGTTGAAGAGATTTTCTCTGCTCCACTTAGGATTTCTTGCTCCTTTGTCAAAAATTAGGTAATTGTATGCCTGGGGAATTTTCTCTGAGAACTCAAGCCTATTCCACTGATCTGAGGGTCTGTCTTTATTCCAATACCATGCTGTTTTAATAACTATTGCTTTGTAGTACAGTTTAAAGTTGGGGAAAGTAATGCCTCCCATTTTCCTTTTCCCTAGGAGTGCTTTAGCTATTCGAGGATGTTTATTGTTCCAGATGAACTTCATAAGTGTTTGATCCACTTCTTTGAAGAATGTCATGGGTATTTTTAAGGGGATCGCATTAAATCTGTATAATGCTTTGGGGAGTATTGCCATTTTAATGATGTTAATCCTGCCAAGCCATGAGCAGGGTAAGTGTTTCCATTTCCGTGTGTCCTCTCTTATTTCTTGGAGCAGGGCTTTATAGTTTTCTTTGTATAGGTCCTTCACGTCTTTGGTCAAGTTGACTCCAAGATATTTGAGTTTGTGTGGCACTATTGTGAATGGGATTGCTTTCCTGACTTCCATCTCCTCCCTATTATTATTGGTGTATAAAAAGGCCATTGATTTCTGTAGGTTGATTTTGTAGCCTGCCACCTTGCTATATGAATCTATTATTTCTAGAAGCTTTTTGGTAGAGTCTTTAGGGTTTTCTAAGTAGAGTATCATATCATCTGCAAACAATGTGAGTTTGACTTCTTCCTTTCCTATCTGAATTCCCTTGATATCTTTTTCTTGCCTGATCGCTATAGCAAGAACTTCCAGTACTATATTGAAGAGGAGTGGTGAGAGAGGACAGCCTTGTCTTGTACCCGAATTTAGAGGAAAGGCTTTTAGTTTTTCTCCATTGAGGATAATATTTGCCATTGGCTTGTGGTAGATGGCTTCAACTAGATTGAGAAAGGTTCCTTCCATTCCCATCTTGCTGAGAGTTTTGATCAAGAATGGGTGTTGGACCTTATCAAATGCTTTCTCTGCATCTATTGATATGATCATGTGATTTTTATTTTTCTTGTTGTTGATGTTGTGTATGATGTTAATAGATTTACAGATGTTAAACCATCCTTGCATTCCTGGGATGAAGCCTACTTGGTCATAGTGTATGATCTTCTTGATGATGCATTGGATCCTATTTGCCAGGATTTTGTTGAAGATCTTTGCATCAGCATTCATCAGGGATATTGGTCTGTAATTTTCTTTTTTGGCAGCATTTCTGTCTGGTTTTGGTATCAAGGTAATGTTGGCTTCATAAAAGCTGTTTGGGAGAGTTCCCTTTTTTTCAATTTCATGGAAGAGTCTGGCTAGGATTGGTAGTAGCTCCTCTTGAAAGATTTGAAAAAATTCATTAGGAAAACCATCTGGGCCTGGGCTTTTCTTTTTTGGTAGATGTTTGATTACAGTTTCAATTTCCTCAGTAGTGATGGGGGTGTTTAGATATGCTACATCCTCCTTACTTAAATGTGGAAGGTTATAAGTGTCCAAGAATTTTTCCATTTCTTCTAGGTTCTCATGTTTTGTAGCATAAAGTTTCTCAAAGTAGCCTCTGATTATCCTTTGGATCTCTGCAATTTCTGTTGTGATCTCCCCCTTTTCATTTCTAATACGGGTTATCAGATTTCTCTCTCTCTCTTTCTTTGTGAGTTTTGCCAATGGTCTATCAATCTTGTTTATTTTTTCAAAGAACCAGCTTCTGCTTTCGTTGATCTTTCGGATTGCTTTTTGGTTTTCCACTTCATTGAGTTCCGCTTTCAACTTTATTATTTCCTTCTTTCTCCCTATTTTTGGTTCATTCTGTTGGTCATTTTCTAATTGTTTAAGCTGCGCCATTAAGTTATTCAGGTATGCTCCTTCTTCCTTCCTGATGTGTGCTTGTAGAGCTATAAATTTTCCTCTCAGGACTGCTTTTGCTGTGTCCCATAGATTCTGGCAGTTTGTGTCTTCATTACCATTTGTTTCCAGGAAAGTTTTGATTTCCTTTTTGATTTCATCTTGGACCCACTGGTTGTTCAGTAGCAGGGTGTTTAATTTCCAATTGTTAAAGTTTTTCTTCTGTGTGGCTTTGTAGTTCACATCTAATTTCAGAGCCTTGTGGTCAGCAAAGGTAGCCTGCAAGATTTCTATCCTCTTGATTTTATGGAGGTATGTTTTATGTGTCAGCATGTAGTCTATTCTGGAGAATGACCCATGTACATTGGAAAAGAATGTGTATCCAGGTTTTTTGGGATGGAGTGTCCTGTATATATCTACTAGTCCTCTTTCTTCCATAACACTTTTCAGGGCTAGTATGTTTTTGTTGGGTTTCAGTCTGGTTGACCTATCAAGTGTTGATAGGGCTGTGTTGAAGTCTCCCACAATGATTGTGTTATTATTGATTTCTTCTTTCAGATTTGTCAGTAATTGTATTAGATAATTTGCTGGTCTCTCATTGGGTGCATATATGTTTAATAGTCTGATTTCTTCCTGTTGCACATATCCCTTGATTAGTACATAGTGTCCATCTTTGTCCCTTACCACTTTTCTGAGTATAAAGTTGGTGTCATCTGATATTAATATGGCCACCCCAGCTTTTTTCAGGGTGTTGTTTGCTTGGATAATTTTCTTCCAACCTTTGATTTTGAGTCTATGTTTGTTCTGACTATTCAGATGTGTTTCTTGTAGGCAGCAGAAGGTTGGATTCATCTTTTTGACCCATTTTGCCACTCTGTGTCTTTTAATTGGTGAATTTAGTCCATTGACATTGAGGGAGATGATTGTCATAGGATTTAATGTCATCTTTGTAGATAAGTTTGCTGTGTTTGTTGGTCTCTCTTGTCTTAGAGTAGACCTGTCAGTTTTTCCTTTAAGGCTGGTTTATCTTCTGTGAAGTTTCTGTGCTGTTGTTTATCCGTGAAGCTGTGTATTCTTCCTCCAAACCTGAATGTGAGTCGGGCTGGGTGCAGTATTCTTGGGGAGGCATTCATTTCATTCAATCTTGTCACAATATCCAACCACTGTCTTCTGGCCTTGAGAGTTTCTTGTGACATGTCTGCTGTAAGTCTTAGGGATGCTCCTTTGAATGTAATTTCCCTTTTTGATCTTGCTGCTTTCAGTATTCTATCCCTATCTATGGGATTTGTCATTGTAACGAGGATGTGTCTTGGGGTGTTTTTCTTTGGGTCTCTTTTAGCTGGTATTCTTCGGGCATGCAGTATTTGATTGCATGTAGGCTTTAACTCTGGGAGTATCTCTTTGATGATGTCTTTGACAGTTGATTCTTCTTGGAGATCTCCTTCCTGGGTTTCTGGGACTCCAATGATTCTTATGTTGTTTCTGTTGAGTTTATCAAAGACTTCTATTTTCATCTCTTCGCATGCCTTGAGTACATTTTCCATTGCCTGTTCGTTTGTCTTAATGTTCTTTTCCAATTTCTTCTGTTGTGTTGAGCTTTTCTGCATCTCATCTTCCAGTACTCCGATTCTCTCCTCAGCTGCTGATACCCTGTTGGCGAGGCTATCCATTGTGGTTTTCAGTTGAGCAACCGTATTTTTCAGATCTGTTATTTCAGTTTGGAGTTTTCTGATTTCTGTTTTTGTGTTCTCTTCAGATCGATCTATGCTCTTTTTGAGGTCTACAAACATATTCCATATTTCTACTCTAAACTCCTTATCTGAAAGGTTAATCAGGTGGTTGTAATTTATTAGATCAATCGAGCTTTCGTCTTCATTCTCTATGGATGGTGTTTGCCTGCGAGTTTTCCCCATTGTCACGCTTGTAGTGTGGTTTTTCCTGCGTGTTGTGGTGGGGTTCATTGATTAGGAAGAGTTCGCGGCTGCAAAGGGAAGCGAAGCGGCTGAGCGCTTCTGTTGCCTCTAGTTGCAAGTCCTCAGAGTGAACAAAGGCAGGGCAAGGTAGAGCGATCCCGCAGCCCCAGAATGCAGCTGCTCACCAGCTTCAAAATGCAGTTTTTTAGGGGTGCACTCCCTAGGCCCCTGAGGAAACCTTCGGAAGTTCAGAAGCACAGTTTCAGGCAGACAGAGATAGGAGTTTTCCCGGAAGTCCTCAGAGTAAACAAAGGCAGGGCAGGGCAAAGCGATTCCGCGGCCCCACAATGCAGGCACTCACCAGCTTCAGAATGCAGTGTTTTGGGGGTGCGCTCCCTAGGCCCCTAAGGAAACCTTCGGAAGTTCAGAAGCACAGTTTCAGGCAGACAGAGATAGGAGTTTTCCCCGAAGTCCTCAGAGTGAACAAAGGCAGGGCAGGGCAAAGCGATTCCGCGGCCCCAGAATGCACGCACTCACCAGCTTCAAAATGCAGTGTTTTTGGGGGTGCGCTCCCTAGGCCCCTGAGGAAACCTTCGGAAGTTCAGAAGCACAGTTTCAGGCAGACAGAGATAGGAGTTTTCCCGGAAGTCCTCAGAGTAAACAAAGGCAGGGCAGGGCAAAGCGATTCCGCGGCCCCACAATGCAGGCACTCACCAGCTTCAGAATGCAGTGTTTTTGGGGGTGCGCTCCCTAGGCCCCTAAGGAAACCTTCGGAAGTTCAGAAGCACAGTTTCAGGCAGACAGAGATAGGAGTTTTCCCCGAAGTCCTCAGAGTGAACAAAGGCAGGGCAGGGCAAAGCGATTCCGCGGCCCCAGAATGCACGCACTCACCAGCTTCAAAATGCAGTGTTTTTGGGGGTGCGCTCCCTAGGCCCCTGAGGAAACCTTCGGAAGTTCAGAAGCACAGTTTCAGGCAGACAGAGATAGGAGTTTTCCCCGAAGTCCTCAGAGTGAACAAAGGCAGGGCAGGGCAAAGCGATTCCGCGGCCCCACAATGCAGGCACTCACCAGCTTCAAAATGCAGTGTTTTTGGGGGTGCGCTCCCTAGGCCCCTGAGGAAACCTTCGGAAGTTCAGAAGCACAGTTTCAGGCAGACAGAGATAGGAGTTTTCCCCGAAGTCCTCAGAGTAAACAAAGGCAGGGCAGGGCAAAGTCTTTGTTTTTCTATTAATAACTTTATTTAAACACCTGGTTACAAATATGATTGTACTTGAGTTTCAGTCATGTAAAGAACACCCCCTTCACCAGTGCAACATTCCCATCACCAATGTTTCGAATCTCCCTTCTCCCCAAACCACCCCTGCCTTTACTCTAGACAGGCTTTCTACTTCCCTCATTCATTCACTTTGTTATGATAGTTTTCAATTGTAATTATTTCTCTAACTGCACTCATCACTCTTTGGTGAGCTTCATGGCATGATCTGGACCTTCCAGCCCTCCTCTCTTTTTTCTCTGAGAATAATTGCAAAAATGTCTTTTATTTTTCTTTAAACCCATAACTTGTCTTTGTTTTAATACTTCTTAAAATTTATAAAAGATAAGTAGTCCCATTCTAACCTCCCACATATATGAATATGCATAAATATAGACACATAATATCCACCACGACAAAATACTCAGGGAAGACAGGACTACTAGAATTCTACACAAGTTCTTAAACTGCGTGAAAGGTAAGGTCTTACATGTACTACAAAGACATTGATTGGGCTGTTCTTGAGACACACTGCTTTTAATATCATGAGAACTGGCCCATATCCCTCAATTTTTTGCAATTCTTTTTTCTTGGGGGGGTGGCCACACCCATTTGATGCTCAGGGGTTACTCCTGGATAAGCGCTCAGAAATTGCCCCTGGCTTGCCCGGACCATATGGGACACCGGGGGATTGAACTGCAGTCCTCTCCGGCCCCAATTTTTGGCGATTCCTAAAGATTTATGATATACAGAGTGGAAGCAAGGTTTTGGTTTTCATAGGAAAAGGACAGTCCTTAATTCACAAGGCTAAGCATATTAATTAACAATATTTCTAGAAAAATATTAGATACAAAAGATGAAGCAAGAAATTAAATTAAGAGAAAGAAAGCAAGAAATTAAATTAAGAGAAAGAAGGAAAAAAATTCTAGGGAGAACGTTTTCACTACAGAGAGGCAAAACCTTCATATAAAAAGGATCTATTTAAAACCTTAAATTAGAATGCAGTGAGCTGGAGCTGTGGCATAAGTGGTAAAGTGTATGCCTTGTACTTGCTAGCATATGACAGACCCTGGTTTAATTCCCCAGCATCCCATATGGTCCCCTAAGCCAGGAGCTATTTCTGAGCACATAGCTAAGAATAATCCCTGAGCGCCACCAGGTGTGGCCTCCAAAACAAAACAAAAATTTAGAATGTGGGCAACACCAGAAATACCTACTGGTTTTTCAAATTTAGCTTTATAGGCCTTTATTAAGGAGCTTGGTTCAAGTATTTTCAATGAATATAATGATATAAACAATTTTTGGGTATTTCCTTGCCAGTTACTAACAGAAATTCTAGGTATCTCTTCCCAAATGCCAGGAGAAGTTTCTCTTAATCACCCACCAACTCAAAATTCATTCTTTTTGGTCTCTTGAATTTTACCTTCATCAGTACTCTTCTGTGGAGCCTAAAAATCTTGACATACCTACTAAACCCGATAATAAAATGTATTACCTAGGACTAGATTGAAAGCTAGTAGGATGTGAGCAACAGTTCCCAATCTATTTCTCAGGGTGTCATAACCTAGAAAAATACATAGAAAACTGTTGAAAATTGTCAAGAGAGACAACCCAATTAACTTTGCATACAAATAATGTTGTTTGATTTCTGATTTTCTTTTTATTTAATGTATACACCATGATTACAACTTTGTTATAATTGAGTTTCAGTTTTACAGTGCATGCTTCCCCTCAACCATGACCATTTTTCATCACTAGTGTCTTTGGTTTCTTTTTTTTTTTCTTTCTTTTTTTTTTTGTTTCTTGTTTTTTGGGCCATACCCGGCAGCGCTCAGGGGTTACTTCTGGCTATCTGCTCAGAAATAGCTTCTGGCAGGCATGGGGGACCATATGGGATGCAGGGATTTGAACCAACCACCTTGGGTTTTGAGTTGGCTGCTTGCAAGGCAAACGCCGCTGTGCTATCTCTCCGGCCCCTTGTCTCCAGTTTCTTTCCCTCAGTTCCTCTGCTTGCTTCTGGGGCAGCATTTTGCTCCTTTCTCTCTCCCTCTCTCCCTCCCTCCCTTTCTCTATCCGTTTCTCTCTCTCCCTCTCTCTCTCCCTCCCTTTCTCTATCCGTTTCTCTCTCTCTCTTATGCTCTGTTTTTTCCTCTCTCTCTTTTGCTCTGCTTTTCCCTCTCTCTATCTTTTGCTCTCTATTTTTCCCTCTCCCAATTTTTCTCTTTTAGACACTGTGATTTGCATCAATTTTAATAAAGGGATACTGTTCATTTCACTTTATCTCTATCAAATAACCATCAAATAACCAGCTACTGTGCTGTGTGATCAGTTCCAACCATCATTGTCATAGTACCTTCTTTGAACTGCATTGCTCCACTATTTGTGGAAAGCTTCCTTGCCCTCCTCTCTATTGTTTCTGTATATTATTACCACGTTTAATTTTTTTCTTATAGTCCATAAATGAGTAAAATTATTCTGTCTATTCTTCTCCCTCTGACTCATTTAACTAAACACAATACTCTTCATATCCATTCATGTATAAAAAAAGTTATGACTTTATCTTTCCTAACAAATGCATAGTATTACATTATGAGATGCACCACAGTTTTTTAGCCATTCATTTGTTCTTGGGTACTTAGCTTGTTTCCAGTTTCATGTTATTGTAAATAGTACTGCAATGAATATAGGAGCGCAGGTGGCATTTATGTATTGTGTTTTGTGTTCTCAGGTATATCCTTAATGTGATATTGCTGGATCATATGGGTGCTCAATTTCAGCTTTTTGGGGAATATCTATATTGTCTCTAAAAACGGTGGATCAGTCTGTATTCGTAACAGCAATGAATTTGAGTTCCTTTCTCCCCACAGCTACACCAGCACTGGTTGTTCTTGCTTTTTGTGATGTGTGTGAGTCTCTGTGGTGTGAGATGATACCTCATTATAGTTTTGATTTCTATTTCCCTGATGAATAGATATTTGTTGCACTTCTTTCATGTGCATTTTACCAATCTGTATTTGTTCTGTCGGAAATATCTGTTCATATATTCTCCCTGCTTTTTATGGGTATAGATAGATCAGGGGTCTCAAACTAGCGGCCCGTGGGCCATTTGCGGCCCTCTGTCCATCATTTTGTGGCCCTGCCCTAGAGGAATCTTTTTTTGTTTTGTTCTGTTTTAGTTGTTTGGGTCACACCCGCCATGTTCAAGGCTTACTACTGACTTTCTACTGACTTTAGGATCATCCCGACTTTGCCTCCTGTGGCCCCCAGGTAAACTGAGTTTGAGACCCCTGGAGATAGTTTAATCTTTCTAAGTTCTACCAACGACTTGTATATCTTTTATATCAAACTCTTATCAGATAATTATTGGGTGTATAGCTTCTCCTATTCTGTGGGTAGTCTTTGTGTCTTAGTAACTATTTCCTTTGAGGTGCACCTTTTTGATTTAATGCTGTACCATTTGTTTATCTTTGCTTTTCATGTTCTTAGTAGGTGGTGTTTCTTCCTTGAAGATGACTTTATCCTTTTCGCTTCAATGTCTTGTAGTGCTCTTCCTACATTCTCTCATATAATTTATGGCTTTAGGTTTGACATCAAATATCAAGGTTCACATCAAACATAAAGGTCTTTAATCCATTTTATTTGACTTTTTCCACGAAGTCTTAGAGATCTGAGTTAGCTCATTTATTTTCATGTAGCAGTCCAATTTTCCCAACACCACTTGTTGAAGCTTTCATTGATTTATTTATATTTCTTGCCCTTTTATCATAGATTGTAAACCTATGGTTCCACATCAGAATATTCAGGCCTATTCCATTAATCTGAGGTTTTTCTTTATTCCAGAACAATGCTGTTTTAATCATTACTGATTTATATTACAATTCAAGGTTGGGGATAGTAATTCCTCTCATCTTTTTTTCCCAAGAATTGTTTTAGCTATTCACGAACATTTATTGTTCCGTAGAAATATCAGGAATGTTTGATATTTTTCTTTGAAAAATGAGGCATATTATTTTTTAATATAAATTCTTTATTTAAGCACCATGATTACAAACATGATTGTGGGTGGTTTCAGTCATAAACAGAACACCTCCTTTCACCAGTGCAACATTTCCACCACCAGTGCCCCCACTTCCCAACCCAACTGTATTTAAGACAAACATTTTACTACAGTTTTTTTTTAATTTAGTAAGATGTTTTTTTTTCTTTCTTTAGTAAAGGATAAATGTTAAAATTATATAGTAGTAAAGATGTGAGAGTGGCAATCGCCATTCTTTGCATAGGCCCAGCAAAATATGGGGGAAATGGGGAAAAAAAACCTTGGCCTAATTACAAGAAAGCCTTCCTTATACCTGAAGTTTTCCGGCATAAGACTGACACTGGGCTCCAGGCATATGATGCTACCCAACCTCTAAGTCGTTCTCCATGGTCCAGGTGAAACTTTTTCTGACATTAGCTGTTGTTATTTCCAGGTTCCTGTACTTAAAGATTTGGGTTTCTGTGCATTTTCTTCATTGAAGTCAGGCTGATTTCGAGCAACCTCTAGATTCACCTCACCTGCAAGCAGGTTGTTGCTATTGCTAAGTGGTCTGGGTGTTAAGAGATCATTCTTTTGAGTAAGTCAATGTCAGGTCAGTGGTGGGGTCTTCCCTAGTGAAGTTTTGCATCCTGGTAATGTTATGGACCAGGGGTCTCAAACTCAATTTACCTGGGGGCTGCAGGAGGCAAAGTTGGGATGATCCTTGAGTGCAAAGTCAGTAGTAAGCCTTGAACATTGGGGGGTGTGACCCAAAGAACTAAAACAAAACAAAACAAAAAAAGATTCCTCTAGGGCAGGGCCACAAAATGTTGTACGGAGGGCCATTTGCGGCCCATGGGCCACTAGTTTGAGACCCTTGTTATAGACAATTTTGGTTGTTTCCATAGATGGTATTTATGGTTCAGGGGTGTATGGGCAATGTCCATTCTTCTGAGGCCTGAGCCAAGTCATTATGCCAATGTTCAGGGTATAAGGCCTAACTACATTCAAAATTTGTGTTCCCATCTCTATTAGATAAGAATGTGTTTTTATATGTAATATTTTTCCATTTTAATGTGCCTATGCAAAAGAGGAACAATGCCACAAGGTATTATTGGTGCATCTGGGGGTCGAGGGATTAAGTCCATCAATTCCCATAACTTGGTTCTAACATGAATTCTAAACAGAGAGACTCTTCTACCAGAATTCCTTATTGGACAGATTCCAAAGAGAAAAACAAACAAACAAACAAACAACAAAAGCAATGGGCAAAATTGTCACTATGTAAGAGGATATTCAAAAAGAATTATAGATGTTAAGGGAATACATCTACGATTTACAAAGGAGATATACATGTCCCTTTTATGTCTTTAAAAATAGTTGTGGGGAAAGGGTGTTAAATCTGGGACATCAATTTTGTCTGTGATTTGGCCTTCTGGAGTCTGAAAATGACTCCTAAAAGTTTTGTATCAGGAAATGTCTTTGAGTGGGGACTTCTCAGAAACTGAGTATGGTATCAAGCACAGGTACAGAGTGAAGGAAGGTGAAGAATAGGAAGCCGCTGAGAATGTATTAATAGGAACAAAATATTGGTTTCTTCTCAGGCTGAGAGTCTATACTTTTCACTTTGGGAGCTGGATGGTAGCTGCTTGAGTGAAGATAATGATCTGCTTCACAAGGATAGAAGAGCTAAGGGTAAAAATGGTTAAATGTGGGGTAATAGGCAGTGAGGGTGAGAGAAAAGGACTAGAAATGAGCCTGTAAGGTGCTGAGCTAAAAGTAGAAGGAAAGTCTACAACATAGGCATTCTGTATATTGTAAACAAATATGAAACCCTATGATATCCTATTAAATTATCTATACTTTATGTGTGGGGGCACTAGCCCCCACGTGCTTTGAAAATGGACACTGGTGGGAAGAAAAGTTGCCAGCAACTTCCCGAAGAAATCCCTACTTGTACAGGGTAGGGGTTGGGGAAAGCCTGGGGTCTTCTTTAAACTCCTCCCTGGCACCCACCTCGCTGGCCTCCTGGGCAGGGCCCCAGGGATAACCCTGGAGTTCTGGGAAAAAGCAAAGGGAAGGCTATTGGTGAGGAGGCTGAGCCACATAGTCTTCCCTAAGCTTGGCAAAAGAGCCTTCATCCTGGAGCCATACTATTCTCCATGCTGGCCAAGACTTCAGGTTCTAGAGAGGAAGTTAGTTCCTTAATGGTGCTTGAAGCCGGAAGTTTATCAGCCTGCTCCCCACCCCTACCCCTCTTTTGCAGGGGGTTTTAGGGGAAGCCTGGGGTCCCCTTTAAACTCCTCTCCAGCACCCACCTCACTGGCCCCTTGGGAAGAAGCCCAGGAATAGCCCTGGACTTCTGGGAGGAAGGAGAAGGAAGGCTGTTGGTGGGGAGGCTGAGCCCCATAGGCTCCCCTAAACTTGGCAGAAGGGCTTTTGGCCTGGAGCCATACTATTCCCCATTCTGGCCAAGGCTGAGATATATATTTTTATAAGGATCATAATAAATGTGTACAATGTGAGGCCCAAGTGGTAGCACAAGTTGTTAGGCACCTGCCTTGTGCAAGCTAGCCTATGACGGACCATGGTTTGATCCCCTCCCCTACATAAAATATGATCTCCCAGGACAGGAGCTATTACTGAATGCATACCCAGGAGTAACTCCTGAGCATCACTGGGTATGGCCCAAACACACACACGCACACACACACACACACACACTCACAAGAAAATTAAAAAATATATATCTGTATAATGTTTTGGGAAGTATTGTTATTTTAATGATGTTACGTCTTCCAATCCATGAACAGTGTATGTTTCAATTTCCTTGTGTGCTCTCTTATTCCTTGACTCATTTTTTTTTGTAGTTTTCTCTTTATAGTTTTCACCTCTTTAGTTGATTCCAAGGTACTTGATTTTCTGAGGCACAATTGTGAATGAGATAGTTCATTTAATATTTTTTGCTTTACTTTTATTATTGTGTATAGAAAAAGCTTTGTATTTCTGTGTTATGTAGTAATATACCCTTTTTATTTTGTTACTGTTTTTGAGTTTTTCTCCCTTTCTTTGTATGTCTTGCTAAAGGTTAAATCAATCCTGTTTATTTTTTCCAAAAAAATGCTTTCATTCCATTCTTTATTGTTTTTAGGTTATCACACTTATAGATTTCTGCTCTGTTTTATTATTTCTTTCTGCTTCTGCTTGCTTAATTTTGGTTGTTTTTGATGATCATTTTCCAATTTCTAAAACGGTGTCATTAAGTTATTTATATAGGCTTTTATTTTTTCTTTTTGAATGCTTCCAAATTTATAAATTTTTTTCTAAATAAAGTTTTTTGTAGTGTTTTTCAAGTTTAGATAATTTATGCTTTCATTCTCACTTGTTTTAGGGATCTTTTGATTTCCTACTTGACTTACTTTCTGATCCACTGATTGTTCATCACTAAGTTCTTTAATTTATAGGGGTAAAAGTTGTTTCTATTGTTGATTTGTAATTCATTTCTATTTTCAGTGCATCATGGTCTGAAAAATGATTGATGCATTTTCTATCATCTTCATTGAATTGAGGTATATTTTGTGCCCCAACATTTGGTCTGTCTTGGAAAATGTCCCACACACATTGTAGAATAATATAGTTAGCTTCTGGGGATGGAAAACCCTATATATGTTGACTAAGTCATTCTCTCCCATTTCATCCTTCAAATCCAGAAAACCTTGTTAGTTTTTAGCCTGGTAAATCAATCAAGATGTGAGAGAGCAATATTGAAGTCTCTTACAACTATTGTATTGCTTTTGATACTTTTTTCAGGTATATTAGCAACTATATATTTTATGTATTTTTGGCCCATTATTATTTGCATATATGTTTATGAGTGTGACATCTTCCTGGTGTACATACTCTCTGATTATTAAAAAATGATCCTCTCTGATGTCTATGTATTGTGATATTAAAATGGCCACTCCGGCCCTTATAAGGGAGCTGTTTGCTTGAACTATTGTCCTCCAACCCTTGCCTTTAAGCCTGTGTTAGCTCTGAATATTCAAATGTGTTTCTTTCAAGCAGCAACATGTTGAATTCACTATTCTGAATTATTTTATCATTCTGTGTCTCTTAAATGGTGTATTTAGTCTTAACATTGAGAAATACTATTGTTATGAGGTATTATATCATCATTTTGTAAAATTTTGGCATGCTTGTGAGACCTGTCTGTTTTTAAGTCTACCATTCGGCTGTTCTTTCTAAGGTTGGATTTTAACCTATAAAGTTTCTGAATTGTTGTTTATCAGTGAAGTAGTGTATCTTTCCTTGAGCCTTGAATAAAAATCTGGCTGGGAGAAGTATTCTTGGTGAGGTTTTGAGTTTTTTTTTCACTGTATCTCAGCACGATCTTCATGGTTGGAGAATTTCTGTGATAGATCTACTGTTAATTTTAAGGATGTTTTTATATATGTAATTTACCTTTGTGATCTTGCTGGTTTCAGTAACCTATTTATATCAGTAGTTTTATCACTGTGACTAGGATATGTCTTGCATCGTTTTTACTTGGGTCTCTTTTTATTGGTACTCTTTGGGCATCTAGGATGTGGGTGCATGCAGCCTTCAGTTATGGAAAGTTATCAGAAATTATGCCTTTGACTGTTGCTTCTTTATTTTGATTTTCTTTCAGCCTATAAAGAATGCAATGATTCTAAATTGTTCCTGTTGAATTTGTCCCAAAGTTCTATTATTGGCTTGTGCTTAATTTGAGGATTGTTCTCATCTTCTGATCATTTACTTTAAGGCTTTATATTTCAAATTATTTTTGCTGAATGGAAGTTTTATTCAGCTCATCTTCTATCTAACTGATTCTGTCCTTGGCAGCTGTTACTCTGCTGGTGTAGCTTTCAGTGAGTCTTTCATTTTGCTTTCCAGGTTTTTTAGACTTGAAATTTTACTTTGAAGTTTTCTCATTTCTACTTGCATATCCTCCTGAGTCTTGTTTGCTTTTCATTCAGTTTATTCCATGGCTTCTTTGAGTTGTTTGAACATCTTCCACATTTCTTCTCTAAAGTCCTTATTAGAGAGATTATATAACTATCTGACATTAGTTGAGTCATCAGAACTCCTATCTTCATTCAAAATATGCCAATTCTACATTGTCTTCTGATTGTGACCTTTACAGCATCTGGTGATTTTTTTATTTTTATTTATTTATTTATTTATTTATTTTTTGGTGTTGTGGTGGATACCTTGCCTAGGAGCAATCTGAGTCTGTAAAGCAAAAAAAAAAAGTCTGCAGCTTCACTAGCCTCATTGGCTGACCCATAGCCATGCTGCTGCACAGGGTCCCCTGTCTGGCTTAACCTTATCTTCCTCACTCAAAGCTAATGTTTTTGTCCCTTAGGCAGATGGGGCTGGGTCACTTAACAGCTCCAAGTCCTGCTGATCAGAGTTTGGCCTTGGGAGTGAGTAAGAATTTCTCCTAGTAATGACAGCTCCATCTCCTGGCTCCATCTCAATATTTGCAGCAGAGTAGTGCCACTACTGGCTTGGCTCAATGCTGCCTTCTGGTTGTAGTCTCACTCTTGCTCCTTCCCTCTTCACTGATGTCTGCATCATAAGATGGGCCATGCTGATATGTCTGTGTCACTTTTCACAATTCCTTACTGTGCTGCAATATCAATTCAGGACAAAACTCACCCTGTCTCTATGAACACCATGACCACAGTCACTGCTTCCATCTCAGCCTCTCATCTCTAGGGACAATAAAGCCAGCATTGATTGTTTTTTCCCCCAATAATTTCTCTCAGTGCTTGATATTTAATCTATTGATCAGCTTTGCACCTTTTTCAGCTGTCTGTTCTCATTTCTGGGTTTAGGGATTTTGGGAATTTCATTCTCACTAGCAAGGAATCTTTAGATTTGGTTTCCTCCTGCTGCTGTCACTCTGCAACATTTTCATTCTGATTTCTATATAACTCTAAAACACTAACCATCCACAACTTTTCTTTCTGATGATCCTCCTGCATGAGAACCAATTTTTACTTTTAATAATATTTTGCTCCTTGCTACATTTAACTTCAAGATTGGCCTAATTATTTTTGTGCATTCATTTTGAAGCCTAGGCCTGCATGATTACACAGTAAAACCAACTAATGCTGTATTAATTAGTGACCTGAGATATGATACCTATGACCAGAGTATATGAAATCATGTTTCATCTTTGGTTCCGAATGGTTTTGTGAGCATACTTGAAACACTATGCAGTTTGTTGGGTGTTGTTCAAAATCCAAAACTCAAGAAAAAGAGTATTATATTTGCTATCTAAAAAAATTCTTTGGGTATGGATTATTGCTTTTAATTTTATTGGACCTTTGTTCCTGCTAGAAGACTTCTTTTATACTTATATATATGTTAGAATCCTAGCAGGCCTCTGTTATTGTGTCTTCATAGGTGAAGAACCTGAGGTAGAATGAGTGGTGGAGTAGTGGGTGAGTTGCATCTTAGGTGCGTGGGGTTTGACTGCAAAAGAGACATCTGTAGACAAAGGAGGCCTCTTGCCCCATTTATTCTATTTGCTCTTTTATTGTTTAAAATGTAATTTCATGGACTTCCTACATTTTGGGGGGTGGGTTGGACATATCCTGCTTTGTTCAGGAATTACTCCTGATATTTTACTCAGATCACTATTGGCTGTGCTTGGAGATATAAAATGGCAGCTATTTTCATTGGGATCACCTGCAGAAGTAAAATTCTTACATCTTGTCCTGTTGCAAGTTATTTGGGTGGAATGGAGAAAGAGTAGTATTTTCAAGAGTACAATGTTTTCATATTTGTTTGACATACCTTTGTCACCATGGAGAAATATCTGACTAGAGTCAGGACTGGTAAAGTTTGCTCACCTACACTACAAGGACACTTTTGTTTTACCGGTCTCAACAGGTAGCAGCCAAACTACCTTGAAGTACACTTGTTCTGCACAGGGAGGGAACAGGTCCCCACCACTTATTTCTCTGGGACTGGTCGAATGAGTCTGAAACAAAGAAATTGCTCTGGGCAGGAACTAGAACATGAGTCCTAACTTCTGCACAGGCTTTCCAATTCCATGAATTCCACGGCAGGAAATAATTTTAGGAGAATGTGAATAGTGAAGCAAAAAATTTTATTAAAAAAATGTACTTAAATGACAGAAAGGAATTTGGGCGAAAGAGAAGATTTGGAATTCAACAGAGTGGAAGAGCATAAAACTTTTGGGAGTTTTTATACAATTTCTTTTGTTTTTTGTTTGTTTGTTTGTTTGTTTGTTTTGGTTTTTGGGCCACACCCGGCAGTGCTCCGGGGTTACTCCTGGCTGTCTGCTCAGAAATAGCTTCTGGCAGGCATGGGGGACCATATGGGACACCGGGATTCGAACCAACCACTTTAGGTCCTGGATAGGCTGCTTGCAAGGCAAACACCGCTGTGCTATCTCTCCGGGCCCACAATTTCTTTAAATGAGTTTGACATGGATTTCTCTGCATACAAAATGTCAATCTGGGGATGATTATAGGTCAACTCTTGCAACACATTGAACCTTACTTCCTACTCATATCAGATACATTGACTCTCTTGTTGCTACATTTTGTTCAAGGATCCACCCATTTCTTCTGTTTTTATTTTCTTTATGGCCAAAGAGTTCAGGAATTATATCACTAAGGATAACTTCTTTATACTTTTGTGCTATTTCAGGGCTAGTCAATTGCTTAAGTTTTATTTTCCACAAATTTATTACCAGATCTTTCTAACTATCTAACTGTAATACTCTTTTCTCTCTCTCATTCTCTCTCTCCCTCTCAAATGAAGTTCACTAGGGTGGGTACTGAGGGACAGGATTAGTGACTGTGTATGGGCAACAAAAAGGCCTGGATATTGAGGAGTGTCCTTAATGTACTACTTGAAGTCTACAATAAATTCTAGAAACAGTAAGTTTCTGAATTTTGTATGGTAATCTTTCATAAAATTGTCAAGAGCCCAGAACTCAGGAAAATCTACTTTCACAGTTCTAAATTTGTTTCTAAATAGTCATATTAATAACTTTTGTAGATGAAATATTTTTTCATTTGCTACAATAAAATAATCCAGTAGGTACCTGAATATGTAATTAAAACACACAAATTAATTGTAAATATTTCTCTCATTATTTATTATGAACTTTATTTTACTGGAAAACTTCAAAGCAAGTTCTTCATTTCCTAGCTTATCCTGCATTTGATGTATCATCTAATGATGTTACAGCAAATTACAAACATCTGAGTGTGAAAGGAACTGTAAAAATTTTATAGACTTCTTAAAATATTCTGTTTTCACTACCTAGTATGGACTTTTTATCATTTGTCTTTTTCCTTTAACGGTACAATTACTATGCCTCTAATGGAATTCAAATGAGACATCTGGAAATTTCCTCCTCAGGTATCATGTAGAACTTGAAAACCACATGAGAAATCAAAATAGGGAAAGAGGAAATCTACTTTTGGTGTTTATGAAACTATTCTACTTTGCCCAGATTTCTATCTCCAAACTTCTTTTATTTGGAAAACAGACTAGTATATATGTTTTACATTTTCCCTTTGGTTTTGTGTCTTTTGAATTATATTACAACTTACTTCCTGTTTATCATTCAGGAGAAAATAACTATTTTCTATAGCATTTTAAAATATTCATCCTTTACTTTGCATTATATTGTTTTCCTTTATTTATAGATTCTCTTGAACTAAATATAATCAGTAGAAATGCCATCACAAATGAAGGTGATGAACATAATATAAACATACATGAAAATTGATGTTTCAGGGAATAGGTAACAATCAACACCTACCAATGATAATGTATACAGATGATCTCCCTCAAGGATCCATGTAAAAAGAACTGTGTTTAAGTAATAAATGAGATTTGCAGTAGGACTCTTGAATTTGCTTTGAACAAGTTGCTTCGAAGCAACTCTCCCTAAAGGCAAATGTCATCAATTAGAAGTACTTCATTATAAATAACTCCAAGGAAGATTTTCATAGAAGAGGACTAAAACACTATAAGGATAAAGTTGTTTTAACTTAAAAAAGACTTTAGTCCTCCTTATTTGTTAGGGACTTTATATGAAGAATATTTATATTGGGCCAGAGAAGTGGCTCAAGGGGTAAGGTGTCTGCCTTGCCTGTGCTATCATAGGATGGACTGCGGTTCAATCCCCAGGGGTACCATATGGTCCACCAATCCAGGAGTAATTTCTGAGACATACACAGGAGTAACCCTTGAGCATCACTGGGTGTGACCCCCCAAACAAGAGAAAAAAATAATATATAAATTTATATATTAAACTTATTGCTATTGTTAATCTAGCAAAACTATAGCTACACCACAAGTTATTTTATAGAGTTTAGTAAAACTACCATTTAGTTCTGAGTAAATTATAAGGCATTACATTTGTGATTTTACATATATTTGTATGATCATATAATAGAACAAGAAATATAGAATGTCAGCAAGATCACAGGCATATACCTTATTGAAAAATTAGATCTAATTGGTTACTGCAAAATAATCAGCTTTTAATATTATTAAGAAAATATTCTATGACAAGAACAATGATTTGGTTTTATAATAAAAGGGAATTCACTAGGCTTATTCCATCAGGGACAAGGTATATGGAAATTTTATGTTAGTATGAATTTGGGTTAGTTGTTTTAAAACTTTTGGAATTGATTTTGATACAGAAAGACTGTTTGGCAGTGAAATTGGTAGGGTTTGCTGGAAATAAAAAACAGAAATAAAAACAGAAACCACTAAAACCAAGATGTTCTTCTTAGGAGTTAGTTACTCTAGCACTAGCTCTAAAATAGCCCAAACCATTAAGGCCAACCCACTTTGTAGACAAAGGAACTGAGGCCAACATAACTCTGGCACAAACACTAACTCAAAGAATATTGAACTTTTGGAGAAACTAGCAAAATGGAAAGCTGAGACTGAAAGAAATCATCCAAGGGTCAGAGCAATGCACTTGTTCTGCAAGTTGCTGATAATACCAGGTACTCCATATAGTTCGCTAGGTTTTTTCCGGGATTGATCCCTAAAAACAGTCATAAGCACAGCAAGGTATGGAAAAGAGGGAGCAATGAAGGGGAGCAGGCAGAAGATTTAAAATAAAAAAAGGAAAGAGAGGGGAGGAAAAGAGAGGGAAGAGGAAGAGAAAAACAGAGGGGAGTTAGAGTGGAGAAGAGGACAGGCAAAGGAATAGTAGCTGAGGAAATGGGCGACAAGGAGGAGAGGCAGCAAAGGGCAAGAAAGAAAAGGTCAGTCCTTCCTGTCATGGCATTCTAACAACAAACTTTTATCTATAAGGAAAAGTTCTAGAGTCACTCTTAATAAAACCTTATAAAATTCTCATTGCAAAGTCAAGTGTTTCACAGTTCACTTCTCTTTTGCGGGGGTCACCCATATCAAGTTGTGTAGTACCTCTCTTATCTAAAGATACTCTCAGTTCTTTCATACTTGAAAAGCCCAAATTTTCATTTGAACACATTATTATTTCTCC
This sequence comes from Suncus etruscus, assembly GCF_024139225.1. NCBI lineage: Eukaryota > Metazoa > Chordata > Mammalia > Eulipotyphla > Soricidae > Suncus > Suncus etruscus. The sequence continues at coordinate 85,484,797 of NC_064855.1, read as the reverse complement.
TGCCCTTATAATAACTAAACAAAATTGCATTTTTTTATATTTTATTTCCTCTTGAAATTCTTTCTGCTAGAGAGGATGATTTGTAAGCAACCTGTGGCAAAATAGTTGAAAATGTGACAAAAACTTGTAAAGACATATAAAGAACCTGGTGAGAGTTTTTTTTCTTTTTCCTCAAAAGAATATATATCCCTTCAGCCTAAGTCCCACAGCTCCTCCTCAACACTCAGCAGTGAGAATTAATTCCCAGCACATGAGATTAAAGTGGAACTACAAACTAAAAGTTGAGTGGAGTTCGGAAGATGGTAGAATGACAGGCTTTATCAAGTCTCACCCTCTCTTTGAGGAAAAAAGTGTAGAGAAAATATGTCTTTTATATTTTTAATTTTTTATTTAAATAACCATGATGATACAGGTTTAAAAAGTTGTTGATAGCTAAGTTTCAGTAATATGTTTCACCACCCTTCCCTTTACCAGTGTTCATTTCCTTGCAAACAATTTCCTGTTGCCTGCATACCACCCCATCACCCGCTGCCTCCAGACTGCTCCTTGACAAGGCAATTTTTTTTTTCTCGATTTCTCTTTGTCTGTCTGCCTGTCTCCAAGGTCCAAGGTCTATTTTTTTGTTTTGGTCTTTGGCCTGTGACAACAGATAACTTGGTTTTGCATGGCCCTGGCTGTATGTATATGTATATATATATATGTATATGTATATATGTGGAAAGACATTTATATATGTGTATATATATATATATATCTTTTTCCCTTTTTTATTTTGAGGCATATGGTTTGCAATACTATTACTAAAGGTATATCATGTATATTCATTTATTTTCTTTAAGCTCCCAACCCTTGTCCAAAGTGATCATTTTCAGCTACTTTTCCAAGCAGTCCCTTATCTTTACTTTCTTTATTTTTAATTTTAATCTTTGTAGTTTGCAAATATGTGGTTTGGAATGGTTTCCTCCATACCATTTCAGCACCACACCCTCCAACCAAAGAGAAAACTTCCCTAGCCTATTGTGCCAGTGTTCATCTGGCTCCATGTTTTTCTTTGCAACAAGCTTCCTACTGAAAACCAGTTTACTGTTTTATTTTCCTTTGTACATCTGTTGTTCTCCTAACATGTTTTCTTCATATTGAAAGGTCCGGAAGTCCTAATCGGCGCAGAGAAATGAAGAGGCTTATGAGTTCCAGCAGATGCTTTGAAAAAGTGCTTTAATACTGACCAGTCAAATGGCCAGGGTCAAAGTTCCCCCAGAATAGAAAGGGGACCAGAGACCTCGTGGGTCCCTCATCACCCCCTTATATAGGATGGGAAGTGGGAGGGGAAGAAGAGTCCTTGAGGGCTGGACTTCCGCTACCATAACACCAATGATTCGTGAGGTAGGGGTAGAGGTGGGGCCGAGGCAGTGACGACTTCCTTAAGGGTGGGGCCAAAGCAGTGACAACTTCCCTAAAGGGCGGGGCACCCACCAAGGTTGGTGGGGGGGGGGGCTGATTTCCCTTTTCAATCCCCACTTCTTGTACTGGAGGCTTCTAATCCTAGAAGCCAATGTGATTTTGGGGCCTTTACTTTCTGATATTACTGGTCATAATTATTTGCATGAGCTAA